>NC_044978.1:142669786-143026682 GCF_008728515.1 Papio anubis
ATGCTTCTAAATCCTGTAGAATTCTTTTATATGCACTGTTTACTCAGATAAACATTAACAACATTGAGTAAGGTGAAAATGGCAAACTTACCCAATAATAATAATGTAATAATAAAGGAAAATATAATATCTAATTTGCTAAATAATATGTAATTTTAGTTGATCACAATACAAAGTTTATATTACCAGCAAAGTAAAATATTCATGTAATGGTCAATCATTATAATCATTTTATATTGTATTTGTCTAATGAAAATCTTCCTGTTCATATCAGAGTAATCTTACTGTTAATAAGTGTTCTTAATTCAAATTACAGCTGAAATTGCCTTATAGAAAAAGGCATTTTAAACCGACGTGGCGGTGAACATACTTTATTATTGAAATATACACATTTTTAGTGCCACCTATTGGTAGAAAAAAGAGATTTACCTAGAATTATTTAATTTACAGATTTGTAGAAATAGGTGATGTATAGTGAAAAAAAAGTACCTTAAAAATATGAAATATTTTGAAATGGTTTTAAAATTTGCAATGGATTTGCTTACTGATCAATAAATATGATAAATTGCCCACTATTTAAGGAGTTTAATAATTAAAGAAAATAATTTCTGCATATGCTATTTTTTAAAATTGTTTTAATTTTTGTGGTTTTCACATCTTTGCATTAAGAAGTCGAATATAAAATTCAGAGGGTATTTGAATAGCTGGTTTTAATTTGTTTGGAAAAACATGTAACTACTGTCTATTGTCACATCCATGCGTTGGTGAAATAATGTAAATATTGTACTTCCTTGTTAAAATATCATATTTACATTGAATTTAGAAATCCTTAAACATAAACTTTGTCTGTCTTTGGAGATCCAATAACAACTTCCTTGCGAGTTTGAATGTTTGTTGACTGTTTATGATATATATTAACAAAATATCATTACCATGCTATTAAATAGAGTACAATTGTATTATTAGGTACATTCTATCTGCGATTGATTCTTATTTTAAAAAAATTTAAAGAGCATCCAAATAATGCATAAAATAAAATATCAAATAAAGTGCAATATGCCATTGGTAGTAATACTTGGCAGGGAGGATTAACTTCTTTTATTTCTTTATTCTTTTTAAATAATTTTTTAAGGATCACATGCTATTTTAAAAATCAAGATAAAATATTATTGAAACTAACTAGTAAATATGTAATAGTCCAATAAAAATTGACATAATGTCCAATTAATAACAAAAAGTTGTGTCTTTCCAATTAACAAGTAATATAAAAATAATTTGGGTTTTCATTACTGTTGATTTTTAAAAAGTAGTGTAGAATCATAAAGTCCAAATTTCCAATGATCCAGTGAAATCCAGTGATATATAACAATTAAAAGCAATTAACAAGAGTATTTTTAAGTACTAGAAAGTCTAACTTGTACCATATCTCTATCTGTATTAGAAATAATTTTGATTATATGACCAACATCTTCTATAGGGTGTGCAGACACTAGGCAATTTTTTTTTTTTTTTTTTTTTAGACAGAGTCTCACTCTGTCACTCAGGCTGTAGTTCAATGCCGCGATCATGGCTCACTACATAAGCAACTGTTTTTGTGGAGCTCTTTTTATATAAACAATTTGGTGGATGGGGCTGTGGCTCAAGGGGCAGTGGCTCATGGTTGTAATCCCAGCACTTTGGGAGGCCAAGACGGGTGGATCAGTTGAGGTCAGGAGTTCCAGACCAGCCTGGCCAACAATGGTGAATCTTCCTTTCTACTAAAAATTAAAAAAAAAATTAGCCAGACGTGGTGGTGCATGCCTGTAATTTTAGCTATTTGCAAGGCTGAGGTGGGAGAATTGCTTGGATCAGGACCCTGGAAGCAGAGCTTGCAGTGAGCAGAGATCACACCACTGCACTCCAACCTGGGTGACAGAATGAGAGTCCATCTCAAAACAAAAATGAAAACAGAAACAATTTGATTTAAAATATTTTATAATTTTAAGGTCCATGTCAATGAAGATTAAAAAAATTGAGGGTGGAGAGAGGTACTTATGTATTTGTTTATTTTCCAGTGAATACACATAAATATTCTTATAATGTCCAGTCACCATTACTTTCTGTTATTGTCCAGGAGCTATCTTTTCACATTCTTTATTTTCATATGCAATCTACCTGGCTAATTTCATATCTTTAACCCAGGGGAAAAATGTAACAATGCCACTATTACAATGCCATGGCCTGTCAGAATCTATTTGTATTAAAACATTTGGTCTTCTTGCTTCTGTGGTTTCCTAATGTCATTTATGTAATGCAGATTACATCTTTATTCATGGCACAGCATCATCCTTTATGACATCCATGACTATTGGCATCGAATGGCTCTCAAAGGTTGTTACTGTGCTTCATTGACAGTAACAACAAATCCAAGTCTTAGCTAGATTATGCAGAGAAAGATAAATAATAATTCATTTCATGACTATGTTAAATTTATTTTTAGTGTAATACTGTACACACAGAAAAACACATTGTTCAGCCATATCTTCTCTAGAACTCTTTAGGCCACAATTAGTACATTCCTAGCTTGTGATCTGATAATGCTGGCTGAATCCCTGTTTTCCACACCACATTACCCAAACAGGCATCCTTTACCTTGTTCACAACACCTCATTTCCCTGCTGGCATCCAAAGCCATCATCCCAACCCTTCCATGGGCTGGGTACCAAGTGTCAGCTGGTTTTTGGGAATGGCTGAATCTATATTTCTTTTTTCAATTTTTTTATTGTGGTAAAATACACATAATATAAAATTTACCATCTTAACCATCTTTAAGTGTAGAGTTGTGTTGTGTTAACATTCATAATGCTGTGTAACCATCACCACTATCCATCTCCAGAAATCATTTTATCTTTCAAAACTGAGACTCTGTACACATTAAGCAGATCTCCCCATTCCTACCTTCCTCCAGTCCATGATAACTACTATTCTACCCTTAGCCTCTATGACTTGGACTATTCTAAGTATATACCTCATGGAAGTGGAATCATAAGGATTGATCTTTTTGTAATGACTTATTTCATTTAGCACAATGCTCTCAAGGTTCAATCGTGTTGTAGCATATGTCAAAATTTGCTTCTATTTAATGGCTGGATAATATTCCATTGTCTCTGTATATAGTACATTCTATTTATTCATTCATCTATTGATGAACACTTGGGTCGTTCTCACAATTTAACTATTTTGAATAATGCTGCTATGAAAATGAGTGTGCAAATATCTCTTGGAGACCTGGATTTTAATTATTTTGGGTATGTACCCATGAGTGGAATTGCTGGATCACATGGTAATTTTTTTAGATGTTTTGAGGAACCGCCATAATGTTTTCCACAGTGACTACCATTTAACGTTCCCACAACCAATGCACAAGAGTTTCAAGTACTCTACATTATCACTAACACTTTTCTGTTATTTTAATAGCAGTCACAACAATGTTTATGATGTATTATGTCACTGCAGTTTTGATTTGCATTTCCCTAATTATTAGTGATGTTGAACATCACTTTATTTTATTTTATTATTATTATTATTTTTTTAGACGGAGTTTCGCTCTTGTTGCTCAGCCTGGAGTGCAATGGCGCAATCTTGGCTCACCGTAACCTCTGCCTCAGGGGTTCAAGTGATTCTCCTGCCTCAGCCTCCTGAGTAGCTGGGATTACAGACATGTGCCACCACGCCTGGCTAATTTTGTAGTTTTAGAGATGGGGTTTCTCCATGTTGATCAGGTTAGTCTTGAACTCCCGACCTCAGATGATCCGCCCACCTCAGCCTCCGAAAGTGCTGGGATTACAGGCGTGAGTCACTGCGCCCGGCCAAGCATCACTTTTAATAGTCCTTTGTCTATTATTGAATCAGATTGTTTGAGGTTGTTTGTTTTTTGTTGGGTTTTCAGGAGTTATTGATATATCCGGCTACTAATCTCTTATCTGATACATGATTTCCAAACATTTTTCACTCTCTAGGTTGTTTTTTTGTTCTGCTTTTTGTGGTTTTTAACACAGAAATTTTTCAAATTCTCATGAAGTCCAAATTTTCTAGCTTCTCTTTTGTTTGCCAAATTTTGTTTGCCAAAAGGAAAACAAAATTTGGTGTTATATGCAAGAAATCATTGACAAATTCAACCTTTGAAGCTTTTGCGTTGTTTTTTCCAAGAGTTTTATATTTTTAACTCTTAAGTGTAAGTCTTTGATCCATTTTGAATTAATTTTTATATATGGTGTTAAATAAAGGTCTGGCTTCGTTCTTTTGCATGTGGATATCCAGTTTTCACAGCACCTTTTGTTGAATTGACTGGTCATTCCTATTGAATGTTTTTGGCACCCTTGTCAAAAGTTATTTCGATACATATGTAAAGGTTTATTTCTGGGATCTCTATTTTATTTCATTGGTCTATATGTCTGTCTTTATGTTAGCTCCACACTGTTTTGACTACTATAGCATTGTTTGGTTGTGTTTTAAGTTCTCCAGCTTTGTTTCTCAAGATTGTTTTGGTTACTCAAGGTCTCCTGGGATTTCAAACAAATTTTAAGATTTTATTTTAATTTCTGCAAAAAACATTATTGGGATTTTTATAGGGACTGCATTAAATTTGTAGATTGTTTTGGGCAGTATTGACATCTTAATATTAACTCTTCCAATCCATAATTATGGGATACACTTCCATTTATTTATGTCTCCAATTTCTTTTAGCAACATATTCAAGTTTTCATTGCACGAGTCTTGTACCTTCTTGTTTAAGTTAATTGCTAAACACTATTCTTTTTTATTCTATTGGATGCAAAATTCTTTTCCTGATTTTCTTTTTAGCTTATTTATTGTTTATTGCCAGTGTATAGTAATGCAACTGATTTCTGCATGTGTTGACTTTGTATCCTGCTACTTTGCTGAATTTATTTATTAGTTGCAAAAGTTTTTCTGTAGATTCTTTATGGTTTTCTGCATATAAGATCATATCATCTGCAAACACTGACAGTTTTTTTTTCTTCTTTTCTAGTTAAATGTTTTGTAATTTTTCTTACCCAGTCGTTTTCACTAAAACTCCTAGTACTACACTGAATAGGAGGTGCCAAAGCAGACATCCTTGCCTTATTCCTGATCTTAGAAGAAAAGCTTTCAGTTTTTCTCCCATCAAATATGACATTTACTGTGTTTTTTTATTATACATAACTTTTTAAATATATATTTAGGCAGCTATGTTATATTCCAACTTTGTTGACTGTGTTTATCATGAAAGGGTGTTGTAGTTTGTCAATACATTTTCTGCATCAATTGAAATGATCATGTCTTTTTTTCTACCTCATTCTGTTACTGCAGTATGATATATTGGTTAATTTTCATACATTGAACCATCTTTGTGTTCCAGGAATAAATCTCACTTGACATGATGTATATATTCCTTTTAATATGCTGCTGATTTGATTTGCTAGCATTTTGTTGAGGATTTTAGCATTAATATTTATAGGGGACATTGGTCTGTATTTTCATATTTTGTATAGTGTCTTTTTCTGGCTTTGGTGTCAGGGTCACACTGACCTCATAGAAAAAAAATTAGTAAGTATTTCCTCTTCAATTTTTTGAAAAATAAAAAAATGAAATAATGGTGTTAGCTCTTTAAATGTTCGGTAGAGTTTACCAGTTAAGCCATCAGGCTCAGGGTTTTCTTTGTTGGAAGGTATTTTTTGATTACTTATTCAATATCCTTATTAAGTATAGGCATATTCAGATTTTAAATTTCTTTGTGATATAGCCTTGGTAAGTTTTGTGTTAATAGCAATTTGCCCATTTCATCTAAGTTGAGTTCATTGGTGTACAATTGTTCGTAGTACTTTTATAATCCTTTCTATTTCTGTAGAATTGGTGGTAGTTTCTGATTTTAGTAATTGGAAACTTTTCTCTTATTTTCTTAGTCTATCTAGGTAATGGCTTTTACATTTTAACAGTCTTTTTATTTTATTTTATTTTATTTTATTTATTTATTTATTTATTTATTTATTTTTGAGACGGAGTCTGGCTCTGTCGCCCGGGCTGGAGTGCAGGGGCCGGATCTCAGCTCACTGCAAGCTCCGCCTCCCGGGTTCACGCCATTCTCCTGCCTCAGCCTCCCGAGTAGCTGGGACTACAGGCGCCCGCCACCTCGCCCGGCTAGTTTTTTGTATTTTTTAGTAGAGACGGGGTTTCACCGTGTTAGCCAGGATGGTCTCGATCTCCTGACCTCGTGATCCGCCCGCCTCGGCCTCCCAAAGTGCTGGGATTACAGGCGTGAGCCACCGCGCCCGGCAACAGTCTTTTTATAGAACCAACTTTTGGTTTCCTTGATATTTTCTATTGATGTTTTCCCTACTTTATTGTTCTATCTTCTAGTCTCTATCATTTCCTCCTTTCTGCTATTTTTCAGTATAGTTTATGTTTTCTGGTTCCTTGAATTGTAAAGTTAGGTGGCTGGCTTGAGCTACCTTTTGTTAAAAAACAAATGCCTGCCACCAATTTCACTGCGCCTAGCTGAAAGAGGCAGAGAGATAGCAATGTGGTTATAACATGGGCAAGTGCGAAAGCTGAAGTTCACAAATAAAACAAGGCAGATAATTGCAGTAGCCTAACCCTGAATGTATTTTGTGTGAAATTTAAGTGAGCCTCACTCAAAACCACCATTTTGCATTCTGGATGTTCCTTGTGAACTTTACAAAGGCTAAGCCCAAACCAGCTCTTCTTTCTTACTTGACTTCTAGGTAATTTTTATCTGATTTCTTAAGAAAAGGGGATGCTGTCTCTTCTTGAATTCCATTATCATTTCATAAACACTCTCTCTTACTCCATGTCTTGATAAATCATAGAGAATAAATACAATTAAAAACTTCAGCTTTCAGCCAGCCATGGTAGCTCACGCCTGTAATCCCAGCACTTTGGGAGGCCGAGGCAGGTGGACCACCTGAGGTCAGGAGTTTGAGACCAGCCTGACCAAAACGGTGAAACCCTGTCTCTACTAAAAATACAAAAATTAGCCGGGCATGGTGGCAAGCGCCTGTAATCATAGCTACTCAAGAGGCTGAGGCTGGAGAATCTCTTGAACCCAGGAGGCAGAGATTGCAATGAGCCAAGATCGCACGACTGCACTCCAGCCTGGATGACAGAGTGGGACGCTGTCTCAAAACAAACAAACAAACCAACAGGCAAACAAAAACAAGAAAAAACTTTGACTTTAAAAATTAAGTACATAAATGCCAGTTTTAGAAGTCATAAATTGGGCATTGATTCTGTTTTTGTTTCTTTGGCAGCAATCCTAATTCTTCCAAAAGGCACGTGGAAGTCTCTGGCTAACAAAGAGTGGGTCATGAACAGAAAAGTAAACAAAAGTAAAAATGAACAGAAAAGTTTTTTAAAAGCCAAGCAATTAATATTCCAAACATTAGTAATTAATGGTATTATCTTGCTCTGGCTATTTTATTACTGAATTTCCATAAGATTGTATTTGAATAATCACTCCTCTAGTGATTATTTTTGTTCTTATTTTTGAATTGTGCTTATAATTATTTGGAATTACTCCTTCTAAGAAGTTTGTAAAATAGATATTATAATATGTACTTTAACAATAAGGACAGTGTATGAGTGCTATTGTTTTAATATTCGTCCCCTCCAAAATGCATGGTGGGATTTAATTGCAACTGTAACAGCATTAAGAGATAGAAACTTTACAAAGTGATTAGACCATTGGGATACATTCTTATGGGTGAGTTTAATATCTTAATAAAAGATATTTTTGGTGTGGACTCTCTATGTTGGCCCCCTTCCATCTTGAAATGTGAGAATCCAGCATTTCCAACATGCAAGGCACCATCTTGGAAGCAGAGAAATTAGGCCATGACCTGCTGATCCCTTGACTTTGAACCTCCCAGCCTCCAGAATCGTGAGCCAATAAATTTCAGTTTCTTATAAATTGCACAATTTCCGGTATACCATTATAGCATCACAAATAAATTGGTACCAGAGAAGCAGAGCGTTTCTATAACACAGCCTCAAAATGGGAAAGTGGCTTTAGAACTGGATGGTGGAATAGAAGCTGAAACAGTTTTTAAGCTAATGCTTGAAAAAGTCTGGTGAGGGTTCAGAAGAAGAGGAATGTTACAGGAAAAGTCTGAAACTTTTTAGAGATTACTTAAGTGGGTGAAAACAATGTTGATAGGAATATAGACAGTAAAGGCAATTCTGAGGAGTTCTCAGATGCAAATGAGTAAAAGTCATCCTTGTTATAAAGTGGCAAACAACTTGACTGAATTGTGTCGATGACTTAGAGCTTTATGGAAGGCAGAATTTAAGATTGATGAACTAAGGTATCTGTCAGAAGAAATATCTAAGCAACAAAGCATTCAGGGTGCTGTATAGCTTCTTTTAATTGTGTATATTAAGATGTAAGCATATAGAAATGATTTAAAGACAATTTATGATTAAAAGGGAAGCATAACATAAATACTAGAAAACTCTCAGCCAGATAATGTAAAGAATAAGTGTGTTCTGGAGGGAATACCAAATGTGTGGCCAACCAACTGTTTGAGAAAGAGATTACTGTGGATAGGAGGAAACCAGGTGCTATGCAATAAGACAATGGGAAAAATACCCCCCAAATGCATTTTGGACATGTCTGAGGCTGCCCTTCCCATCATAGGCTCTGAGTCCTACTGCGTTGAGGGCAGAATTGCTTTGGAGAATGGGCCCAGGGTATGCCTGGGGCCTCAGCGTTGTGGTCCAGTGTAACCTAGGGTCTTTGCTCCCCATAGTCTGGTACAGTGCTACTCAGCCATTATAGCTGTGGTTAGAGTATGCCCAGGGCACGCTTGAGCCACTGCTCCAGATGGTGCAAGTGGTGATCCTTAGTCGCATCCAGTTGGTTTTAATTTTAAGGCACACGCCATGCAGGAACTATGGAGGCATGGCTCCTCCTCATAGATTTCAAAGGGTGTCATAAAGAACCTTGACGTACAAACAAACTTTTTTTCAGGGGAAGAAACATTGCAAAGAGACCCTACTAGGATAATGCCTGGAGTCTTGAGACTCCAGAACTGTAGAAGTACCAGCATGCCATGCCAGCCTGGAGAAGATGAAGGTGCCTGACTCCAAACCATGAGAGCTGCATTTTGGGTTAAGCCCAGCAAAGTCATAGGGGTTGGGTTCCCTGGAGACTTGGGGGAGTCCAGCTCACACCCCAGTGTGTCTGGAAGATGGCATATAAAGTCAAAGATTATTCCCAAGCCTTATGATTGAATGTGCTGGCCCTGTTGTGTTTTGGGCTTACTTAGTACCTGTTACTACTTCCTTCTTGACTATTTCTTTATTTGGGAATAGGGATGTCTATTTTATTCTTATCCCAGTATTGCCTTTTAGAAGTATGTAACCTTTTTAATTTCATGGGCTCATAACTGGAGAGAATTTGCCTCAGGGTGAATTATGCTTTGAGCCTCACTCATATCTAATTTAGATGGGACTCTGGACTTCGGACTTACGAGTTGATGCTGGAACAATGTAAGATTTTAGAGGCTACTGGGATGGAATAAATGTATTTTGTATGTGAGAAAGGTGTAAGTTTTGGGTGGTCAGGCCAGATTAGATTGCCGTAGTTTGAATGTCTCCTCCAAAATTAATGTTGAGATTTAATTGCCATTGTAACTATATTAACATGTGGGGCCAGTAAGATGTGATTAGACTGCAAGCGCTCCACCCTCATGAGTGGATTTAGTGCATTAATAAAAGGGCTTTTAGGGTTAGGTTTTTTTCTCTTGACCCTCTTCCTTCCTGCAGAGGATCAAGAGAATCGAGCATTCCCCTGCTCTTCAGAGGATACCACATGCAAGGCACCATCTTGGAATCAGAGAAACTGGGCTCTAACCTAGGGACACCTTGATCTTGGACTTTCCAGCCTCCAGAACTGTAAGTTAATAAGTTTCTGTTCCTTGTAAATTACCAATAAGATACTTAATTTGTGGTGATAGTACGTTAAGAAGTTTGAAGCAACTAGAATTTATGTCCCAGCTCATTCTGATATGAACTGTGTAACTTTTTGCATGCACACACCTTCTCTACACCTTAGCTATGTCACTTATAACATGTAAATTCAGAATGAGGTTTCTGTAAAAAGTGAAGAAAATAATACATGTACGGTGTTTAATGGTGACTTGCACATGTTGACTAGTCAATAAAATGATAATCTGAATTTCAAAGTTATAGGTGAATTAATATAAGGTTGAATTAAACACACTTTTTACATTACACACAGTCTTTTCAGCAGCAGAGGCCATGCTGAACCTGCAAATACAATAGAGTTAAGAGGATCAGAGTATTAATAAATTTTTCTTAAATGAGTGATTTTAAAGAGCAGAAGATGCCCAATTCACTGAGCATGCTAGTCACATGAATGTATTTGGAGTAGAAACAGGAATTGAGAAATCTCTATAGGAAGTCCCCAAAACTCAAGATAAAATTTGCTTGTTTCTAGATTTGTTTGTTTTATTTTCACTTTCTGATTCCTCTTATTGTTTTCCCTGTTTGCTCTTTTATTAGATCATGGAACCATTTATTAACACAGGAAGAGATGAAGGAGAGAGGACTACTGTGGTTCTTTACTTCTTAATCTGGCCCCATCAATATCAAGCCCTGATTTAAAACAGCAACAAAAATAGAAAACAAAACCCATGACATAAATGAAATGTCTAAATAGTGGCCATAAAGCCATACAGGAAATGTCATGAAGTATTTGTTGATCAATATTTATATAGCAGTTCATATTTGTTTTCAGAATCATGAAGAAAAAGGACATATTAATATTAAAAGAAAACAACTACCAGAAAAGGGTATGTTTTTATTATATTTATTAACATGAAGAACATTACTTAGAGCAAAATTCTTGTACATAAACAATTAGACTGCCTGAGCAAAAGGGGACCTAGAGTTTCAAATTATCTTGTATATTGAGACTATTATAATGACTATGAACCAGCAAATCCTCTTAGACACCCATTCTCCTCCAATATTTACATTACTTTCCAAATTTAATTCTAAAAATAACACTGATTAGAATCATTCATGAGCAAAAATAAAATATAGATGAAATATTTGTTTTATATTGCAGTAGAAATGTTCAGGTAATGAACAGACATTTATCAAAATCATCTGTTGATTGCTCAGCCTGGCTTAAGAATACTAAAGAGCTTTTATTTTGCATGCAAATAAATATTTACACAGCTCAGTATTTATTAAAGATGGTTTATATTTTAATAGATATTGGTGTGGCAATAGTGTTTGGGGGCTATTTCGACAAATGTCCTTTACCGTGAGTATAAATAAAGGTATAGATATAAACAGGTAGATAAATAGATACTTCCTTTTCCTCCTTCTCTTTTTCTATCCTTCTCTCTTTTCCTCTCCACACTCTTAGTGAGATGGGGTGCAATTTGGGATTCTGAGAATTCTTTGAGTAGTAGAAGTCACCAAAATCTGACAGCCATGGCAGATCAGATCATCCCAGGATGGAAATTACCCAGGTCAAAGTAGATTAGCTCGGCCTAATAGACTCAGGTTTTGGTTTGTGACATAAGAACACTGCGTGATTTGAACAGACAACCTCCCTTATACAACTTGAGAGATTGTGGCCATGAGTGACAGAAATGTGGCAGAGGAAACAGTATCTTATTTCTGCTTAAAATTAATTTTTTAAAAAGTCAGTAATTAAAGTGGCAGTTCAACTGTTTTTTCCGGCTGTTCTGCTTTCAAACAGATACATACATATTAATTAAATGTATTTAAATTTTAAAACATTAAAAATGATTCAAATAATTGGAAAGACATATTATACCTCTAGTAACAAAAATCAGTATCATAAAGATATAAATTCTACACACATGGATTAGTAGATTCAATGAACTGTTCATAATATAAAAGTTTAATATGATATAAAGTAAGGAAAGAAACCCATATGTCTATTTATAGAATAATAGGTTAATATTGTGGTACATTTGTAAAATGGATTATTATTGTGCTATGGCAATGAACGAACTTTTCACAAACATCAAATGGAAGATATTGGGTACAATAACAACTCCTCTTAAAAATATTATATTTTATTATGTCTACTGAAGATAATATTTATTAATTTTGATTCCTGCAGGGATATTTACCTGAATAGAGCATTGTTAAAACTTAAATATTTTTCCATTGCTATTTCAGTATACACTGTACCACATTAATTTAAAATGATACTGTAGCAACAATTAGCTATGTTGAAAATGGCTGCTTTTCAACTCAGAAAAGGAAAAATAGACAAAAATTATCATGAGAATTTTTATGTACACATAAATAATTCTGTGTTTATTACTCAATGTTATTGATTACTCAGGAGTAAAAACACGATAGTAACAAATTTAGAACAGTTTGGAAATATATATTTGGCCTGAAAACATGCATACTACCACTTTTAATTTTAAAGTCTTTTTTATACATATGTAAGGAAAAATGGCATGGTAAACCAATGTCCAAATGTAGCAGTAGGAGTAGCAACTTAAATACTTCTTAAGAGTAGAAAGCTGATAATAGTTGTCCTCAGTCTTCGTTTGCATTTATAAGTAGCAATAATTTTTTTTACTGTAGCTTGCTTTCTTTTTTTCTTTTTTTTTTTTTTTGATATTTTATTGAGATCTCCCTTCTCAAATGCTCTGTATGAAAATGTTGGGCCCTCAATGAAATGACCTTCATGTTTTGGTGCCAAAGATCCAGAGGATTTCAAATGTTCCTGATAAAGAGGAGTTAAGAAATATATTTTTATTCAGTATGCCTATCCACACTCACTCACATTCAATAAGTTATAAAATTAATACATCCACTGTGCTATGACTTATAGGCACTTTGAAAAACAGAACCAAGGATTTGAGTTTGGGACAGCATTGCTAGTGCAAAGACTCATGGCAAGACAAGCACCAAATATGCTTTAAAATATTTATTCAGGTTTATTTGTACTTCACTCTGATCCCTCCCCGCCTCTCCACCCACCCTCTTACCTGTGTACAGATTTCTAACATTATCTTCTTGAATGTACAATAGTCTAATCTACTGGTTTTTTTTCTGTTGTAGATATAGCCACTCCAGTCCCTTTTCACAAGCAGCAAATGAGGTTTGTAGAAAATAGAAATAAAAATCCTACTCTAAAAATAGATTGTAATGTGATTTCTTTCTGGCTTTATTTTCTGCTACTCACCACATTCATCTTCTCCTCCCGACACACCATTTATTTATAGTTGCTAGATGAACATTTTTAATTATTTAGTATAAATATGGATTAGGAGTCAATCATGGAACCAGAACAACTGTAAGTGATATAAAATAAAACACATTAGAAGGATTTATGGCTTACGAAATTCTGGGGAAAGTGGGTGAAGTAAAGTTCCAGGAGATGGTTGAAGCATCAGAGAAAAGTCACTTACCAAGAAGATGGCTAAGGAAAACTGGTGAAGAAATCTATGGAAGCAGTTGCCCCTGTACCTGTTGGTGAGGTAGAAGTTGCTTTGATCAGTAGATAAGCCGTCAGGAAGAAAAGCTGTAAATGAAAGAGAGAAAAAAAAAAAGAAGAAGAAAGAAAGAAAGGACAACCTAAAACCCTTGAGAATAAACTGGTATTCGCAAAGACAAATCAGAATATGCTTCAAACCCAAATGATACAGGTAATCTGCAGAAGAAGCCGGTATCTTTCACCCCAGAGTTGCACATGTGTCTGACTCAGAACTTGGAAAAGCTGAAGGAAGCGATCTGACAGCAGGCAGAGGAGCTGTGGGTCTAGGCACACCAGTGAGAGAAGCCTCCGTAAATCAGCGGCGAATGTGCCAAGGGCTGGCCGTGCATGGAGGCTTGTACTAATCTTCTGTAATGATTGTTGCTCCCCTTGTACCTTCCAAATCTCACTTGAAGCTCTTTGTGCCAAATCCTAATTATACAGGGAAAGTAGTTCAGAAAATTCTGTGCCTGCTTAGCTAAAATCTTATAGTAAAAAACCACCACATTCTATTTATGTGTATTCCCTCCTCCACCTGGAGATTCCCTTCACCTCAGTGTTACCACCTAATCTAGATAATATCTCCTCCCCTACAGAGAATTCTCTTTTAAATACACAATTTGTTTTAAATATCTCTCCTCTCATACTTTCTAACTAATGTTGCTAATTTCTATTATATTATAATATATTATAAACCCTAATAATTATTAAAACTTATCATATAATAATGTCTAAATATTATATTTGCTTCATTCTCCATTTATGAATTTTCTAATTTTACTAACTTAAATTTCACTCCTTTAAACTTAGTGTTTAAGTATTTAATATTATTAAAAACTATTTGTGGAGGAAATAAATGAATACTATTTATCACATCCTACCCTGTATATCGAATTATTTATCTGCCATCCCAACTGTGTTATACGCCTCTTGAGGGCAGGACTGAGTGGTCTTTTGGTATCTCTGTATCCTCAGTATTTATTAAATGCCAGAGACATTTTATACATTCAACCAATTTTGTTCAACATATGATTTTATATACATCACTATCTTCCTTTCTAACAGTCAAAAAGGAGTCTTTCCTGACAGTTTTCTGTATTTGTCACAAGTTCATACTAATTGGCCACATAGTCAGAGGGCACCTAATAAGTGCTGCAAAGTGTTATATTTAAATCGATATGTGTTTTGGTTTTTTGTTTTTTTGTTTTTTTTACATATACCTGTATGTATACCTGACAATTCAGGATGTCTGATTTGTTCATGAATGGATAGATATTTCATGAATAGGACAAGGAATTTTAATGTATTCATAATATTACTTGTCAGAAAGCCAAGTCATTGATCATCTTTATAATTCTCACAATGAATGACTCTAATTCATGCATACAGGCCATTGATACTTGTTGTTGCAATATAGGATCAATCATTTAAGAATTAATTTCAGTTAAATATTCACAGATAAATTAGATCACTTTTGCCATTTGGATATCTGCTTTGCCTCATCACTTTTTTGACTTCTCTTATCTTTTTGTGAGGCTTATAAGCTCTCTGCCTACAAATTTCATTGAGTAAAACACACCATTTGAGATATACATGTTCACATCTTAGAGAAAAAAAATCGTTAAACTACTCACCAGTTGAATGTAATTTAGCACCATGCCAGTTTACTAGGCAACACATTTATTCAGCCTAATGCACTGTGTTCTGATTTCTAACGACAGAAGCCAGATGATTTTCACAGTCAATAACAATTTATAGATAAAAATCAATCTGTTTTACTCGACTGGATAGCAAACACCTTACAAATATTTATGTTTTTAGCTGTTTTTTTTTTTTTTTTTTTTTTTTTTTCCCTAAAGGAAAACACATTTAAAAATTGCAATTTGGTTCGCTTTGTAAAACATTTTGGAGCTGTCCTCTCTCTCTTATTCTCTTTTCTAGGAATTCCTTGCTCATCTTTACACTTCTTATGGTCCCTTATTATTTTAATTTTTTTCTGCTTACACATCTTCAATAAAAAAATCTTATTTAGAGCCAGGCGTGGTCGTTCACACCTGTAATACCAGCACTTTGGGAGACTGAGGCAGGCGGATCACTTGAGGTAAGGAATTTGAGACCAGCCTGGCCAAGATGGTGAAACCCCGTCTCTACTAAAAATACAAAAATTAGCTGGGTGTGGTAGTGCACTCATATAATCCCAGCTACATGGGAGGCTGAGGCAGGAGAATTGTTTGAACCCTGGAGATGAAGGTTGCAGTGTGTCAACATCGTGCCACTGCACTCAAGCCTGGGTGACAGAGTGAGACTCCACATCTCAAATAAAATAAAATAAAGTAAAATCTTAAAACCTTTTAGGGAGAGTCTTATACAACTTCCATTTCTGATTATGACAGATTATATTTTACCAGACCAATCTCTCCGTGAAAGCAACGACTGTAGATGATGTATGAACTACAAAAACAAAAATAACAAAATCGCTCCGTAAAGCCATCAGAGAATATTCAATAAAATCAAAACGTGAATGGCCAAACTCCAGAACAGACACGGCTTGATTCACTGGATAGGACATTGACTGGCTCTTTATTGATGCAGAATCATTTGAACAGAAAGTAGGGAGTCAGCGTGTTTTCAGTCTCCCATGACTAAGAGACAAAAACTGAAGTTCTGGGCTACCAAGACAGCTAGGAATTGGGAAACTAAGATTCTGGAGAATAGGAAACCACATGTATTTTGTCCATTTTTCTCTTTATAGTACTTGCGGATTTTGAAGATGAATGGAAAAAGAGGATAAGAAGCCAAATATAAAGTGAAAATGGAGAGGCCAAAGCTAAGGAGAGCTTTTGGTAGCCTTGCAGTATTGAGGAAACAGTTGTGAGTTCAGAGCAAACCAAGGAGAAAGGTCCCCAGTAGATACCCAGGCTTTCATTTGCAACCTCTGAAAGGAGATACTCAAGGAGGAAGAGGAAACTGCAAAATGATTGGTGCAGAATAATTAAAAACCCCTCCTCCAGTCATTTGCTCCATATTGGTACAAGGTATTCTGTTCCTATTTGGTTGACTTTCCAAAATAAATAAATAAATAAACAAACACACAAAATCCTTCCAGGAGGAACATCACATCACCTTGAGTTTCTACCATGCTGTCTTATACAATGACCTAAAATGGCCCAGCATGTCTAGAGACAGGATCAGAAAGAAAAATTATTAAGATAATAATGGTAATTGTAAAAGATAAATAAAATGGGAGCTTTTAGACACGAACATTAAAGTAATTCTGATTTATATGTTTAAGTAAATAAAGACAATATTGTGAATTTCACCAGTGAGATAGAAAGGTTCCAGTGACAATCTCCTTTTTTTGTGTGTGCGATGGAGTCTTGCTCTGTCACCAAGGTGGGAGTGCAGTGGCACGATCTTGGCTCACTGCAACCTCCGCTTCCTGGGTTCAAGCGATCCTCCTGCCTCAGCCTCCTGAGTAGCTGGGATTACAGGCGCCCACCACCATATCTGGCTAATTTTTTATTTTTTTTTATTTTTAGTAGAGACGGGGTTTTACCATGTTGGCCAGGCTGATCTCGAACTCCTGACTTCAAGTGATCCACCCATCTCGGCCTCCCAAAGTGCTGGGATTATAGGCATAAGCCAACATGCCCGGCCAAATGGCAGTCTAGAAGAGGTTCAAATGACAAGTCAAGAACTAAAAAGTGAAAGGTTTAACATGAAGAGCTCAATAAATGAGTTTAACTATTTTTTAAATAGAGCATAAAATTATTAAACTGAAATACAGGATAATAGATTGATGCATCATAATAGCATGAGGAAAATGAAAAAGAAATGAGTACAATAGCTCTATACAACTTGATGAGAAATCTAACATTTTCTTCTGAAGTCCAAGAGGAAGCAGTGAAAAAGGATAGTGTAGAAGCAACATTTTAAGGATGTTGCTGGAATTTTTTTTTTTTGAGACGAGACTCGCCTGTAGTTGAGTAATAGTATAATCTCAGCTCACTGCAAGCTCTGCCTTCAGGGTTCACACCATTCTCCTGCCTCAGACTCCTGAGTAGCTAGGACTACAGACACCTGCCTCCGTGCCCTGCTTTTTTTTTTTTTTTGTATTTTTTGCAGAGACCGGGTTTCACCGGGTGTTAGCCAGGATGCATATCTCATCTCCTGACTCCTCGTGATCCACACTCACCGCCTCCCAAAGTACTACAGATACAGGCTGAGCCACTGCACCTGGCCATGGCTTGGAATTTTTCAAAACTAACATAAGACATTGAGTCAAAACTTCAAGAGCTCTAAATAAAGGCTCATTAAAGAACTCTTGCACTTGGTGCATGTACTCTGCAGAAACTTTATGTGAGGTTTTATATCATCACTTATACAACTCCCTTTTAGAAAATGTCCCTGAACCCGCTTTCCAATAACATTTATTGCATCAATGTATAGACAGTGTGCACAGTTCTCAACATGAGAATCACTATAACAATCTGACCAACAATACAGTTAGCTGTTTTTTACTGTGAACAAGAACAAATGTTCTGATATCAGGCCTAAAAATCTCCTTTATTAGCTAATTGTATAATAGCCCACTGCAGCACAGAGGAAAGAGGAAAATTGATTCCTAACCTATGATAGTAATTAGCTTTTATGTCTGAGAATAAGGATTTATAGTAGCTCTTAACAGCTGTCTGAAGCCAGTGGGAAAGAATCATTAGACAATCTACTGTAATGGAGATTTACCTGGGCCAATCAGAAACTGGATCCTGTTTATGCATGCATGTGTGACATGTATTAGTTTTGTGCGTATCTCCTTGTCCTGCGTAAATGTACATCTTTATTAAGGATTTGTATGCTTAAAACTAAGAAGAATATATATATATATAAAAAATATATATATATTTTATATATATTATATATATAATATATATAAAATATATATATAATATATATATATCCACTAGAAGATTTTCATGACTTATATAATAACATGTTTAAACATATCTTATATTTAAACATGTTTTGTAATAATAGAGTAACCTCAGGTAATGCATTGTTCACAATAATTCTCTAATTATCAGATATATGTTTTTTCCAACACTATTATTAAAAGTTACTTGAAAACTCTCTTTACACTTCCCAGAGTTGTCAATACTTTTTCACCTTGCCTTAGAAACTCAATATATGCCTCTTTTTCATATGTACAGTTCACCACGTCTTATCTAGAGGTCAAATCTGAAAGTGTATGACCTGATTTGGGCAGAGTTTTGGCTTTGTTCCATTTGCCTTTTTGGGATCAATAGGTGCTAATAAGCAAATGTATTTCCTTGATAGTGTTGAAGAAAATAAACAGGCCTACTCTTGGGCACCCTTTGTAACTCAGAGCTGTGCACCCGTGGCCAAATTCTCCAAATCGTGTGCTCCAGTCCTTGGTAATCGCTTGCTGAGTCACAGGTTTGAAATGTGTTCCCTGCAGGACTTCCTTGGCAGCAGTTGTGTTCAGGTAGAAATCTCCATCTGTGGCTCAGAAAAGCTACTAATCCCCACCAACAAAAGATATGAGACCAAGTGTAATTAAAGCTCTTTCAGAATCTACATAAAATATTAAACTAAGAGTGTAAACTTGTAAACTAGGTCAGTCATTTTACACATTCTGAATTGTGTTTGGTGTTTAATGTTCAATCTGACACAGAAGAATGAATTATGCAGCTCCAATAAGTACATCAAACACAAATAAACAAACAGAAAACCTTCAAAGCAGTGCCACGCTCCTGGAGTTTCTGTCCAAATTTAGCATTAGATTTTTGAAATAATATTGAAGTATTTTTGGAGAGAATTAAAATATTTTTGTAGAAAAGATAAAAAGAATCTAACACGTCTTAACATTTTTGGTTCCCTTTTTCACTATTGCATTTAAGGAAAATACAAAAATAAATGCATTTCCCTTTCAAGGAACTTAGAATCTGATAGAGACACAATGCAAACAGATAAGTGCAATGTAGTTTAATACGGTGCTATAGTAGAGCTACTAAGCACATTGTGCTTTGAGAACAGAGTGGATACCTTGAGGATTCAGGGATGTGATAGGTATACTGAGTTTTACAAAATTAGTTAGAGACACATAGATGAAGAGTAGTATGTTGTCTGGTAAAAAGCAAATAGGCAGGCAGATAGAGTACAAGATTTGACAGATGGAGTTGTAGAAATGGACAGGACTCACCACAAGGTGTTATCCTAACATACTAATTAATATGGATTTTATCTGAAAGGGGTATAGGAATGGTACGCTTAGATTTGCATTTGATAGAGAACATTACGTTGACAACGTGGAAAAATATGTTCATATTCACACACACACACACACACACACACGTGTCACTTTTACATAATTAGGCTAAAACGATTAAGCAGTGGCAAAACCAGCATTAAAACTAACACATCTATGTTCCCACATTTTATTTTGAAACATGTTTTTACTTTTTGGAAGCACTGTAAACTATTTTAATTAACTTCACCAGAAATCTATGAAATAGGTACCTCTATTGTAGATATATTACAATGGTCATAAGGAGATAAAAAGAAGGAAATGGAGTTTTGTAGAGGTTGAATGACTTATCTCAGGCAACAGAGGAAGAAGGAGAGAGTGCAGAATCTCAAATCTCATGCTTCTCAGCCCAGGCTTTTTTTTTTTTTTTTTTTTTTTTGTACCAAATTTCATTACCCAAAATGAATGTTATCCGCATATTTACAGAAATATGAATGCATCATCCAATCCTAAAGGAAAACTGTTCAGTCATTTCCCTATATTGTAAATTATTCAAGGCTATTATTTTCTAATACTTATTAACTAAGGCCTTTCTAACCCAGGCCTTTCTAATCATGTATTAACGTGTATTGTAACTGCACTTATTTCAAGTTTTTGTCCCATAAAATAAAATTAAAGTAGAAGTGTATTGGTAAGTATTACAGCATCTTGAGGAAGTTAATATATTGATGTTTTTAAGCATTTAGTAACATTTTAAGACAAAACTTATTTTTAAGATATTCTTCCTTGAAATTTCAAAATTACTTTTTACTTCTTTTTATTACAGAAGAGTAATTTCTTTAAATAATCTGTCCTCTGATTTTAACCAGTCGAACAAAGTTATGCTCTTTTTTCGGTAATAGCACAATTATAACAACTTTATTTCCATTGGAAAAATACATGAACAAATCAATTCTATAATACAATTTGCAGCTGCTTTCATTTACTTAGATTATGGATCTCATGGCTATGTAGCAGAATTATGACAAACTCTGCCTTGAATTGAATTATGAATTTAATATATCTCATTTGAGTGTTGTGAATCCTGGAAGCCTCTTCCCTGTAAGCTTTATTTTTTGAAAATATTGTGTCCACACACTACCACAGCCACAGTAAACTTATCATTACTTGATGATAGAATGACACATTGTAAGTTAGAGCACTAATTGTGATTTTTGCTAAGGAGATATATTGTGCATTGAAGAATGCACAGCATTAAAAGTGGAAGATCTGGACCAAAAGTGGAATACATGATAGCATATCTTGGAAAGAAACTAATGATACTTACATATCCACGATGATGAGGACTCGAGGGGCATAAATTTACCCCAGGAGGAATGTCCGAATGCCATTGTAGATGCAATGGCAGTTTCTAGTCCCCATGAAATATTCACAGTGCTTTACAAAACAATGTGGTAATATGAAAATACATAATTGATAATTAAGAAATGACAAAGGTGCTAGAAGTCTCAACAGCAATGTGTGTAACATGATATTCTTTGCTCACGTAACATACATATGTATGTGCAAAGAACTGTAATTTACAACCCGAAATGAAAAGTGTGGGTTGCATTATGATTTGTCTAATCACACCTTCAGCTTAAATAGTCATGTTAAGAAAAGTGAGACCTCTCCTTTTCCTCTAAAATATGGTTTCAATAATAAAAAGTGATTTTCTCTCCATGCACCAGTTTAAATGCTACCTGAGACAGCTTCTCAGAGTGGCCCATAGCAAGTAATGAGCTGTGAGACAGCTGCCAGATGGTTTACGGTTTTATTCATTACAAGACACAATCACAGTTTATTAACAAAGAAGAGAAAAAAAAATAAAGCCAAGTTGGCTTTAAAGCACCAGATGAGATATATTAACACAGTAGAACACCAGAAAATTTTTATTTAAGTTAATTGTCACTTCACTATATGCTGATTTTGGACTCAAATGCTCAGCAGTTAATTAGGAAGTTAAATGGCAATGCCAACGTTTCTTCTGATTAGATATTTTAAATGGTGGACTATGACGTTTTAATATATGCTGCTTTTCAGCCAATCATTATCAATCTTCCACATGGATAAACATATGCTATTATCCTTTGAGGTACTATGCACTGCATAAAATTAGAGCAGTGTGAGAATTCTCAGGGAGCATACAAATGAAGACCTGTTTTTTTAAATCTCAAAGGTCTGCTGTGTCATAGTAGCACAATAAGATGACTATAGTTACAATGATTTGGTTTATGTTTTGAAATGACTAAAAGAGTGAAATTAAAATGTTTCTAACACAAATATATGATAAATGCTTGATGTGGTGAATACCCAATTACCTTGATTTAATCATTATACATTGTTGGCCTATATCAAAATATCACGTGTCCTACAAATATATATAACTAACGTAGCCATAATAATTAAAATTAAATTTAAAGTCTGTTGTGTCAAAGACTAATTTCTCCTGAATTACAAGAGTATGGGATCATTGGTAGTTATAATTTTCTTAGTCTTTCTTGCCAGCAGAAAATTGATCTCAAGGACTGGATTCTCCACTATTGAATAAAGAAAGAGTCTTCTCTGTCTTCTGTAGTTTTCTCAGCATACAGAATGTTTCTATTTCTTGTATTTCTTTTTCGTGTTTCCCTCCACACCTTCCCCGAATGATCTAGTGGTATTCATTGCTTCAAGAGCAATTATTTATTCCAAGAATGGGAAAGCAAAAAGGAACACATGTTGTTAAGGATTTCATAGTAGACTGAATGCTCAGGTTGTTCCACACTCAGTGGAAACTCTCAATAAATGTCAAATATGAAAGTGATTAGAACCTCTAAAACAGACTTCTTTAAATGCTTGTGAGTCTTGAGTTTTGAAAACTAAGATATCTTTGATTCGCAAGAGTTTATTCAACATTTTTAGAAAAAAATGGCTCTGATAATGATGGTTTCATAAACATAGTTTTGAAAATCAAGAGGCAAAGACTGTATTTTATTCCCTCAACAAATATTTGCTAAGAAGTAACAGTGTGCCTGTTCTATTGTGGGGTGATGGAGCAGTCAGTAGACAGACAAAAACACTCTTCTATGGGAACTTTCATGGTGAAAGAGGACAATGAATAAATAAGAAGACATATCATATAACATGTCTTGAGGTAATAAACATTATGAAGAAAAATCAAGCAGGATAAATGGATAAAGAGTAAGGTGAGAATAAGATGATATTGTATAAAGGAAATTAAAGGAAAACCATTGCCTTTCTTATTGAAAATTAAAGGAAAGCCATTGCCACCTTTTTAGGTGACATTGATCTGGCACCTAAAAGAAATGTTGGGTGAAACTTTCAGATATTTGGAAGCATAATCTTCCAGCAACAAGTGCAGAAACTTGTGGTCGGAGCTTCCTTTGCATGTTCAAGCAGCAGCAAAAAAACAAATATGACTTGAATAAGAAAGGGGAAGAGAGTGCAAGGGTAGCCAGGATGAGAACAATGGTAAAGTAAGGATTCTAAATTGTATTCTTAGTTAAATATTAAGCCACTGAATGGGTCTCAGCCCAAAAGTCACTTGATCTGACTTTTGCTTTAAAAGGGATGACTGAAACTGCAGGGTAGGAAATTGACCAAATATGGGGCAAAAGAGGAAGCACGGTAACAGTTCAGATAATATTATAGTGGTTCTGGAAGGGGATGGATCTGAATATGGGAGTGGAAAGTTGAGAACTGGTCAGATTCTGGATATATTCAGAAGGAAAAGGTAAAAAAAAATGTGCTGATGAATTGGATAAGAGAGGTAAAAAATGGAAGGGAGTTGTGCTAGCCTTTTTGCATTAAAATAAAGGAATACCTGAGAATAGGTAATTTACAAAGAAATAAAAGAGGTTTAATTTGCTCATGATTCTGCAGGCTGTGTAGGAAGCATGGTGCCCACATCTGCTTGGCTTCAGGTAAGGCCTCAGGGAGCTTACAATCATGATGGAAGGCAAAGCAGGAGCAGGCATGTCACATGGTGAGAGAACAAGAGAGAGAGAGCAGAAGAAACCATCCTCCTTTAAACAACCAGATCTCACATGAATTAACAGATTGGGAAAACTCACTTATAACCATGGGACAGGCACCAAGCCATTTGTAGGGATTTGCTCCTGTGACCCAAACATCTCCCACCAAGCCCCACGTTGAACATTGTGGGTCACATTTCAACATGAGATTTGGAGGGGGACAAACATTCAAACCACACCAAGAATATAAGATGAATTCAAAAGTTTTGGTTTCAACAATTGGAAAACTGAAGGTACAATTTACAGAGAAGGGAAGACTGGAGACACACACATTTTACTCATTGCAATATTTTTCATAAATATTATAAGTGGATTGGAAGAACATCTTCCAGATTTTGTGTTTTACTGAGAAAAATGAGAAGAGAAAGAAAAAATTATGTTTGCTTGAAAAGAGAGACTTTTTACTCTAGAGACAGAGACCCGAGTAATAGGTTCGGCATGGATGGTTCTAAGAAGAATCCCCATATTTGTTCCACATGGAATAAAACATTTAGGTAATTATAGGGCAGAGAAGACTTGTATCTCAATTTCTGTGATATAACCTGGAGGGATTCAAAAATTTTTAGAGAAGTCATGAGTCCAGCATTATATTATGGTGGGAGAAGGGGTATGGTTAGATGCAGTTTTAAGATAGAATCAGACTGGCACTATAAGAACATAAGTACAGAATGACCAATGAAGGCCAATAAGCGTGGAGGGGTCTCAAGATTTTGGTAAAGAAGTTACAAACTTTAGTAAATGGATGAAAATGGGAATGGTGGGGGAAGCATGAAGACTATTTTTTTTTTTTTAAGGAAGAAAAATGCAGAGTGAATTACCTCAATAGCACTCTCCAGCATAAGAAGAAGGCAACTTTTCAATATCAAGACTCTACCCTACTGCAGTTTTTCAGTTTACAAACAATAGCCATGATTAATTTTAGTCTGCTCCTCAGCAGGCAAAAACTCAAGAATAAAACAAATTAAGGTATAGAAAGTGGAGGAAATAACATCTCCATGTATTTGGTCTGAAAATGAGTACGTGGTCCAATGGTTGACATTTATTGAGTGCTTTCTTGTGTTATGTCTCCAACTAATATTACAAAGATTTTCACATCGGATCCCCATGAGCCAATGAAAGGCACAGAGTTATTTCCTTTTTACTAATAAGGAAACTGAAGCAAAGACAGGTTAGGCAACTTTCTCAAAGTCACACATCTGGTAAGAAATGGATTCAAGTTTTAGAATCCAGGATGTCTAATGACATTTGCGAATATATTATATGACTTCCAATCACAACACTATCAAATAACAGCCAAGGTTAACCACAGTTTATAGATGAAGAGACTGAATACTACAGAGATTCAGTAACTCTCCTAATGTCATAAGTAGTGGATCCAGGAATTGAACTTGGGGTGAACTAACTTAAAGTATTCAAGTTTAATCCCTGGCTTTACTGATTGTACAGAATTCAGAGCAACATTTCTTTCAAGGATATGTTCAAGTTTCTTAGCTCTTTTTTCAGAGCATTTACAAAGTATTAGGAGAGAAAACTGAGAAAAATTCTCAATGCGCTTATTTCTGTTCTACATGTAACAGCTCATGCAGTAGATTTATATGAGTGCCTGGCATGCTATATAAATGTTATTATTGTTGATATTATGTTAATATGAAAATTGGCTTCATTCTGATTAGAGTATGAGCTTCTTTTGTTTGTCCCTCAAAAAATTCACTGAAATTCTGGTATTTTTTAAATGTCACACTTGAGACAAAGTTTCTTCCTAGAGTATCCAAATATAATATTGATTAACAGCTGTAGCTTCTCTTCGGGGAGAAAACACTGGCTTTATAAACAAAATAACATCTAACTTTCTTCCATTTCCTTTATATACTATCCCGAGTCTCTGGCAATATCAACTTTATTCATTTTTACTACAATTTAAATTTAGAAAATGTTTCTTTTTAAAGGTGCTTAACAGAACATATAAGCGGACATTATGACACTCATTTTTATTATGTTTAAATGTGATTGTAGCAAGCTCCATAAATCTATCCCATTAGTATAAGGTTTAATAGTTTCAGAGAAAGCATGACTCAGGAATCAGTAGCACTTCCTGTGTCCAGCCTGATTATTTGCTTGGTCGTTCATATACGAAATAACTGTCCAGTCTACTGACTCGATTTGTTTCTGCAGTTGGACCAATGGACACAAACAGAGAAACTTGAATGCTGAGATGAAGTAGTAGCCATAATTTTGAAATAGCAGCCTATGGATTCCCTGACTGTGTTGTTTTTTTTTTTTTCTTTTTACTTTTTTTACATGTACAGCCATATTCAATGTGATTTAGGAGGTTGTTTCTTGAAAATTAGTTCCATATATTTTTGCTTCCAAACTAGAACAACTTATCATTTTTCAGTGACATATAAAGTTTACTGTGTCTAGTAAACTTGTCTTTCTCTTTGATACTCTGTTCTTTCTCCTTGTATCCAGTCAGTCACCTCCAAATGTTGTCATAATTGTATCGCTAGTATTCTATAATTCCTCTTTACCTACACATATTTCCTCATCCTATTGCTTTATATATTCAAGAGAGTATTGTTTTCCAAATACCACATTCATCATAACTTCTCCCTTGTTTAAATACTGAAACTTGTTCTCTAAATTTTAATTCACATTTGTTCATTCAGTCCCTGTCCCTATTTTCTGAGCATCAATGATGTATGAACATAATATGGAGTCCTGATGATATAAAGATGAGGACAGATTGCTCCAGCCTACACACACACGCACACACACATACACACACACACACATCCCTCTCAATCCCTTGTTTACTTTTGAAGGTATTTTATCAATCAACCCTCAGTATGAGTGATAGTGTTCAGAAGCAGTCTACATGTCATCAGTGATAAAAGTAATTAAAGTTGCCTGTGGATTTTGTCTATAAACATAATGTTTTTTTCTGAATACCTCCATTAATGCAGAGCTGTTCTCGTCAATATATTATAGATGCATAGTAGTCTTCCACATAGAATCAATTACTGTCTTAGTTACACCATTTAAAAGCAAGAACCCTGCATGTGTCCCCGACTTAGTATTTGAGGAATTATCTCAATTTATATATTTTCTGTTCAACTATATATGGAGGGGAGCAGATGGGGAATGGTGATGACTCTGCTGCCTCATTTCCACATTGTTTCACAGATATAGGAGTCTGTCATCTGGTTGGTGATTGCAAGTTCTTCTTGCTAACTCTGTCTCTGCCTAGAGATCTCTCTCTTTGCTTTAGATATGATAGCAATTTAGTACAATCAGAACCACCTCCTTCCTAAAGTTGCCTTGTCAATATGAGGACACCTCAGGTTTTTACCTTCAGATTTCAGGAACCAATGTTGCACTGCATTAGTTTTAAGGGAGCTTTTAAGAATTTATGGCCATTTTTTTTCTCACTTTGTTACAACTTTTGTCATTTGTTACAGAGCATCGACTCTTGGGAAAGCAGGGAAACAACCTCAATTTCTAAATCAGTGGACTCTACGTGTGTAGGATAGCCTAGGAAACAATAAAATGTAGATTGAAGTCATTAATAGTTTGTCAATAACAATATTTTGTGCTTTTTACTATGATCAGTATATTATTTTCACAATCTGTATTTGTAGCACTTTTATACACCTAAATAGAACAAACCCTCAACATCTCAATTTTCCCACTTTCTTCCTGCCATTCTGATAAATATTGGAAATAATTATAACTACAATGGAGTAAACATTGGAAACAATTATAACTACAATGAAAATGAGAAATAGCTGATAGACTCATTAGATATCTTTTGATCTCTGATTAAGTTCTGTGGTTGATGAAGTGAATAAAACATAGAATTTCTTCTCAGGGGTTTATAACCCAGTTGGGAAATACGTAAGAAAACAAACAAGTACAAAACATAGGACTATCATTTGGGTTTATACAAAGTGTTCTGGAAATACAACAGAGTTTCTATTAGCATAAAAGAGATGGTTATAGTATGTGAGTTTAGATGGATATAGCAATGTAGTTGGGGGACAGATCTATGGAAGTAAAAATGACTTATTTAATTCCTTAAAACATTCTTCCATCAAAATGCCATCCTATTGGGTTACCATTTTCTAGTTTTTTCTTGAGATCCAATATGCTAGATAGAATGGTATACTTTTATTGATTTCTGTAACTTTTTAGTAATTAGATTCTTAAGAATATTCAGCCAGTCTCGTATCTCCAATATTCCTCTGATATTATTATCTGAAAATAATACCAGTAACCATCTTGTCAGCAAATCAAATAACATATTTAATCACTCACCCTTTACATATTTTATAGCACAAGATTCTCAGTTACTCCTTGTATCTGGAACTCCTATGACTCAGATTTGGTTATACTTTACACTTCGTATTTGATTATGGATTTTCTTCTATTTTCATCAAACCTTCCCATTTGTTGCCCAAGTTTCTGAATTTGTTACCATTTTGTTCTACATTTTAAAATGTTACTCTCATACAGATGACTCTCCTATCACTATATGTAGTTTTGACATCTCTCTTTGGTTCAAGCCATAAAGGTATTCTACCAGAAATTTCTATTATCTGCAACTAACTTCTAAGATTTTCCAGATTTGGCCTGACCACCTCAAATAGTGTCAATATTTAGCTTCATTTTTCTTAACCAAAATACCCTGTATGATCTTTCTTATTTGCTTTTATCTTTATTACTCTCCTTTCCCACTATTTTACTGTAATGTAATAAGAAATATATATTTTGTCTCCTCTCTCCAGTTCCTGGCATAGAACTTCTAAGACCCTTATAATTCCTTGAGTGACAGAAGTGAGAGGGGCATCTTTTGTAATTGGAAGTTTAGAACTTTCAGCCTCACCCCCGATCTCCAGGGAAGAGGAGATTGAGTTCAATCATCAATTACCAATGTAAATAATTTCCATGAAAATCCTGCACAATGGCAATCAGGGAGCCTCTGGGTTGATGAACACACTGAGATACTGGGAAGGTAACATGCCTGGAGAGGGCAAGGAAGCTCTCTAACACCCCTTCATCCACCACCACCACCATACCTTGTTCTATACATCTCTTTCACCTGACTGTTCCTGAATGGTATCCTTTATAGTAAACTGGTAAACCTATGCAAAGTTTTTACCTGAGTTCGGTGAGCATTCTAGCCAATTGTTAGCCTGACAAGAGGGTTATGGGACCCTTGACTTATATATAACTGGCCAGTCAGAAGTTAGAAGGGAGGCCTGGACTTGGATTGGCTTGTGGAGTGGGAACAGGCTTGTGGAATTGAGTGCTTAACTTGTGGGATTTGATGCTAACTCCAGGTAGACAGTGTCAAAATTAAATTGAATTTTAGGACACTCAGTGCTGTCTGCAGAGAATTGATTAATTATTTCGTGTGTGAAAAACCCAAACATTTGGTGTTGGAAGTGTTGGGAGTGTAAGAAAAACATTTTTATTTTAATTACCAATGTACTATCTTGCTATACCATAAAACTTCCTATGAAACAGCCAAAACAATAGCTCTTGCTCAGGTATTAAAACATTTTTTATGTTTTCTTGAAGTTTATTGCTTTTTACTTTGTACTACAGGTATCTCTGTCCTTTTGCTCTCTTTTTTACTGTAAGTGTCAGAGGCGCAAAATACATCTAAAGCTAGACAGACTTGCATTGAAACTTATGGTCTACATTCCTAGTTATTGGATATAACTTGTTCATTTTCATCCGTCTTCCCTTGCCTCAGGGTTCTCAAATTCAGCTCAACATTACTATCACTTGGAGGCTTTAAAAATACAGATCACAGAATTACAACTCCTGATATTTCAGTTTAATTGTTCTAGAAAATGGACTGGACATGGGGACTTTTAAATTTTACAAGGTTTTTGTAATGTTCCTTTGAGGTTAAGTACACTTATTTAAAGTAAAGTGCCAACTTTCTTTTCCCAGTTATTTTGCAGTATTTAGTATAATAATTCTCACATGCTATTTGCTTAATAATTATTTCTTGAAGGAAAGACTGTGTTGTTGCAAGTTGGTAATTCACAGATGTGCCTGAAAGAAGGAAAAATAAAGCCCAAAATAAAGCAACTACTAGGTAACTGTGCGAAAAAAGTGCACACAGAGTTGTTGGTTGCTTTAGAAAAGCTTATTTAGGGTCAGCAAGCAAAACTATAAAATAAACGTGAGGTTTATTTAGCTCTAATTTCAAAGATTTTTCAAAGCAAAGATAAAAAATGTACAGTTTATTTGGTGAGAAATTTTTGTTTAGTTTATAGGGACTTTCAAAGTGAAGGTAATATTTGTCTTTTGCCCAATATCTGGCTGCTGAGAGCATATTCATGTGCTTAATGTTCGTTTTCTCAGGTTCTTGCCATGGTAAGTAAACCCGAACATAGTCAAAGACAGTTTCAGGAAATAAAAGTCTCCAAAATATGCAAAAAATTGTCTTGCCTCTGTGATTGGATAATCCATACCACCTCTCAGAGTTTTAATTTTATCAATGCATCACTTGTTTATGGAATCTTTTAATACTTAGGAAATTTAGTCTATATTCCAGACTCTGTACTAGGATGTGGAAGATATAATCTAGGTACTCAAAATACCTATACTCCAATGGAGGAGGCAAGTGAATAAAGAAATTCAAGCAAAAAATGCAATGCGATGAATATTGTGCATTGAGTATGCACAGGAAACAATGAGTTCAGCCAGAGAAGAATCAGGAAAGATCTTTTGCTAAAAGAAAAGATTAAAGTTATCATCCCCATTTTCTCTTATCCTTTGTGGTTCTCAAAGTTTAATTTGTAATTGTCTACAATTTGAGTTCTATGAAGTTACAAAAATTTTCACAAGAAGCAGGAAATATGATGTTTCCATGGGGCTAGCAATGTTGGCATGCAGCCATGTTATAGGTGAGACTGGATATGAGGTTGCATTATTAAAGAGGAAGAAAAAGCGCTGGCGCAATGACTTATAACTGTATTCCCAGCACTTTGGGAGGCGGAGATGGGTGGATCACTTGAGGTCAGGAGTTCAGTACCAGCCTGATCAACATGGTGAAACTCTGCCTCTAACCAAAAAAAAATACAGAATTAGATGGGTGTGGTGGTGCACGCTTGTAATCACAGCTACTTGGGAGGACAGGCAGGAGAAGTGCTTGAACCCAGGAGGCAGAGGTTGCAGTGACCTGAGATCATGCCACTGCACTCCAGCCTGGGAGACAGAATGAGACTCTGTCTCAAAAAAAAAAAAAAAAAAAAATTTGATTAAGTTATGGAAATACAGAAGGTAGACTTGAGTAAACCTGAGAAGCATTAAAAAACTCCTTGTGAGAAAACAGAGAATAAAGTATAATAAAATGAATTTAATTAAAATAATGAGTGAACACAAGAATATTCCGCTAGTTTTTTCCCCAAAGAGCCAATTTAAAGTTTGCAATTTGTGATGATAGAACAAAATGTGTGCCTGTTCGGTTACATTTACTACAAAGTGAAATTTATCCTAGAGCAGAAGTTCTCAAAGTTTTGGCCATAGAAACACTTTCACTATTAAAAATGAATGGGCATCTCAAAAAACTTTTGTTTTGGAGGCTTATATATAATAATATTTACTATGTTAGATTACTAATAAAATTACTAATTTTATTACCAAAACTAGTAAAGCCAATTTGTCAGTTTTTGCTTCTGTTGCAATTGCTATTGGTGCCATCATCATAAGATCATTGCCCTTGCCTATGTCTTGAATGGTATTGCCTAGGTTGTCTTCCAGGGTTTTCATAGTTTTGGATGTTACATTTAAGTCTTGACTCCATCTCAAGTTAATGCCTGTCTATGGTGTAAGGAAGAGGTTCAGTTTCAACAAACCTGTACTTGTACCTCTGAATTTAAATGTTAAAAAATTAAGAACGAGAAATTAAAACTATGTTACTTTATTTAAGTATAACAATAATAAACTCATTACATGTTAACATAGGTAAAATATTTTTATAAAAATGTATTTTCCAACCAAAATATGTGTTAATGTGAAGAGCAGTATTATACAATATTTTTATGAATCTCTTTAAGACCTGGATTAATAGAAGGTAGCAAAATTCTTACATTTGTTTACATTGAATATATTCAGTGTATTTCAGTATGTATTGGTTAGTGTCTATAAATCAAATGTGGCCCCCAGTGATACATAGTTATAAAAGAAAGCAATGTTTTAATAGACTGTGTTAGATCATTTTCAATATCTTTCCTTGATACTACACCAAAACTCAACATGTGGTAGTATTTTATAGGTTATCCCAATGGAGAATTTCAAAATATTTTAATAAAATTTTCATATTCTATTACAATTAAAAATGTATTTTCCCTTTTGTACTTTAATTGTATCTCTTATGAGTGCATATTTTTGTGACATCACTTATTGATCATTGTAAAATCTTGGTTCACAGTCATGCAGGAGTTCTCAATGTTGACATATTTTATTACACAATAGCAAAACATAGCATTTGTTAATGTAATAACCTAATTCTTCAGAAAATCTTGAAGTTGTCAGGCTCTCGATGATGTGAGCAAGTTTTCCAAAATGTTGGCTTAATGCTTGAAAGCTTAAATTTTGTCATTGACAACATATCCTGTCAGTTATTTCCTTAAAATGACAGGCTACCATACTCTTCTTGAGAAAATATCTGCTCTGTCTGTATTCAATTCTGATTAACCAGTTTGTGTACCAGTCATTCTTTCAAGTAAAAATTGGCATCCCATAGGAGAAAAAAAGTTTATTCAATTTACAACTCATACAATCACATAAAGTGCATTTTCCCATTCAGTTTACAGTCTTTATTTATGTTAAGTCATCAGCAGTTTCACAAATAATTGTTTTGTACCATCCATGCAAATAACAAGGAAGTGAAAAAAGAAAATGTCTTATCACTGTCATGAAAATAATTTTAACCTAGAAGGCTTCTTGAATCTGTCCCAGAGTCCTCACTGGGTTCACATACCATGCTTTTCTCTAGACAGAGCAGGAATACAACTATAAATCATAAATACAGGAAAAGATTATGTGTGTATGTGTACGTGTGTGTGTACAGGTATGCTATAGCCTGAAATAGCTACAAATTCCTATGTTGAAGCCCTAACCCCTAATGTAATAGTGTTTGATTATGGGAACTTTGGGAGGTGATTAGGTTACGAGATTAAAGCCTGCATTAAAGAATTAGTGCTGTTATAAGGAAAGGCACAAGAACTCTCTCTCCTCCATCCTCATCTGAGGCTACAACAAGAAAGTAGCCATCTGCAGGTCAGGGAAAAGTTTCTCATCAAAACCTTGATATCCCACTTCCCAGCCTAAAGAATTGTGAGAAATAAATGTGTGTTGTTCAAGAAGCCATCCAGTTCAAGGTATTTTATTATGGCAACATAAACTGACTAGTACAATATACAGGATCAAAGTTGAGTTATTCTCATTTATAAATAAACATGAATCTCACTGAAACTCAGAGATGTGCATGCCTATAGAATGTAAACATTATTGTGAATTATTCCATGGGTAATTATTAAAAATAATTAATTGGCATCTAATCAAATTCTCTCCAATGCATGAGAGAGAGAAATTCATCAATATGTATCAAGATATGAAAAACAAACAAGAGAACACGATTACAACGGTGAACAGACTGATTTGCTCTTTATCTTCCTGGAGTACACAGTGTAGTAAGTGCTATAGGTAAACAACAAGGAGGTGGGCTGTTGCTAACAGAAAAACCAGTGAGTCGTTATTAAAGAGTGTGTTGAGTAGTGAAGTTTAATTGATGAAATGCTATGCCAAGACAATGATTTGGTTAAAAGGAAAGAGTAGATGCTGCAGTGTAGGAGTTGGGAGAAAAAATTTATCACACTTTAAAGAGGAATTACTGGAACTCTCTATATATACATGCAGAAATGAAATAATAGGGAAATCAATATATCAAAAATACAACTTGAATTTCCTAATTAAATATTTAGGGAATATTCAACCCTGGGAGAAATACAAGGCTAGATTCATTGTCAATGTCCTGCTCGATCTTTTCTACTCCAGATTAATTTCCTTCCGTAGCAAGCCACATTCTTTTGCAGGCCTGCTGGACTGCCTTCTTCAGGGTCCACTCTGAAAAGTAACTTCCTATCTCACCCCTTCAATAAATATCTAATCCTATCATCCACTGTGTACTCATGCCACTTGGTACCTGCCTTAATCTTCACAGTTCTTATGAAACATCATATTTATTTGTTTATCTGTCTTAGAATTTGCAAAATAAGCTTTGATTATGACAATGTTTTTATTAACAACTGAGCTGTTAGGCTTGACATCTTGACCTTTGAAATGTACATGGTGAGTTCTCTAATCACTCTTATACTAGGGAAGATAAATCAGTTGGAAGAATAGTTAGCATACTCCTGAATCAATTTGCTCTATACACACTACAGCTTTATAGAAACAGGTTTTAAATGACTGTTGCAAATCACCAAGATTTTTCAGTAAATGTAAGCATTCACTTTTTTTCTGGGTTGAAAACATTTCAAAAATTCAGTTTTTGTATATAACAGATGGTTCAGTTTGGTTTACAAAGTTCAGTGTATATAGGGATAACTGTTGGTGAAAAGCAAAGTAATGTGACCGAACTGTGATTGAGCATAAAACATAAATAAAACATACCTGTAAAACCATTTGAAACAATAGTTAATTGTGCCACATGGGACAACAAAACAATTGAAAATGTCTTGATAGTATAATTTGTCTGCGAATTCACTTAACAACAGCTTTTTGCAACTTCAGATCATATTTCTACAAAGCAAAGCAAGTTCCTCAACTAACTCAACTCTTCAGCAACTTTCTAGTAAGCAAATGACATAAGCCAATGCACAGCTAGACAAGTTGAAGATAGATGCAGAAATCAATTACCTGGGCTATTGTATTCCTACCTTCAATATAAGAAACAACAATGAGAGACTACTTTGTGCTTATATTTCCTTTAATCATTTTAGGTAGTCTGATGCAATACTTACTTAAAAATTCTTATTTTCATAAAATTTCTGACAAATTTTATGACAGATTAATGTCAAACACAGCACCTAGCAAAGATAAATTATAGCAGGATAACAGAACGCTTGGTAGTTTTATTAAGTGCCTTGAGGTACTGTTTTTCTGGTGGGGGATAAATCCGCTTGGTGCTCCATAACTTTCTTATAGTTGAATTTTGATATATTTCTCCAGGTTTTATAAGTTCTCTGATATTATCCCTTTGAATGAACTTTCTACCCCTATCTCTTTCTCTAGCTCTTTTTTTTTTTATTTTTTATTTATTTTTATTTTTTATTTTTCTCTCTTATTTCAAGTTAGGGGTACTTGTGCAAGTTTGTCACATAGGTGAACATGTCATCGAGGTTTGTTATACAGACTCATCACCCTGGTGTTAAGTCCCCATTAGTTATTTTTCCTAAACCTCTCCCTCCTCCCACCCTCCACCCTCTAGTAGGCCCCGGTATCTGCTGTTCACTGCTACATGTTCATGTATTCTTAACTTTCAGCTTCCACTTATAAGTAAGAACATATGGTATTTGGTTTTCTGTTTCTGCATTAGCTTGCTAAGTATAATGGCCCCCTGAATTTATTCATTTTCCTGCAAAAGACATGATCTCATTCTTTTTCACCACTGTATAGTATTCCATGGTGTATATGTACCACATTTTAAAATTCAGTCTGTAATTGATGGACATGTAGGTTTATTTCATGTCTTTGCTACTGTGAATAGTGCTGCGATAATCATACACATGCATGTGTCTTTATGATAGAAAAATTTATATTCCTTTGGGCATATACCCAGTAATGAGATTGTTGGGTTGAATATTAGTTTGGTTTGTAGCTCTTTGAGGAATCCTCTTACTGTTTTCCACAATGGTTGAACTAATTTACACTGCCACCAACAGTATTCCTTTTTCTCTGCAACTTTGCCAGCATCTGTTACTGACTTTTTCATAATAGCCATTTTGACTGGTGTTGGATGGTATCTCATGGTGGTTTTGATTTGCATTTTTTAAATATCAGTGATGTTAAGCTTTTTAAAATATGTTTGTTGGCTGCATGCATGTCTTCTTATGAAAAGTGTTTGTTCATGTCCTTTGCCCACTTGTTAATGGGTTTTTCTTTTTGGTTTTTTTTTTTTTTTTTTTGTGAATTTGTTTAAGTTCCTTATAGATGCTGGATATTAGACCTTTGTCAGATTTATAGTTGGCACTTTTTTTTTTCTGACACTTTGCAGGTTTTCTGTCTACTCTGTGGATAGTTTCTTTTGATGTGCAGAAATCTGTTAGTTTAATTAGATCCCATTTGTTCATTTTTGCTTTTGTTGTAATTGCTTTTGGTGTTTTTGTCATGAAATATTTGTCTGTTCCTAAGTCCAGAATGGTATTTGTCTATGTCCTTTTTAAGCCAATAACGCCTATGTTTTGCTTCTTGGTGCTGTTTTCTAGATCTTGTAGACGTGCTTCATTATTTTTCATTCTTTCTGCTTTTGTATCCTCTGACTATATTTTCAGATAGCCTGTCTTCAAGCTCACTAATTCATTCTTCTGCTTGTTTAATTGTGCTATTAAGAGACTCTGATGTGTTCTTCAGTATGTCAATTGCATGTTACTTCTAGAATATCTGCTTCATTCATTTAAATAATTTCAATCTCTTTGTTAAATGTATCAGACCAAATTCTAAATTCCTTTTCTTTGTTATGCTGAATGTCTTTGAATTTCCTCAACAAAGGTACTTTGAATTCTCTGTCTGAAAAGTTACATATCTCTGTTTCTCCAGCATTTGTCCCAGTTGAATTATTTAGTTCATATGGTGAGGTCATGTTTTCCTGTACAGTCTTGATGCTTGCAAATGTTGGTCAGAGTCTGGCACTGGAGTATTCAGCATTTATTGTCATCTTCATAGTTTGGACTTGTTTGTGCCCATCCTTCTTGTGAAGACTTTTCAGGTGTATAAAGGAACTTGGGCTCCAAACCCAATAATGTTGTGATTCTTTCAGACTCATTAGAGGTACCATCTTGGTGGTCTTGGATAAGATCTGGAAAAATTCTCCATATCACCAGGCAGAGATTATTGTTCTTTTCTCTTACTTTCTCTCAAAAAAATGGAGTCTTTCTCTTTGGTCTGGGTCTTCTAGAACTGGGGGTGGGGAAACACAAGCATTCCTGTGTTCACCACTACTGGAACTGTGCTGGTTTAGACTTGAAACCAGCACAGCACCGGACCTCCCCCAAGGCCTGCTGTCACCACTACCTGGATACCACCTAAGTTTACTCAAGGCCCTTGGGCTCTACAATCAGCAGATGGCAAAGTCAACTGGGTTTATGTGCTTCTCTTCAGGGAAGCAAGTTCTTCCAGGCCCTAGGTGGATTCTGAGATGCTGCCTAGCAGTCAGGGATTGAAGTCAATATATCAGAAATGTACCTGGTGTTCTATTCTATTTTGACTAAGCTTACACTCTAACCAAGAGATGCAGTCCTTCCCACTCTTGCTTCCCCTTTCCATAGGCACAGGAGTCTCATCCTGTGGCCACTGCCATCACAAGGCCCACGGTGAGTACTGCCAGGCCACCAACAAAGTTTTCTTAAAATTGAAGGACTCTTCTATCAGTTTGTGGTTTATGTTGCCTGTCTGGGGTCTCACCCTTTGGGGCAGTGGGCTGCCCTCTGTCCCATGGCAGGTCGACAAATGCCTTCAAAAGCCAAAGCCTGGCAAGGTACCAGACAAAGTTCTCTTTACACTTCTTTCTACTTTCTTCAACCAGAAGGAGTCTCTCCCCATACCCACTACAACTGGGAATGTGCTGAGTCTCACAAGAAGCTAGCAAGTCTCAGATCCCACCCAAGGCCCACAGCATACCACCTGGGTACCACTGATGGTTACTCAGGGTCAAAAAGCTCTTCAGTCAGCAGGTGATGTGTTCTTCCATGACTCGATTCTTCCTTTCAAGGCAGTGAGTTTCCTAATGGCCAGGGTATTTCTAGAAATGTCTTCTGGAAGCTAGGGCTTGGAAAGAGGCCTGTGACTAACTGGTGTCTTATCTTGCTGTAGCTGAGCTGGCATCCAAGATGTAAGACAAAGTCCTCTTTATTCTTCCTTTTTCCCTCTTCAAGTGGAAGGGAGGGGTCTCTTTTGGAGCCATGAGTTGTGCAGCCTGGGGTTGACAGAAGGCTGGTATTCCTTTATCCACCCTGGCTTGTGTTTCAGTAGGTCACATGCCTCTCTAGTTCACTGGCTCTGGGCTCAGTTCAGCACTAAAACTTGCCTTGAAGTTGCAGTCCTTAGGCCTTATACTGCATTTCAAGTTTATTTAGTGCCCCATAGTACTTTAGCTCACTATGGCAAGGTATGTCAGAAGTTCTGACCACTGGGATTAGTGATTCCCCTGTGGTTTGGGCTGGTCTAAGTGCTTCCACTGTTGGTGGTCATCAGCTGAGTTACATCTGCTATGACAGGTGGGGCAGGGTGAAAATAGACAGAAGCAAGGCATTTATCTTGCATACTTGTTCAATGTTTCTTTCAGCAATATGAAGTTAAAACCAGGCACTAGGAGTGCTTACCTGATTTTCGGTTCTTATAAAAGTGCTTCTTCTGTGTAAATAGTTGTTAAATTGGTGTTTGTGGAGTGGCAGTGGCGACAATCAGTGGAACTTTCTATTAGGCCACCTTGCTCTACCCTACTCTAGATGAGAATTGAGTGTAACTTCTGAAAACATTATGCTAAATGTGTCAGCGCAATAGCTTAGATGTGAATGTGGGAATTAACTCTTTTCCAGGTTCGAAGCTAGAACTTATGGCCAATCATTTGCTAAGTCTGAACTTTTAATCTTTCTGTTGAAATTATGTTTGCAGTGTACTCAAAGAAAGTAGTCTGAAGTATAGTGTGTGGTGGAATAGACAGAAGCGAGGAATTAAGCTTTGCCTTACTTCCAATTCTGGCTCCACGACTTACTGGCTAAATAATCTTGGTCCACTTAATTAAACACCATTGCATCACAGTTTTACCAGCTATGAATTAAAAATAATAGTAGTACCTACATAAGACAATTGCTGTGAATATGTAGACAATACATGTAAAGATAAAGAACAATGTCTGGCACAGAGCACATGGTTAATCGATGATATCAGTTTTTGATTTTGAACAAGAAATAGAAATAGCAGGCTACAGTAGACAGCTGGTATATTCAGGTTGTAAGAATGTAGAGATTTGTTAGTGCAAAAAAAAAGGAAGCAAAGATACGTAGATGCAGATACTGCCATCACTAGGTAATTGTAGGAATAAAGGAATGAGGTAATATTTGGATATTGTAAAACTTAAAAGCAGAGAGAAAAAATGTGTGAGGAAGCAGAATTCTTGGCTGGTAGGTACGTATGAAGTTGGGCTGAAGTTGAAAGATACTTTTAGAGCCATGTTATTCCTTGCCAGTTTAGAGAACACTCTATGGAAGGAATTCTTAATGATGAAATGTACATGGTGCAGGTACACACACACACACATGCACACACACACACGCGCACACACACACACACGCACACACGCATACACACATATGCACACACATACACGATACACACACATCACACACACACACACACACATCACATACACACACACACATCACACACACACACACACATGCACACACATTAATATTGTCATACACCACATACACACACACACACACACATCAAACACACACTGCACACACACACACATACACATACACACACACACACACATACACATACACACATCAACACATACACACATACGCATATACACATACATGCATACACACATACACGCATACACACACATACACACATACACACTACACGCATACACGCATACACACACATGCACACACACATACACACACGCATACACACACGCACACATGCACACACACGCATACACACACGCACACACGCACACACACATACACACACACACACACATACACACACACACAAGTTGATAGTCTCTTTACCTGTATAGCTTTCTCCCTACAACTTATTTTTTTCAAATTCTAGTTATTGTTTAATGTTTTTTAATATTAAAACATATGATTGTAATTATTAACATAGTAAAAATAAGAAAACCAGATCAATTTAAAGGAAATTAATACAAGGATCAATTTGTGAAGTATTTCCAATGCTATTTTTAATGTGACACTATGAATTAATTAATGCATCTACTACAGATCCATGTCTGAAAATTGAAGTTTCATCTGTCTTTTTATATTGACTCATGTTACAGATGATACTAAAGAAAAGCCTTGAAATACTATAGTTTTAAAAAATATGCACTTGATAATTAATGTGCAGGATTGCAATCAACGTCAGTAGTACTTATTCTTTGGTAAGGATTAAAATTTCAATTAACTAACACTGCTATTCAGAGGATCATTTCATCATTGGAAATGGCTATTTTGGGGTCACATTAAAGAAATAAAATCTTTATTCAGATTAAAATTTAACTTTGTTCAGTTAAAATGACCCACAGAAAGGAGCTCTTCCAATTAATGTATATTCTCATCACATACACAGTAAAACACAATTAAATTTAGTCCCTCATCCACAGCATCTACATTTAATGGCTAAACTCTGAATCATGCTCTTTTTCATTTTTCTCCACTTCATTCCTCCTCTTTCTGGATTTTGACCTCTGGGTCTTAGAAACATGCAAAATATATTGAGACCTTTGATCTCATTAACATGTTTTGCAATTCGTTTTTTTCTGTTCCTAACTAGTTAAAATAGATTAATACTCACAGATATTGAGTTACACAGCCTAGGTCAGTGCACTAAGATATTGCAAGTCATAGCAGGCATTTAATTTTTGATTTCATTTAAAATAGTTATTTAAATATTAGAACAAAAGGACATTGAGAGGTTATTTAGTCTACTTCTTGTACCTTAGCCAAAATTATTCCTAAACTACAAGCATAATCATCTTTTTCTTTTACTCCTAGGAAACCCCCACAAAGACACTTTAGGCCCTATCTTAACATCTTATTCTAGTCCATAAAAACACTCAATATTGTCTTAATCACAGATTTAAATATTTGATTTCAATTTATTTAATTTTTATTCTAGGAATAAATAAATGGCTTTCTCTGCCATAATCTCCTATTTTTAAATTTCTTGTGTAAATGATTTTTTCTTCTAGCTCCTCATTGAAATTCTCAATTTCACAGCAAAAGAGTAACAGATCCTTTACAAATCCTGTACAACAGGATAATAGATTCTTGTAGAGATCCTGTGGTAAATGTCAATAACATTCCAGTACCAAAGATAAAAAATAATCTGACAGATGAATATTTATTTACTCCCAAGTTGCCCCTGATTTTTCAGTTGTAAAAACATTCATTATATTTCATACAAATTTAAGAGAGCTGAGTTGGATGGGATTGTGATAATTAAGATACATCCTTTATTTGTTAGTTTCTTTGACTCCTTAGGTTTAGCATTTGTTTCCTTTTTGATACATCTAATCGTTAAAAATTTTGTGGCAAAGTTAAATTTTAAAGTAACTATCAAAGAAATATTTTTGTGGCAGTTAGTCTCAGCCTAGGGTTGAAAAGGTCAGCATAGAAAAAAGATGATACTGAAAAGTTTTTTATATTTAAATATGAGAGAGACCTTCTTTTACACTATTTCTCTGTATTTTAATATTTTTTAAAATTTCCATATTCAAGTACATTCAAACTTACTTGTTTCTGAATAAAGCTCCTCCGTCCAGCCTAGTCTCCACCCAAAGCTGTCGTTGTTCCTTGTGAGATAGAGTTCATTAGGATACCACCGTTAATTGTGAAATTCATAGTATGATCTAAATCTTTGCCAATTACAAATTTGAATAAAAATGATATCACCTCAAGACTCAGCATTGACAGTGATGAGAATAATCAGTTTTTAGAATTTATGGAAGTGTAATTTTCTTTATAGAATTTTCCACACAATAGAAGCCAGACCATATATAGGCCAATCCTAACTGAGCTAAACTTACACAGTATTAAGATGGGTTTTAAGCATAATAAATTTAATATTTTATCTATCCACCATACATCCTGATACAACTTTATCATTAACAAAAAGGAAAGAAGGAGAAAGAGATTAAAATCAGGAGGAAAAGCATAAGCTGAGGACATCTTACCAAGAGGGTCAGATTGTCATGCCCACCTCTGCCCTTTGTCTAGATTTATCTCAGATTCTGTTTTATTCTCATTGCTTGTGGCATTTTGTTCTTTTAAGTTTGCAGGAAGAAAAGAGGAAGATATTGAGCTACATTAGACACCTTGATGTCCCACGGCAAGCCTAGAAAACCCCTCTAAATGTATATGATTTTCACGTATTTACTAAGTAGTCCAAGGTTTGAAAGTATGTTATTTTAACAGAGGTGTTCTACTTAATTGTCCAGGAAGGCAAATGACGATGGTGGGCATTTCGGTCATCCAGCACTATAGGTCAGCAAGGAGGAAAGGAAGAAAGTTTGCCTCAGTTTCCAGATGTAGTTAACAATACCATAACTCAACAGCCTGAGACTCCTAGTTGGTTGCTTTTCTCAATCTTAAACTAAACTTGGCAGCTAACTTACTGAGGAAAAGAAAAGTACAATTATTAAAAGATAAAACATCCATATGCTAATTATTCAACTACTTGATTTATTGATGCATTTACTAGATATTTGTCCAAATACATTTTTAAATATTTCACATTGCCCTAAAATTTTTCTCAGAAGCATTCATGTATTTGTAAAATGTTTGGAATCAAATATGCTAATATATATTTAATTCAAAAATGAATGTTTTAAAGGATGAATGTCTACTAAAATTCCTTTTATAAATAATGTATTTCAAAATAAATTTTAGTTTTCATAAAGGCTTGTATTTTAAAATAAACAATAAAACATAAAAGCATCCACTTTTTAAAATTAGTTATCAGAGAAAGACTCGTAAGTATTAAGTTTTATGATCTGCATAGTAGGTATTTAAGACACATTTTAAAGTAATTTTTATGACAAGCATACATTTACGTTTGCAGAGAATTTTATAAAATCTTCATGTCTTTACATATAGCTTAAACATAATTTATGAATACATTTCTTGCTCTTAATATATTTTCTCCCTTAAATTTATTTCTTTAGAACTTTCTTTTATAAAATAAATTACAGTTTAAATATTTAAAATGTAGTCAGACACAAAGACTATGTCATTTTTGGTGAACTTGTTTCCTTAATGTGAATAATGATAACATCTTTGCATGCATAAAATTTCTTGAAGAGTAGTCAAACATCTTTTAGATTAAAATAAAATTTAGTTGTCAAGTAAAGGAAAATCTAATTGCTTTACCAACTCTGAATTTACAGTAGACTGGCAAGCAGCTCATATACGAATTTCATATACAGCTTCTTGAAGTTGTTGTAAATTGAAGAAAACGTATGCAAATTGCTTGAGGAAAATATGTTACTCTGTTTATGTTAAAAGCTGTAAGTAAGACAACTTAATTGAAACTGGGTGCATTGCTATATGTTGCTTCAAGCTCCTTTAGTTACGAAGCTGAAGAGATATTTAATTATAAGTTCTTATAAGAATATCCACATGACAGAGGGAAAATGTAACTTAGAAACATTCAGAGACAATTCAGGGAATAAAAGGAAATAGAAAACAAAAGCAAAGGAAGTATATATATTTCTAGATTCTTCAAAGGTACGTCTGTTTACTTTATAATTTACAAAATTATGGATATGAAGTATTTGTCATAAAACTGTGTTTGCATTGGCAAGGGAATTAACCAATCGATGAACATCCTTGTGCTATATGTGCTATGGGATTATAATGTTCCACATGATGCGAGTTGGCCTTAACGATGAATTGAAATTCTCCTGTTAGAGATAAAGGGGGAAGGAGTGCTGGTCGGGGTGATAATCTGATGAAAAAGCACTACTATATGACCCAAGAGGAGGGTCTAAAAGTGATGCCTCAGGAGGAAAGTTGCCTTTCCAGAATCTACAACTGGACCTCAGTCAGGCACTCTGGTCTGCTTAAAATAGCCTCTGACTCTCCAGGGTTCATCACCTGCTATGCAATAGAAGTCAATGCAGAGACACAAAAATGTTCTGATTGATGCTGGGTTTTTTTTTTTTTGGTTTTTTTTGTTTGTTTGTTTGTTTGTTTTTTTAAAATATTGCTATTCCTAATACCATATGTACCATTAAAATTTAAAAAGTCTTGCTTTGTATTACTGTAGGACTTAGTCATAGCCATTGACCGTCTGGCACAAGAAGAGCATCCCTTATAAATGAGAGCATTTTGGACACTGTAACCAGAGCTGGTAAAGCACAGAAGTATTGTTAATACCCATGATGCATTGCATCCTGGCAGAAAACAGTGGGTCAGACCGTGAAAGCCACAAAACAAACAAGCATAAACAACTAGCAGCAATAAAGCAAAGCTCCATAAAACCCCCAAATCTCCAGATACAGAAATTGTGCAATTAACCATGTAGTCCCCAAGGCCTCCTTAGAAGACCTCTGCGTTGTAAGAGATGGAAGGTTTAAGAAGAAAATAAAGTGATTGCACATGAAGCTTGCACAGGCAAAAACTGAAGTGCTGTTTAACCATGGCTACTTGGGTGTAACTAAATGGCTGCATTTTCATTAATCCATAACTTACCTCAGAGCAATTGCTTGTTTTAGGGTTCCTTGATGTGTTAAATATTATTATTTATGTTATTATCCAAGTAACTTTCAATGTAATTCAATTGCTCCTCTCCTTCCACCAAGACAATTCTGAATGCACCTCTCTTCAAGCAGATAATCTTCGGGAGTGTCCTTCTTCCCTCTTCCCTCTTCCCTCTCCATGTTTATATGGCCCAGTCATTCCTTTAAGATTTTGCGCAAAGATGTGTCTTCTTTTCTGCATCATGGGTTCCCATGCTGACTAACACTACATTAACACGCAGATTTCAACTTTTTATTTTTTTATTTATTTTTATTTATTTCTTTATTTTTGAGATGGAGTCTCACCCTGTCGCCCAGGCTGGAGTGCAGTGGCGTGATCTCCGCTCACTGCAACCTCCACTTTCGGGTTCAAGCGATTCTCCTGTCTCAGCCTGCGGAGTAGCTGGGATTACAGGCAGCCACCACCATGCCCAGCTAATTTTTGTATTTTTAGTAGAGACAGGGTTTCATCATGTTGGTCAGGCTGGTCTTGAACTCCTGACCTCGCGATCCACCCGCCTCGGCCTCCTAAAGTGCTGGGATTACAGGCATGAGCCACCACGTCCGGCTGCAAACTTCAAATTTTAATGTGCTCATTATTTTTAACTTAAAAAATATATAAATCTGTATGACGTGTACTGCATTCATAAGGAACAGAATTTTTATAATACTCTATGTTTTTAAATATAGCTAATTTTCAGAAACGAGTTTTATCTAATTAAGACTTTTATAAAATTACAAAGATTTTAGTGTATTTTATTAATCCCCAGCTTGGAGAAAAGTGCTGAAAAGCCCTGTATTAGGCTGAGGCTGGTATGACCTGCTTTCCTTTTTTTGTGCTATTTCCTACAGCACCACCCACGTCGTGTCTGCAAATTAGCCACCTGTACACAAAGACAGAGCATGCCAGAATCTTACAGCTATATAATTTTGGTAAGTGAGCTAAAATGTATATTCTCTGCTTGACACTTCAGATTCTGTAAGAATGTCAACATTCTTTGTACTACTGGAAGGTCCTCTTTTAACACTGAAAAATAAAATGTTTGATGACAAAAAAAGAAAAAGAAACTTTGCACTTCTTAAGCCCTGAAAGAATAGCCAGATGGTAAATGACACTGAGTGTTTTATCAGCAGACTGTGGTTCTCTGACTGGAGGCCAATATAATGCACTTGGAGTATTCTAGGTAAAAAGGCAGAGAGTGTAGGGGAAAGGCAGACGGCCAGTGAGTAAACCGAAAGGGAATTTTTTACCAGGAACTTCTCATCAATAAAGGACTTTTTGATGATCTTCTCAGAAAAGCCAAACATTGCTTTAAATATTAGAAATGTACTGAACATAAAGATCAATAGATTAAAAATTGAATTGCATAAAATACTTTTTAAAAGCATTTAGAAGAAGTTATCCTATTGCAGATCATACACTGAAAGTTTCAGTTGAAAATATAAAAATTCCTCAAGGTTGTTTCAGTTTTATGTTTTTGTCATGAAGCATGCTATTTTCCAGTCTGCATTTTAAAAATTAATAGAGAATACATTTATTTTCATGATGTTATGGGCACAGTTTTTTGTCACTTGTTAGCTGTGTAAATGTTTCAAACCACAGAAACTTATCAGATTCTCTGAATTTATTTGAACACATTTTCTTACATATAAAGATGAAGGTTCCTGGGTTTCTAAGACATAGAAACCATAGAATGGTCCTTGCAACATAGTTGATCCTTAAACAATGTTATCTCTCCTTCTTTATTTCCTTTCTATGAATTTAAGCATATTAAGACCTTTTTTGGGAAAATGCATTTTCTTATTTTTGCAACATTTTATTTGGAAAAATTTATTTCTTAAAAACTAGAGTAGAATAAGTGAAAGTGTATAAAACTACTAATAGTGGACTATTTCTAACTTACAAAAGCATCAGTGTACTTGGTGAAGAGTGTTTGCATTTAGATTGAACCACTTGAGACTGTTATTTTTATAGGTAAAAATGTTCAAATAGCAGCAGTTTTATGAAATACATGGTTCAACCTAAATACAACAAACACTTCTATATCCTTCCACTTAGGTTTGACAATTGTCAATGGTTTGCACATTTATTCACTCTTTTTCTAGATAAAAAATAAATATAGGTGCACAGATATATAGATATAGCTATCCCATGAATCTATCATTTTATTTATCTACCTGCCTATCTCTCAATCTGTCTGTCCATCCATCATCATATTTTTTGATTTAGCTAAAACTAAACTCTCTCTACACACAGATGAACACACACACAGAAACACAGAGGATATTGACAATATTTCTTGTTTTTTTTTTTTTGTTTGTTTGTTTTTAAAGATACTACTCCACTGGGTGGAGTATTTTATAGATTTATCAACCTCTTGATGAGAATTAAGGACACTCCCAATATTTTGCTATTATAAATAATTTTGTAATGATTAACATTATAATCTGACTGAATTAATTTCCTGGAAGCAGAATTGTTGAGTGAATGGGCAAATGCATATGCAATTACGTTATATACTGCCAAATGGTCCTCCAAAGAGGAGTACCATTTCAAATCCTAGTAATGTAAGAGAATGCCTGTTTCCTCACAGGGCCACACACATAATACGTTGTCAATCTGTGAACAGTCTAACAGGTGAGAAAGAGTATCACTGTATCATTGTGTTCCATGTTTCCATTATTATAAGAGAGACTGAGTATATCTTTGTTTGGTTAGTTGGTTTTATGAGGGGCATTTTTGAAAAATAATTTACAGCTTTTAAAAATGTATTTTAAACATCAGGTCTTTATCTTTGATACATTGCAAATATACTCCCAAATTCTAATTTATCATTTTGACTTTTCATGTGACATAGTCTCCAGGCCATTTTTGGTAGTAAATTTATCATTTTGTTGTTGTTGTTGTTGTAGACCCAGGTTATAAAGAAAACTACTCATGTTTTTTGAGATGATTGTATGATTTTTTTTTTATATTTTAATCTCTTATCCATTTTGAGTCTATTCATTATTTCTGTTTTATTTAAGGTATAGCTACAATTTGATCCTTTTCTAAATAGCTATCCAGGTTATTGATAACCATATACTTCAAAATTCGTGCTTTAGTGTTTCAAATGCTACCTTTCACATGTGCTAAATTTCTGTATGAATTAGTTCTGGGTCTGAAATTTCTTTTCTGTTCCACAGGCCTATATCTATACTTATGTGCCCATACCACACTCTTATTTTTTTAATTGAGGCTTTGTAATATGTTTAAAATCTAGTAGTGCCATTGCAGAGCTCCTTCATATCTCTTTCCTTCAGTTTCTTCTGTGCTATAGGAGCATGCTATTTTTATTCTTTTTATTTAAAATTTAGAATCAATTTGTCTAGTTTGAGGTGAAAAAAATTCAAACAAACATTTCTTCATCTGACATTTTCTGATTTAAAAAATTAACATGCTTACATTAAAAGTATATCTTCATTTGTTTAAGTATACTTTCTTGTCCTTTTGCAGTGTTTACTATTTCATGTCTGGATAAACCTTCTCCCTCACCCAATGCCATGGAAAAGCATCTTTTTTTTTTTTTTCCTTTTCCTAGGAGACAGTGTCTTGCTCTGTTGTCAAGGCTGGAGTACAGTGGTGCAGTCATGGCTCACTACAGCCTTAACCTCCTGGGCTCCAGCTATCCTCCTACGTCAGCGCCCTGAGTAGCTAGGACTATGTACAGGCACTCATCACCACACCTGGCTGATGACAAAAAAGTTTCTTGCTATGTTGCCTAGGCTGGTCTTGAACTACTGGGCTCAAGTGATCCTCTAACCTTGGCTTCGTAAAGTGCTGGGATTACAAGTGTGAGCCACTGAGCCACATTGCCTGGCTAGAAATTCCTCTTGAGTACAGTATTTTCTGAATCCTTATGGATTTACTCTTGTTTTCCTATAAGCTTGATACTTTAAGAACCACTTAACTTGTTCTTAAAGACATAAACTCTTTGGCTCATAATTTACTTGCTTTTCAGGTATAATTGAAAAATTGAGGAAAACTAAGTTTTCTTGTATGTGTTGCTTGGCCTATATTTTTCTTTATGTAAAAATTCTAATAATTGCATGAAGCTCTGTCTCATAGTTCAGTGTTTCAGGACATTTGTTCCAGGTGCATGATGATCTTTTATCATATGTAAACTGTGTCATTTATTTCCAGGAAGTTTTGTGCACTGAAGTTTTAAATATTAGTTTGCTCCATTACTTTTCCTTCTTTAAAAATGCTCACATTTTATTAATGGTGACGCATACATGTACATAACAGAACCATCATTAAGAATCTGTTATCTACATCATTTGCTTTATCTGATTCCTTTTACTTTTTTAGTGATTTTATTTTGTTCTCACAGATGTTTTCATGTGTATTTTTAAATGATGTTTATTATGTTTTCAGTCAATCCTATTTTGTCTTCACATCTTATATTGTCATTTTTGTTTCCAAGGTAACTTTTTCTTCCATTTCTTTAATGAGTTACATCAACTTTCATTTCACATTTTATATGACTTTTACCTCTTGCGTTATAATATTTTGGATCATGAATTCAAAATTTTTGATGTATAAATGTCTGATTAAACATAGTTAATTATATTGAAGAGTTGTGTCACAGTTTCCTTTTGCTTGTTTTTGGGTGGAGATAATTTTCATCAGTTGAAATATTCTGATCCTTCTTGTTATTTTATCCGTTTGCTACTTTTTGTTCATTTTAAGTGCATCAACACAGTTTTGTGTAGAGAATGATAAGGGATTTCAGTTGCTGCAGCAGACATTGTTGGGGTCCTGCTCAGCTATTCTAAGATCTCTTTTGCTGATTAGGTATGGCATTCCCTAGAGCCTTGGCTGTTGCTGCTAGTGCTTCACACTTTCACATTTCTCCAGAGGTTAACAGTTGGACAACTGAAACTGCATCACCTGGATATGCCTGGGAGTTTAAGTTTCCCCACGACAACTCTGTGATTGATCTGTACAGACCTACGGGAACCCAGCTCCCTGCTTGAAGGTGCAGTAAAGTCTAGGGTTCAATTTACACTGCAGGGTTTCCTGTGAGACAGAATGAATCTACACTTCCCTTGAAACCACAAGCTTACTTAGTGATCTTCCCAACCTATTTTGCTTCCCTCCCTGTCTTCTGTTTTCCTATTTTTTTCCCCTCCAGTTTATCCTGAACGTATTCGTTTAATACCTTTCTTGAACATGGAATCCTATTTCAGCCATGTGTTTGAATGAACCCAACTTAAGACAGTCATTTACTAGCTTTGTTGCAGCTGTTGTTTATTCAAGGGCATTTTGTTGCAAAGGCACTTTGTATGTCTTCTGACTTTATGATTTAATTTTCTTTCATCAGGACTCTCAAATTCTACTTTTTAATTACTTTTTATTTACATACCCAAGGGTATCTTATCTAGCCAAGTCACTTTCTCTTAATCAAAACAACACACCACACCTGCCCTTGTGCATGTTCAAACCTTGCCTTTGGATTCCCCAAAGGTGGTGTTTTGGTTTATCAGTTTTCAATCCTATTTTTTTTCTGTTTCCCAATTCATGGTAAGACTTTCTCTTTCTGAGGCTGATTTATTGGTTATATTCTTATGAACTTCCTCTCCCTTTCACCAAGTCTTCACCCCACTCTCTACTCACTGTTGGCTCTGGAGTTGATTCTGTTAATGTTGGTTATTAATTTTTTTCTTATCTATATGTGATATTAAGTTATTTGGAGTGTTTGCTTATCTTACTGATGTTTTGTTAGCTGTTTAGAAGGACATATAAAAGTTGGATTTATTCCTTTTCTAATTACTTTATTCATAAATATGAGTTTCAATAAATATACCCCCAAGTCCAAGGGATTGAGTTCATTCAGGTGACAGAGAAACCAGTGAGCCTCCTTAGTAATTTTCTAACCAAGAATGCAAAAAAAGAAAAAAAAAAAAGATTAAAAAATGACCTTCTTTAGACTTTAACTGTACTATTTCTATAAACTGAATTATACCTTAGGCATCTATAAGGAAACCATGAGACCCTCCCAATTTGAAATAAAGTACACATATCCTTTTTATTTATGAAAGAACTACCAAGGTTTTTTTTTTGCTGGAAACAAAACAACTTCCTTGACAAATTATTCTACATAAAAGAAAATTCTTCAACTGAAATTTCTTAATCTGGTTAAAATGGGTAAAATTTCTGCCTCATTATAAAATAGCTAATTTATTAGATTTTTAGAGTAATTATTGTAAGTATCTTATTTAATTGTTTGTATTATTTTTATTACAAAATAAATTAATTAAATGATGATAGCAAACTTGCAAAGATTCTCTGGCACTATCTGTTTTGCTCAAGCAAAATAAGATACCAAATTGACAATAAATCAAACAATGTTCATATGTTTTTAATATGCAAAATATGTCACCTAAATAAATAACATGACTTTTAGAGCCAGCTGGAGAATTTAAAAAAGTTGTCTGTAGTCTCATTATTTTTAATTTTTTGACTATTTAAAGAAATCAGATTGTGTCATTGTGATAAGAAGCAATAAAAGGAAATCCTCTTAACTTAAAATCACTATTGGCTGGGAGCAGTGGCTCCCACCTGTAATCCCAACACTTTGGGAGGCCGAGGTGGGCGGGTAACTTCAGGTCAGAAGTTTGAGACAAGCCTGGCCAACATGGGAAACGTCGTCTCTACTAAAAATACAAAAATTAGCCTGGCGTGGTGGCGCACGCCTGTAATCCCAGCTACTGGGGAAGTTGAGGCAGGAGAATCGCTTGAACCCTCGAGGCGGAGGTTGCAGTGAGCCCAGATCGCATCATGGTACTCCAGCCTAGGTGGCAGAGTGAAACTGTGAGAAAGCAGGCAAGCAAGCAAGCAAGCAAGTAAGCAAGCAAGCAAGACAGGAGGGAGGGAGGGAGGGAGGGAGAAAGGGAGGAAGGGAAGGAAGGGAAAGGCAGGAAGGAAATCACTACTTTAAAAATATTTTATTTCTATGTAATTGGGATTACAGATATTTAACAATAACAGATGTAGTTTTTTCATTTATCCTCATTAATAGAATAAAACAGTATTTTAATAGCTTGATCACAATACCTTTTTTTCATAGAGTATAAACTGCATGTTTGATTCTAAATCTCCAGATCCTATCAGAGTACATAAGATAGAAGATGCATATTTATTAAGTCATGAAATAGTGCATTTTTATTTTTGAAACCACATTTTACTTCTACTTGGACTGCAGTCCTCATTCTCATTTCATCTTTCTACAGATAACTTCTTTGGTTCTCACTTTAAAAAAACACTTTCCCAAAAAGGCCGTCTCTGATCTCCCTGACTAGTACAACTCATCTGGGTATCAATGCACTTTGAAGCTCTCATCAATAATCTTTTTTCATAGTTGCAATTTTACATGTATTTATCAATATTTCACTAATATCTGTCTCTCCGTATTAGTTTCTTAGGGCTGCCAGTGTCATAAAACAAACAAAATTTATTCTCTCACGGTTTGGGAGACCAGAAGTCTGAAATGTGGGTGTTGACTGGGTTGATTCCTTCTGAAAAGTCTAAGGGACAACTTATCCTATACCGCTTTTCTAACTTCTAGTGGTTGCCAGCAATCTTTGATCTTTGGCATTCCTTGGCTTTTAGCTGCACCATTCCAATCATTGCCTTCATCATCACATAGGCTTTGTCCCTTTGTGCCTTCACATGGCTTTCTTATAAGGACAGCAGTCATTGGATTTAGAACACATCTTAATTCAGTACGACTCCATCTTAACTACTTGCATCTACAAACATTCAGTTTCCAAGTAAGGGGGCATTCTGAGGTTCTGGGAGAATACTGTTCAACTCATAGTCCCCCTTCTCTAGATTTTGAGTTCTAAAGGACAGAAATCGAGGAGGTTTTGGACACCATTGTCTTCCTATCACTCATCAATGCAGATAATAAGTATACAGTAACAACACCCATTCCAACCTTGCCTGATTACAAATATTTTGTGGTACTTGTGGAAATAGTAATTGTCAGAACTTCAGACTTGCAGTGCAATCGTTTCTTATTGATAAAAACTACTGAACAACTTCAGTCTAAATCCTTGTCATTTTGCAACTGGAATTACAAATGGAGAGTAGATGGGAAGGAATATACATTTTAAGAGGCAAAAGGTAATGTGTATGATAAAGCTTCAAGAATCACAATTTTCTTAAATGAAAAATTTAGCCAGCTGGAGAAATTATTACAGTTACTGGCTATGAAGTAGACAGTATGGATATTTCAGAATTCATTACTTTCTTTCTTCTTTTTTTGTTTTGTTTTTGCTTTATGCCTCTGGTGGCAACTTAATTCTTCTACTGTCATGACAATGCCTATGATACTGCCTCATAGTGGCAAAAGTATGGCAGAGACCTGAGATTATTGCGATAAACACTTGAAATCAGATGAAACCCCTTCACATTATTTTGAGGACTTGGTCACCAAAATAATGAAAAAAGAATCATAAAATTCTTGTTTAGAATAACCAAGGAAATTTAAAATAATATCCTAAATTTTCTCTGCTGCTTTTCACGAACCAGTTTCTTAAATGTGAATGAGTTATACCAACTATTCTGATATGAGCTAGAGATTTTTGAATATTAGATTCATTTTTGCATCACAAGAAAAATGTTTTATCCAAGGCATTAATAAGGATAACTCTTGGATATTTCTATAAAGTAACTAAAATGATGTATCCATTATCAATTCTTTGTGTGTGTGTGTCGGGGGTGGGAGGCAGTTACTGCCAAGAGCATGAGGAGGTTTCTGAGGTGATAGAAATGGATTATGATGGTAGAGGTGGTTCTATGACTGTATACATTTTTATAAACTTATCAAGTTGTACAGTTAAAGCCAATTAATTATATTACATAAAGCAATACCTTAATAAGCTAATTGGTAAAATATTTGGTTCTTCTGTTTTGCTGATGACCTAAGGGTATGTTTAATTGTCTAATATATGATATTAACTCAAGAGGGTTTTATTATTTATGTTTGGCTCTGTGTATAAAGCTATTTGTAATTAGAGTAGGGAGTCAGTTTCTCAATAACATCTGTCATTTCCTGAATAAGCACAGTGAAAACAAACTAAAGTGAAGAGCACCATCTGTGGGGAACAGCATCATTGAGGAAGTTTGCAAGATGGACCTGGATTCAAATAGCTGCCTGACATTTTGGACAGCTTTCATATGCTGAAAAATCTATTCCTAAAAGAAATGTTCTTTGGCTGATGATGAAGGATCTTAGTTCTAAACAACTTTTTAAACAAGATCATGTGTGTTGAAAAATATTTATAATATTAAAGTGTCTCTAATAGAGACTTGAATGTATTGCTTACTTTTAAATAAGAGCAGTTATGTCTTTTTAAGTAGCACAACACTTTGATGGATCTTCTTGCTACCAATTCAGAAACAAAGGAAAAACTTAAAACCATAATTGATAAATTTAATCATTCAGATGTTTTTTTGTTTTTGTTTTTGTTTTTGTTTTTCCTGAAGTTAAGTTCATTTTTCTCCCTTGAGTTAAGCAGTCTAGGAAGAAAATGTAATAAAACAATGTTCCCAGTTATCTATATATTAAGAACACAGATTATTTTCCCAGTTAATGTAATACTTATCACCTAGGAGTCTGCAGAACCTCCCTGTCATGCTCACATGGTTAAGGGGTGCCTGGGCTGAAGGGACATCCAGGAAAAATGGGAGCCCCTAGGCCAAGAAGGCTTGTGAGGTATCTAGGGATACCAGGTCCTCTGGGAGTAAAAGATAAAAAGGAAGCCCAGTTTGTCAGAAAGATTCAGCCATATACGTAGGAGAATTGATAGCACCTGTCCTTTACCTGCGTGGCATTGCTCTTGGTCATGTCACTTTTTCCCACAGATACCACCCGCACCTTCTTTCTCCCTCCTGCTCTTCCCTCCCCACCCTCCCCTTCTTCCTTCTCTCCTCTTCCCTCTCCTCTCCTCCTTTTCAATTTTTGGAAGTGTTTCCTCCTCTTCAATTGTGTGGAAGAATTTGAGAAAACTGTTAAATCTTTTGTGTTTATCAGTGACACCATCTGGCCCCAGGTTTTTCTTTGTTAGGAAGTTTATATTACTGATGCAACCTCTTGCTATTGGTCTGTTCAGATTTTCTAAATCTTTGTTATTCAGTCTTCGCAGGTTTACTGTTTCTAGGGATGTGTCCACTTTCTAGCTATCCAATTTGTTGGTGCATAATCATTATAGTAGTCAATCATGATCTTTCATGTGCTATCAGCTGCAATGTCTCTTTTGTCATTTATAATTTTATTTATTTGAATCTTCCTTTTTCTTAGTCTAGCTTAAAGTTTATTGCTTCTGTTTTTTTCCCCAAAAAACCGACTCAGTTTTATTGATTTGTTCTATTTGATTTCTGGTCTCTTTTTCATTAATTTCTACTCTGATCATTGTTTGTTCCCTCTGCTAACTTTTGGTTTCATTTTTCCTTTTTCTAGTCCGTGAGGTACAAAATTAGGTTGTTTATTTCTTTTTCTTAGTGTAAGCATTTATTGTTAAATTAAGAAACAATAAATGGTATAAAGGTATTTAGTTGGGTTGTCTATTTCTTTGTCTCAATGTAAGCATTTATTGTTATAAAATTTTCTGCTTTTGATATTGATTTCTAGTTTCATGCCATTGCAATTAGTAAAAAGTACTTGATATAATTTCAATCTTCTTTAACTTTTAAAGCTGGTTTAGTGGGCTAACATGGTGTCTCTTCTGGAGTGTCCCATGTGCTCTTGAAAAGAAAGTGTATTCTGCTGTTGGATGGAATGTTCTGTATATGTCTATTAGGTACTTTTGTTCCAGAGTTTTGTTCAAGTCTTCTGCTTCCTTATTGGTTTTCTTTCAAGATGATTTATTAATATTGAAAGTGGGGTACTGATGGTACTGATGTTCCCCAGTACAATTATATTGTTGTTTATTTCTCCCTTCATTTCTGTTAATATTTATTTTACATATTTAGGTGATCTGATGTTCGGTGCATACATACTTACAGTTGATGTATCTTCTTGATGATGACACCTTTATTATTATGAAAGACCTTCTTTGTCTTTTGCAATAGTTTTTAACAGCGAGTCTATTTGTTTTCATATAATTATAGGCATCCTTGCTCTCTTCTAGTTGCCATTTGCGTGGATTATCTTCTTCCATATATTTGTTTTCAGTCTATGTATATCTTTAAAGCTAAAATTAGTTTCTTGTAGGTAGCAGATATGGTTTGGCTGTGTGTCCCGACCCAAATCTCATATTGAATTGTGATTCCAAATTTTGCAAGTGGGCCGTGGTAGGAGGTGATTGGATCATGTGGGTGGTTTCTAATAGTTTCGCACCATCCCTCTAACACTGTCTCTTGATAGAGTTCTCAAGAGATCAGATTGTTTAAAAGTGTGTAGTACTTCACCTTATCTTGCTCTCTCCTTCTCCAGGATGGTAAGACACATTTGCTTCCCTTTTGCCTTCTGCCATCATTGCAAATTTCCATAGACCTTTCAGCCATGCTTCCTGTACATGCTGTGGAACTATTATGAGTCAATCAAACCTCTTTTCTTCATAAATTACCCAGTCTCTCGCAGGTAGTTCTTTACAGTAGTGTGAGAATGGACTAATGCAGTAGAATAGAGTTGGAAAAAGATTTTTTTTGCGTCTTTTCGTTACAGAACGTAATGCCTTTATATTGAAAGTGATTATTGATAGGTAAGGGCTTATCGTTGCCAATTTGTTTTTTTCTGACTTTTTTTAGTTCATTTCTTTCTCTTTTGCCATCTCCTTTCTGTGTTAACACTTTTTATAGTGTTGTGTTTTTTTCTTTTTTCTCTATCTTTTCTATATCTGATTACCATGAAGTTTAGATGAAACATCTTACAGCTATAAAACTTCATTTTAAGCTGATAGCAACTTATCTTTGATCACACACTAAAAAACTCCTCTTTAAAAATTCTCTCTTCACTGACATGTTAATAATGTCACTATTGATATATTTTTGGAAAGTATATATGTATTGGTTTGTTCTTACACTGTTATGAAGAACTACCTGAGACTGGGCAATTTACAAAGAAAAGAGATTTAATTGACTCACAGTTCTGCATGGCTGGGGAGGCCTCAGGAAACTTACAATCAAGGTAGAAGGTGAAGGGGAAGCAAGGCATGTCTTACATGGGCAGAAAAGAGAGAGAGAATGAGGAGGTGCTACACGTTTATCAAACAACCAGATCTCATGAGCACTCTATCACAAGAACAGCAAGGGGGAAGTCCATTCTCGTGAGTCAATCGCCTCCCAGTAGGTTCTTCCTCCAACAATGGGAATTTGGCTCTGTCCCCACACAAATCTCATGGCGAATTGTAATTCCCATTGTTCTTTTCTTTTTCTTATTGCTTTCAAAATTCTTTTTTTCTTTAAGTTTATTTTTTAATTATTTGACTTTTGACAATTTAATTGTAATGTTTCTCAGTGAAGATCTCTTGACGTTCACTTATTGTGGTTCTTTAGCCATTATGTATCTGGATGTTCATTTCTCTTTGAGATATGAGAAGTGTTTGTCATTATTTTTTAAATAAGCTTTTGTTCCTTTCTCTTTCTCTGTTCCTTCTGAAACAGCAATAATGCACACAGTATTTTGCTTGATGATGTTCATTAGTTCCTATAGGCTTTCTTCATCCTTTGCAATGCTTTCTGTTCCTCTTACTGCATAATTTCAAATGATATGTCTTTGATTTCACATATTCTTTCTTCTGCTTGACTTCATCTGCTGTTGAAATTCTATCGACTCTATCAATTCAATCCTTGTATTCTTCACCCCCAGAATTTCTGTGTTTCTCTAAATGATTTCTGTACTTTTTTGAACTTCCATATTGTTCATGTATTACTTTACTTATTTTGTTCAGCTGTGTTTCTGTTGTCTCTTATAGCTTACTGAGCTTTTAAAATACTATTTTGAATTATTTGTCAGATTACTCATATATTTCAACATAAGTAATAAAGTAGCATGGTAGCTTATATTTTTATACGTTTTTTCTTTATTACTCAATTAAATTACCTTACTAAGCTAGAGCATATCAAACATCTTGGCTTTATTACAGTTTCCAGGGGGACTATATGAAATTGTACAAGATTAGTTGCAATTATTTTTCAATGAAGTAATATAACTTGGGCATTTGCAGTAGCATGAAAATTCATCTGAGGATTAGCTTAGTTAATTCTAAGCTGTACAAATGAATTGCCCTTAGCCAGAGCGTGAATAAGATAAGTAACTGTAGGCCTTGGATCTCAGTGCTACTTTATTTTCACACTGTTTTAGTAGTTTTCATAAATATTAGATTTTTATATCAATAGCATATGTATAGCCAATTGACTTTTCAAATGTTTATTTAAAAGAAGACATGTTGGGGAGCAAGGTGGCCAAATAAAATGCTCCAGCAAAACCAGGTGGACACCCGAAGTTCCCAATTTCAGGCCTCGGTCCTGAGTGGGATTTCTGGATCTGCTCTGGGCCATAAGGAGGCCCACTACACTGAAGGAAGAGACCACACCTGGAAGCATTAACTCCAAGCTGACTGAAGATCTCTTGGGCCACGAGTGAATATTAGGGATAGCCAGGCAGTACGCACATGACCCTAAGATGATGTTAACCATGAGGAGAGATTTCTACTGCTTAAGAAAAGGGGATGGATTTGTGAGAAGGACTTTACCTTGTGGTTTTCGTGCCAGCTCAGTAGCAGCAGAATAGAGAATGAAGTAGATTGCTCAGATTCCTGACACCAGACCCAGTATCTTGAATGGCATTTCTGAATCCTTCACTGGCTGTGGGGAGCTCACCACCCTGGAGGGAAGGGAATAAGCCTGGCTGGATTCAGTACTCCTGACTGAAAAGCCCTTGGGCCTTTAGCGAACATTGGTGGTAGCCAAGCAGTCATCATGACAGACCTTGAGCAAGACCCAGTGCTGTGCTGGCTTTGGGTCTAACCAGCATAGTTCCAAAAGTGGTGGCCACGGGGGTGCTTATGTCACCTCTAATCTAGCTCCAGGCAGTTCAGCACACAGAGAAGGAGACTCCATTTGTTGGAAAGAAAGTAAAGGAAGGGAACAGAGTCTCTGCTTGGTAATCCAGGGAATTCTCCTGGATCTTACCCAAGACTACCAAGGCAGGACCTCTGTAAGTCTGTACGATTCACAGTATTATTAGCCTTGGGGTGCCCCCTAATGCAGATGAAGATGCAGTGACCAAAGACTTAGATCACAAAACTCAATTCCCTATGAATACTCAGAAAGCTTTTCAAGGAAGGATGGATACAAATAAACCCAGAATGTGAAGACTACAAGAAATACCCAATTCTTCGATGCCTAGACATAGATGAACATCCACAACCATCAAGACCACCCAGGGAAGAATGACCTTACTGAATGAACTAAGTAAGGCACCAGGGACCAATCCTAGAGAGAGAGAAGCATATGCAACCTTTCATACAGATAATTCAAAAAAGCAGTTTTGAGAGGGCATAACAAAATTGAAGATAACATGAGAAGGAATTCAGAATTCTATCATAGAATATCAAAGAGATTAAGGTAATTTTTAAAAAATTAAGCAGAAAAACTTAATTGATAGACTGAAGAATGTGTCACAGTCTCTCAGCAGCAGAATGAATAAGGCAGAAGAAAAAAATTATTGAGCTTGAAGACAAGCTATCAGAAAATACACAGTCAGAGAAGACAAAATAAAAAAGAATTAAAAAAAAGATGCATTTCTACAAGATCTAGAAAATAGCTTCAGAATGGCAAATCTAAGTTATTAGCCTTAAAGAGGAGCTGCAGAGAGAGATATTGTGGTAGAAAATTATTTCCAAGGGATAATAATGAAGAACTTTCTAAACCTAGAGAAAGATATCAATATTCAATGCAAGAAGGTTATAGAACATGAAGCAGATTTTACCAGCTGAGACTATCTGAAGACATTTAATAATTAAACTGCCAAAGGTCAATAATTTTAAAAAGGATTCTAAAAGAAGCAAGAGAAAAGAAACAAGTAACATACAAAGGACCTCCAAAACATCTGGCAGTAGAGAATTTTTACAGGCCAGGAGAAAGTGGGATGACATATTTAAAGTGCTGAAGGATAAAAATTTTATCTTAGAATAGTATATCCAGTGAAAATATCCTTTAAATGTGAATGAGAAATAAAGACTTTTCCAGAAAAACAAAAGCTAAGGAATTTCAACAATGTGAGACTCATCTTACAAAAAATACTAAAGGGGGTTTTTGCTCTGAAAGAAAAATTGTTAATGAGCAATAAGAAAACATCTGAAAATACAAATCTTACAATAGTAAGTATACAGACAAACACTAAATATTGTAACACTGTAATTGCAGTGTATAAATTACTCATATCTTGATTAGAAAGATTAAAAGATGAGTCTATGAAAAATAAAAACCACACCATGTCAAAACATAGACAGTATAAGACATAAATAAAACCAACAAAAACTTATATGCAGGGTGGCTGAAGTTATAGTGAAGAATTTTTGTTAGCTTTGTTTTTATTTGCTTGTTTGTTCTTGCTCTCAGTGTTGTCATCACTTTACAATAATGGGTTAAAAAATATTATTTGCAAGCCTTGTGGAAACCTCAAATCAAATAACTGACAACAGAAATACAAATGAAACAGAAAGCAAGAAAGTAAAGCATATCACCAGAGAAAATTCCTTTCACACAAAGGAAGACAAGAAGAAAGAAAGAAAGAAAGGAAGAGAAGACCACAAAACAAACAAACAAACAATAACAAAATGGCAGGAGTAAGTTCTTACTTATCAACAGTAACATTGAATGTATATGGACTAAAGTCTTAAATTAGAAAATATAAGTGGAGTTGATAGGCAGAGGAAGATGGCGGAATGGAAGGCCCCACCAATTGTTCCACTCACAAGAATTCCAATTTAACAACTATCTACACCAAAAAAAAAAACCAAAAAAAAAAACAAAACAAAAAAAAAAAAAAAAAAAGAAAACAAAGCAAAACAAAACAAAATTTTCATGAGAACCAAAAATCAGAGGAGCACTCATAGTAACTGGTTTTAATTTCACGTCGCTGAAAGAGGCACTGATGAAATGGAAAAAAAATAGTCCTCAGTTGCCAATGCCCCCCATCCCTCCCCAACACACACCCTAGCAGTGGCAGTATGGTACGGAGAGCATCTCTGCGCATTGGAGGAGGAAGGACACAGTAATTATGAGACATTAACTTAATGCTGTCCTGTTAGAGCAGAAAGGAAAGACTGATGAAACTCAACTGATGTCTGCCCATGGAGGGAACATTTAAAGCAGCCCTAGCCAGAGAGAAATTGTTGATTCCAGCAGTCCAAACCTGAGTTCTTGTAAACCTCGCCAATGAGGGCTGCAGCACATTGCATTCCCAAGTAACTTGAAAGGCAGTGTAGGCCATAAGGACTACAACTCTTAGATGAGTCCTGGTGCTGAACTAGGCCCAGAGATAGATGGTGGAGCATGTGGCATACTAAGATACCAGCTGGAGCAGTCAAGGAAGTGCTGGCATTACCCCTTTCGAGCCCCAGGCTACAGAGTTCATGGCTCCAAAAATTACCCCATATTTTCCCTTAAGGAGAGGAGAGGGAAGAGTGGGGAGGAACTTGTCTTTCATGTTGAATATCAGCTGTGCCACAGCAAGACAGCACCGGTCGAAGTCATGAGGCTGCTGTTCCAGACCTCAGCTCCCAGACATTTCTCGATACACCCTGGGCTGGAAGGGAACCTGCTGTCTTGAAGGAAAGAACCCAGTGCTGGCAGCATTTACTATCTGCTTAATGAAGAGCCCTTGGTCCTGGATAACCAGCAGTGATACCCAGGTACTACATCAAGGGCCTTGAGTTAGCCTCTGAGACTTGTTGTCTTCAGGTAAGACTCAGCACATTACCAGCTGTGGTGTCTCTCAGCAAAATACCTTCTGCTTGAGAAAAGCAGAGGGAAGAGTAAAGAGGACTTTGTCTTGGACCCTAGGTACCAGCACGGCCACAGTGGGGTAGAGCACCAAGTGGGCTCTTGGAGTACCTGAATCTATGATGTGACTCTTGGACGTCATTTCTGGATGTGCCCTGGGCCAGAGGAGAGACCACTGCCCTGAAGGGTGACTGCCAGGTCAGGCAGCATTTACCACAAGCTGTCATAACAGCCATTGGGCCTTAAGGGAATATTGGCAGTAGTCTAGTAGTATTTCCTGTGGCCAGGAGTGGAAGTGGCTACAGGTTGAGGCTCCTCTGCCTTTGGAAAGAGGAGAGAATAGTGGGAAAGACTGCATCTCATGGTTTTACTACCAGCTGAGCTGCAGTAGAATAGAACACCAGGTAGATTTTAGGACTCTAGCTCCTGACTCCTGGCTGGCACCTCTGGACCCACCTGGGGCCTGAGAGACCTCACTGCCCTGAAAGAAGGTCATAGGCCTGGTTGGCTTTGTCAACTGACTGATTGCAGAGTCCAGGGCCTTGAGAGAATATAGGCAGTACCCAGGGAATGGTTAAGACAGGCCTTATGTGAGACTCAGTGCTATGTTTGATTCAGGTCTAATCCAGCACAGTCATAGTGGTGGTGGCAACAAGAATGCTTGTGGCAGTCTGCCCTCAGCTAGAGGTGGCTCAAAACAAAGAAGGAGAGAGACTCTTTTTGTTTTGGGGAAAGTAGGGAAAGAGAAGAAGAATGTCTTCCTGGTAATCCAGATAGTTCTTTCAGATCTTGTCCAAGGTCATCAAGGCTATGTGTCTACGAGTCTGCTAGAACCACAGCATTACAGTGTTTGGGGTACCCCCTAAAGCAAACACACCTAAGATCACAACACCCAAGTCCTTTTAAATATCTGAAAATCCTTACCAAAAAGGACAGGTACAAATAAGCCCAGCCATTGAATATTATAATAAATACCTAACTCTTCAATGCCCAGATGCTGAAGAGCATCTACTAGCATCAACACCATCCAGGTAGACATGACCTCATCAACTGGTCATGTGGTCAAATAAGTCAACACAGACCAATCCTGGAGAAACAGAGATAGGTGACCTTTCAGACAGAGAATTCAAAATAGCTGTGTTGAGGAAACAAAATTCAAAAATTCAAGATAACACAGAGAAGGAATTCAAGATTCAATCTGATAAATTTAACAAAGAGATTGAAATAATTAAAGAGCATCAAGCAGAAATTTTGGAGCTGAGAATGCAATTGGCATACTAAAGAATGCATCAGAGTCCTTTAACAGAAGACTTGATTAAACAGAATTAATGAGCTTGAAGACAGTCTATTTGAAAAATACACAGTCAAAAGTGACAAAAGAAGAAAGAATAATTAAAAAAGAAAACTATGAAGTACATCTACAGGATCTAAAAAATACCCTTAAAAAGGCAAATCTAAGAGTTATTAGACTTAAAGAGAAGGTAGAGAAAGAGATAGTGGTAGAAAGTTTATAGAGGATAATAACAGAGGGATAGGGATAATAATAGAGAACTTTCCAAACCTAGAAAAAGATATCAATATCCAAGAAAAAGAAAGTTATAGAACATCAAGCAGTTTTAACCCAAAGAAAACCACCTCAAAGCATTTAATAACCAAACTCCCAAAGGTCAAGGTTAAAGAATTAATCCTAAAAGCAGCAACAGAAACCAATAACATACAAATGAGCTCCAGTATGACTGGCAGCTCCAATATGACTGGCACCCTGTTGGTGAGAGTGTAAATTAGTTCAGCCATAGTGGAAGACATTGTGGCGATTCCTTAAAGACCTAAAGACAGAAATACCATTCAACTCAGCAATCCCATTACTGGGTATATACTCAAAGGAATATAAATTGTCATATCATAAAGACACATGAATGTGTACGTTCATTGGAGCACTATTCACAATAGTAAAGACATGGAATCAACCTAACTCTTCATCAGTGATAGATGGAATAAAGAAAATATGGTACATATACACCATGAAATACTATGCAGCTATAAAAATCAACAAGATCATGTCTTTTGCAGGGACATGGATGAACCTGGAGTACATTATCTTTAGCAAACTAATACAGGAATGGAAAACCAAATACTGCATGTTCTCTCTTATAAGTGGAATCTAAATGACTAGAACAACACACACTGAGGCTTTTGGAAGGTGGAGAGTGGGAAATGTGAGAGGATCAGGAAAATAACTAATTGGTACTAGGCTTAACACATAAGTGATAAAATATTCATGACACAAGTTTACCTATACTACATATGTACTAACGAACTTTAAATAAAAGTTAAAAAAAAAAAGAGAAAGAAATCATCTGAAAGTACAAAACTCCCTGGTAATAGTAAGTACACAGAAAAACACAGACTATGTTATGACTGTAATTGTGGTGTACAAGAGACTAACTGATGAGCCAATTGAAAATAATAACTACAAAAGTTTTTAAGACAAGAGTAAAATAAGATATGTACAGAAACAACTAAAAGTTAAAAACAGGTGAGTTGAATTTAAGGAGTAGAATTTTTATTAGTTTTCTTTTATTTGTTTGTTTATGTAAACAGTGTTATCAGGTTAAAATAATAATTTATAAGATAGTATTTGCTAACCTTATGGTAAGTTCAAACCAAAAACCAAAAGAAAAAAAAAAAAGATACACAAAAAATAAAAAGACAGAAACTAAATCATATCACCAGAAAAAAATCTCCTTCAATAAAGGAAGACAGGAAGGAGAGAAAGAAGACCACAAGGCAACCAGAAAACAAATAACAAAATAAGAGAAGTAAGTCTTTATGGATTCACAATAACATTAAATTTAAATGGACTTAACTCTTCAATCATAAAAAGACCCAATGACTTGTTTCTTACCAAATAAAATAAAATAAAGTAAAATAAAATAAAAAACCACAAACGTTACCTGTAAAGACACAGGGCTGGGCACGTGACTTGCTCCTGTAATCCCAGCCCTTTGGGAGGCCGAGGCAGGTAGATCCCTTGAGGCCAGGAGTTCGAGACTAGCCTGGCCAATGTGGCGAAACCGATCTCTACCAAAAATACAAAAATTATCCCAGTATGGTGGTGCATGCCTGTAGTCCCAGCTACTAGGGAGGCTGACAACCAGAATTGTTTGAAAGTGGGAGGCAGAGGTTGCAGTGAACTGCGATTCTGCCACTGCACTCCGACTGGGCAACAGAGGGAGATGCTGTCTCAAAACAGAACAAAGCAGGCACACTGTATACTGCAAATGAAGAGATGGACAATAATATTCCATGCCAATGGATACCTAAAAGGAGCAGGAGTCTCCATACTTGTATCAGACAAAATAGATTCCAAGGTAAAAAACTTTAAGAAGAAACAAAGAATATTACCACATAATGATAAAGAGGTCAATTCAGGAAAATGATATAACAATTTTAAATATATATCAACCCAACACTGGAGCACCCAGATATATAAAAAAATATATATTTTTAGACCTAAATAGAGAGATAGGTCCCAATACAATAACGGTTGGACACTTCAACATCCTGATCTTACAGGCAGAAAATCAACAGAGAATCATGGAACTTAAACTGCATTGTAGAACAAATGTACCTAATAGGTATTTACAGAAAATTTCATCCAAGAGCTGTAGCATACACATTCTTTCCATCAGCCCAACATATGGATCATTCTCAAAGGTAGACCATATGTTAGGTCACAAAACAAGTCTTAAAACAATAAAAAAATTTGAAATAATATCAAGCATTTCCTCTGACTACAAGGGAATAAATCTAGAAATGAATAACAAAAGGAATTTTGGAAACTATACAAATACATGAAAATTAAGCAATACACTCCTGAATCACTAGTAGGTAAATGAAGAAAATAAAATGAAACTGAAAAATGTGTTGAAACAATTGATAATGAAAACACAATATTCCAAAACCATTGCGATGCAGCGAAAGTAGTACTAACAGGGAATTTTATAGCTATAAGTGCCTACATCAAAATGTAGAAAAACAAAATAAACCACCTAATTAAGCATCTTAAAGAACTGGAAAAGCCAGAGCAAACATGGGCCAGAAAAAAAGTAAACAAGAGTCAGTAAAAGAAAAGTAATAATAAAGATCAAGGCAGAAATAAGTGAAAATGAAATGAGGAAAAAATACAAAATATCAGTGAAAAAAAAGTGAATTTTTTGAGAAGTTAAACAAAATTGATAAGCCTTCAACCAGACTAAGAATAAAAAAGAAAAGACCCAAATAAGTAAACTCAGAGATTTTAAAAACGAAACATTACAAATGATACTCTGGAAATTTAAAGGATCAGTAGTGGCTACAGTGAGCAATTACATGCGAACGAACTGGAAAATCTAGAAGAAATGGACAAATTCCTAGATACATACAACCTACCAAGATTGAGCCATGAAGAAATCCAAAACCTGAATAGACCAGTAACAAGCAACGGGATTGAAGGTATGTTAAAAACTGTCTAAGCAAAGAAAAGCCAAGGACCCATTGACTTTACTGTTGAATTTTACCAAATATTTAAAGAAAGATTAATTCAATTTTAATCAAACTGTTCCAAAAAATAGAGACCAAGAAATCCTTGCAAACAGATTATTTAAGGCCAGTGTTACCCTGATACCAAAACCAGACAAGGTACATAAAACTAAAGAGCTTCTGCACAGCAAAAGAAACTACCATCAGAGTGAACAGGCAACCTACAGAATGGGAGAGAAAATTTTTGCAATCTACTCTGTCTGATGTGCTGGCCAATATCCAGAACCTACAAAGAACTCAAACAAATTTAGGAGAAAAACAACAACCCCATCAAAAAGTGGGCAAAGGATATGAACAGACATTTCTCAAAGAGTATATCTATACAACCAACAGACACATGAAAAATGCTCATCATCACTGGCCATCAGAGAAATGCAAATCAAACCATAATGAGATACCATCTCACACCAGTTAGAATGTATTAATTAAAAGTCAGGAAACAACAGGTGCTAGAGAGGATGTGGAGAAATAGGAAACACTTTTACACTCCTTTGGTGGATTGTAAACTACACCCAACCATTATGGAAAAATAGTATTATGATTCCTCAAGGATCTAGAACTAGAAGTATCATATGACCGTACATCCCACATTGGGTATATACCCAAAGGATTATAAATCATGCTGCTATAAAGACACATGCACACGTATGTTTATTGCGGCACTATTCACAATAGCAAAGACTTGAATCAACCCAAATGTCCATCAGTGACAGACTGGATTAAGAAAATGTGGCACATATATATACTACGGAATACTATGCAACCATAAAAGGATGACTTTGGTGTCCTTTGTAGGGACATGGATGCAGCTGGAAACCATCATTCTCAGCAAACTATCGCAAGAACAGAAAACTAAACACTTGCATGTTCCCTAAATTCTATAGGTGGGAACTGAACAATGAGACCACTTGGACTAGGTAAAACATCACACACTAAATTTACTCACAAGAGTGGGGGGAAGGGGGAGGGATTGCATTGGGAGTTGTACCTGATGTAAATGACGAGCTGATGGGTGCTGACGAGTTGATGGGTGCAGCAGCAACATGGCACAAGCATATAAGGTAAATAAACCTGCACGCTATACATACACATGTACCCTAGAACTTAAAGTATAATAATAAAATAAAAATAAAAATAGGCCAATATCTCTGATGAATATGAATGCAATATTCCTCAACAAAATACTAGGATACCAAATTCAATGATGCACTAAAAAGATCATTCATCATGATCAAGTGAGATTTATACCAGTGATGCAAGGATGATTCAACATATGCAATTAATCAATATGCTTCATCATATCAACAAAATGAAGGGAAAAAATTACATCATCATTTCAATTCATGCTGAAAAAATATTTGATGAAATTCAACATCCCTTAAAGATATAAAATCCCTCAAAGAAATGGATATAGAAGCCACATGCCTCAACACAATAAAACCCACATTATCAACAAAATGAAGGGAAAAAATTACATCATCATTCCCCACCATGCTGAAAAATATTTGATGAAATTCAACATCCCTTAAAGATACAAAATCCCTCATAGAAATGGATATAGAAGCCACATGCCTCAACACAATAAAACCCACATATGAAAGCCCCAAAGTTTTTATTTTACTGAGTGCGCAAAAACTGAAATATTTTTGTCTAAGGTCTGGAAGAAGACAAGGATGTTCACTGTCACTACCTTTATTCAACATGGTACTGGAAGTCCTGGCCAGGGCAATCAGACGAGATAGATACAAAGAGTATCTAATTGGAAAGGAAAAAGTCAAATTATCATTTTTGCAGATGGTATAATCTTATAAGTGGTAAAACCTAATTCCCCACCAAAAACCTATTAGAACTGATAAAGAAATTTCGTAAAATTGCAGGATACAAAATCAATGCACCAATATCAGTAGCATTTCTACGTGCCAACAGTAAACAATATGAAAAATAAATGAAGAAAGCAATCTCATTTCTAATGGCTACAAATAAAACAAAATACCTAGCAATGAACTTAATCCAAGAAAAGAAACATTTCTAAAAGAAAAACTATGTAATTTTGATATAAGAAACTGAAAAGGACAGCCAAATATTGAATAATATTCCACAATCATGGATTGGAAGAATCAACATTGTTAAAATGTTCATACTACCCAAAGCAATTAATGGATTCAATGCAATCCCTACTAAGGCAACAATGACATTCTTCACAAAAATAGAAAAAAAAAATGCTAAAATTTATACAAAAGCACAAAAGACCCAGAATAGCCAAAGCTATCCTAAGGCAAAGGAACAAAATTGCAGGAATTGCATTACCTGACTTCAAATTATACTACAGAGCTTAGTAACCAAAACAGCATGGTGCTGGCATAAAAACTGACACATAGACTAATGGAATAGAATAATGAAACCAGAAAAAAATCTGTGCATCTACAGTGAGCTCATTTTCCACAAATATGCCAAGAATATACATTGGATAAAGGACAGTCTCTTCAATAAATGGTACTGAGAAAGCAATATCCATGTGCAATAGAATGAAACTATACCTGTATTTCTCACCATATACAAAAGTCAAACAAAGTGAATTGAAAACTTAAATATAAGACCTCCCAATTTAAAACTACTACAAGAAAATATTGGGGAAACTTTTTAGGACCTTGATCTAGGCAAAGATTTTATTAATAATACCCCATAAGCACAGGAAACCAAAGCAAAAATAGACAAATGGGATACTGTCAAGTTAAAAAACTTCTTCTCAGCAAAGGAAACAATCAACAAAGTCAAGAGACAACCCACAGAATGAGAGAAAGTATTTGCAAACTATCTATTTGATAAGGGATTGATAACCAGAATATATGTGGAACTCAAACAACTCACTAGGACAAAAATCTGATAATCTGATTTTAAAATGGGCAAAATACATGAATAGACATTAATCAAAAGAAGACATCCAAATGGCAAACAGGTGTATGTAAAGGTGCTCATCATCACTGACTGTCAGAGAAATGCAAATCAAAACTACTATAAGATATTATATAACCTCAGTTAAAATGGCTTTTATCTGAAAGACAGGCAATAACAAATGCCGACAAGGATGTGGAGAAAAGGGAAGCTGCATACACTGTTGGCAGAAATGTAAATTAGTGCAGCCACTATGGAAGTTCCTGAAGAAAACAAAAAAAAAGAGCTACCATATGATCCAGCAATCCTACTGCTAGATATATACCCAAATGACAGGAAATCAGTATATTGAAGGCATTTCTGCACTTCCATGTGTATTGCAGCACTATTCTTAATAGCCAAGATCTGGAAGCAACTTTAGTGTTCCTCAACAGATAAATGAATATTGAAAATATGCCACATATACACAATGGGGTACTATTCAGCCATAAAAATAATGAGGTACCGTCATTTACAATAACATGGATGGAATGAGAGGAGATTATTTTAAGTGAAGTAAACCAGGCACAGAGAGACAGACTTTGCATGTTCTCACTCATTTTGTGGGAGCTAAAAATTAAAACAATTGAGCTCACAGATACAGAGAATAAAAATGATGGATACCAGTGGCTAGGAAGGATAATGGGGGAGAGGGGACAATGTTAGGATGTTCAATAACAAAAATATAGTTAGGTAGATTGAATAAGATCTAGTATTTGATGGCAAAACAGGGTGACTACAGTCAACAATAATTTGTTGTATATTTTAAAATAACTAAGAATATAATTGGAATGTTTGTAACAAAAAGAAATGATATATACCTGAGGTAATGGATAACCCAGTTAATCTGATATGATTGATACTTATTGCATGCCTGTACTGAAATATTTAATGTACCCCATAAGTATATACACTTATTATGTACCCACAAAAATTAAAAATTAAAATTAATTTTAAAAAGACATATTTTTTACTTAGATTCATAATCTCTTATTCAACTTTTACAATATAAGGTTAATTTCCTGGTTGTAATTGTTTTGAATCAATGACTCAATTCTATTTAAATTGAATCTGTAACTAATGATTTCTCTAAAGAAAACTTAGTAAGTCTGAAACAACTTTGTATAGATAGTCTGTTCTAGTTAAACTGTGCTTATAAAGTAAGTACAGTGATGCAAACCAATTCTTTTCAAAGTGGTCATTAGATTTAAAGTGGAAGATTCTGGATTATGAAATTATACTGCAATGACATCACATTGCTTCTAGTTTATCCACTGTTTTAATAAACAGTTGTTCTAAGAGTCTGTGACATACATTAAATTCTAACTCAAAGCTATAATTTTGTATTAACCCATTATTGTTGTCACAATTTTTGAATGGAAGCATAGAACATTAATATTGGTTGTCATAAAAATGTATTTAAATTTTCAAAGGGGAGAAAAAAGTCTACTATTTTAACTGGCCTGATAGTATATGGTTGATTGAAAATTAATTAAATTCTGATAAGTGTACCAAAGTAGTATCATTGGATAATGTATTTTTTGTGTCAAAGCCAGTTTCATTTGGTACTGAATTCAATTGAAAGTTTATTAATTGCAAATTAGTAGATTATGTCACTGAAAATCCCCAGTGTATAGTGGTGGTGACACAACTCTGGGATATTAAGCTGTGTGCTTAATTTCATTTTAAATTGAAAAGAAAACGGCCAAGTTTTGGTTATTCAATTGAAGATATTTTATTGTAAAACATAGGGAAGTTAAAAATTAAAAAAAAAAAAAAACCTAATGGCTTTAGCAGATTCATGAAGAAGTTTAGAATTTCTCATAGGTATTCATATTGAATGAGAAATTCCAGTGACCCAAGCCAAAATATGTGAGCTTGTGGCAGACAGTCACATCATACACTCATTCATGTATTCATTCTTATCCTGGTGACACATCTATACTTGTAAACATGTTTATCTCAGACTTTATCTACCTCTCCTTTCTTGTTCTTTTTTGTAGCTTCTACTTCTCAGCTACCAAAATTATTTCTGTGTACGTCTCTGTGACTTGCTTGATCATGTCAGTACACTTGCATAGATAACATCAATAAAGCTCCACAAAGGCAAATATTTTCAGTAGCTGAGTCTTGTAGTAGGTGATTGTTAGATATGGAGAGGAATATTTTCAGTAAATAAAACAAACAATAGAATAATAGTTAAAATACACAAAAACACCTTTAAATCAACAACAAGAAGAAGAAGACAAAACAAGTAAAAAGGAGAAATACAATATAAAAATGGGATTTGTTGAAGCAGAAACACACATTACCTGCCTTATTAGTAATTAGAGAAAATAAAACTAAAATAATTAGGTAGGACTCATTATCCATCAGATTAGAAAAAATAAATAAATAAAGGTTGATAATGCAAATTATTGGTGAGGATATGGGAAAATGGAAGCCATAATGCACTGCTAGCCTGATTATAAAATAGTGAAGTCAATATATAATGTAACCTAGCAGTATTTAGTGAAATAAAATATAAGTAAATTCTACCATCTACCAACCCTACTCCTCACTACAGGTGCCCAGAGGCCATTTGACCAGGTCTATAAGGGAGCTCATGTTAGACTATCCATTAACATAACATTTCAGTACTTAAAATTTAAAGCCATATAGGCATCCCTAAATGGGCAAGTGGAAGAATTATATTTGGTGATTGATAACATTTAGTGAACTGTAAGGAAAACTCTCCAAAAAATCAAATATAACACAAGACTGATTGAATAATTTCTCTTCTTTATTATTGTTTCCCCAAAATTTCTTAGTCCTTAAAACATTGTTTAACTTCTAAAATATTATTTAGTGTAATAAAGAACAAGTGTATTATTTTTAAGTTGAAACATGTATTCTCTTTTAGTGGATCAAATGTCATCCAATATTCTAAAATTCAATATCCAGATGCATCAAAATGAAAATTTGCAAAGATACAATATGTGCCATTCCCATGAAATTTATGTTTTTATTGAATATAAACATTATTTCACATGTGATCAACCCATTTTGATGGCTTATCTGCTGTATTAACAGACAAATTCAGAAACAGAACATATTTTTTTCATTGTAGTACTATTGAAAAATGTAGATTTAAGTGTTGCTATAATTTACCTGAAATACAAAATATTTAAGTGGTTTTTCTCAAATGCATTTATGCTACCCACTGAACCAAAATCCCCAAGTCATGTATCCTTTCAACCATGTAGGCTCAGTAATCAACAGGCTATATAACTGTGAAATTTATGTTTACAAGGTGGTCAATTTCACACTTGCACAACTCCATTGTAAAGAGGCATTTGTCCACATTTGTTCAACAGCTCATCTGTCTGTCATACTTGTCAGAAAAAGCTATTCAACAGATAAAGTGTTGTATTCCATAGTTTATTCCATTGTAGCTCTGGTATGGCAGAAGTCTAGGAAAAATTATAAAGTAAGAAGTTGTCTCTTCTTTCAAAATTTCTCTGGGTTTTTTTTTTTTTCCCTACATTCTGAGGCCTATAACACCATCCCACTCACTTGCCCTGTTATTCTCTTTACGTCCCTTCTTTGAACCACCTCTCTTCTGTTTTGTTTGTTTGTTAACTTTAGGTCTGAATAGGAAGTGGAAAAAGGTAGAGTGGAGGGTTTTCACTTACATATGGATCCCAAAGTGTAAAACTGGATATAAGTGTTGAGAGAAGCTCAAGACATGGTGGTGGGTTGGCCTAATTTTCAGACAGTTTGATGAGTGAGCGGACAGTTACTCTCTGGCAACCCCTGCAAAAAACGGCTATGTCCTATCTGTTTAAGGACCATGATAATGGCAAATCTAGGAGTAAGCAATGTATAGAAGCCCAGGTTAGCAGTCAACTTTTAAAAGATCTGAGAAACAGGGCCCAAATCACAGGGATAGAGATCAGTGGCAAATTCTAGCTGAGAGGAGTTGAGGGATTAAGCAAACATGAGGATCTTAGAGTAGGATTGGCCAAAGCAACACAGGACAATCATCTACAGAGCACATGTTTCAAGCAAGTATTCAGAAATATCAGGACTATGTACCATCACTGAAAACTAACTTTTTAATCAAATGAACACAAGATACATGAAGTCTAGCATACATGCTGTTGCTGTGAGATATACTTTGTTAGCAAATGTATAAAATATTTTCTATAAAGCTTGACAGAGACAATGCCACTAAAACTGCTGAAGTGCTTGGTATTAGTAACTAGAAATAAGTAAAAAAGTAGGAATGATATAAAAGGTTAACTATATGGTGAGAACACCTAAAGTATTGATCAAAGTTTCCCTTTATATACTAAACCAAGGGCATGACTATTTTCAATGTGCTGATTATCTTTAATTTATAATTTAGAGTAAAGGAGACCAGTTATGTGGACTACTAATCAGTCAGAGCTTCAAAACCAATAACTGATAAGGTGTTACAAGAAAATGACTTCCAGATATATTTGCATTTTAATAAGAAAAGTCTTCAGTACCCTAGAAAATCAATCTTTAATGTCAGAACTATCAGGAACTGATGAAGATATTTATGGACAGGAAGTCTTTATCAAGGGATTTAATATGTATGTCACTTCTTGATTTCTTTCATCATATAGTATAAATAATCAATTCCTTCTCTCAAGTCTAAAGTTACATTTGTCACATAATATATGAATAAGAACAAGCAATTGAGGCCTTCCCTTATAGACAGTCATTTTATTACAAACACACAAAAAATTTGATATCAGTTTTTTAATCTCAATTTGAACTGGAGTCTAGCTCAGATGCCATGTCTCAGTTGCTGTTTTAAGAAAAAGTTCTGGCATACTTAAGCTAAATTGTTTCATCAATTTTTCACTGATAAGTTTAAATAATATTCTTATATTATCCTATATGACAATTACCCTGAGATGTTGATATCCTCAGATAGAATATGATTTTTGCCTATAAAAACTTTATGTATTTTTTCTCAATTTTCCTAACAAGTGGTATGCTAGTAAGTTGGTTCTCCAAAGGAAACAAAAATCCTGATTTATAGTGTTTGTAAATTTCATATTCCTACCAGGGAACATTTCAAGTGAGTAACCTGTCTTCATTGAACTGAATGTAGAGTAGGGAAAAGATGCATAGTTGGCTGTTGAAGAGCCCATGTGATCTGGCTCCAGCCCTCCACTACCCATTGAAATTATACATACTGAGTGCTTAGCATGTCCTAAGCATTGCTTTCCACATATAATTTATTCAATAAATATCCAAGCTACATATGTTAAGCCCTGGTTAACTAACTAGGGTAGTTACATATGTTAAGCCCTGGTTAGTTTACCAATGAATGTAAATACCAGGGAATAGTATACTTCAGAAAAAATCTGAGTAAGCAGGATAAGAAAAGAATCAGAAGAACTGTAGTGTTATGACTACATGCAAAATCACCAGACTACAACTGCCTGGCTTTGAATTTTGGTTCAGATATTTAAGAACTATGTGATAGTGGTCAAAGTATTTATGATGAGAATAATTATAACCTTTATATCACAGAACTGCTGTATGGACCAAGTGTATTTATGTATTTGAAGTACCTAGAATAGTACCTAACACTAGCAAGCAATTCATAACTATTAACTAATGTTAATTTACTTTACTATTGTAATTGGGGAGACGTCTAGGAGTCATACAAAGTAAGTATTCCCTGTTTTAATTACAAGAAGGTTGGAATCATTTGTTAAACAGGAATGAGGACTTCAAGGAAGGTTGCTTTCTAACAGATAGGGAAATAAATATTCCAGAAAAGGGCTTAGCAAGAATCATGAGTTTTGTTTTGTTTTGTTTTGTTTTGTTTTGTTTTACAGTAGAATGTAGATTCCGTGGCTGCATCAAAGATACCAAATAATGGAGATTTTAATGAGAGAAAAGTTTATGTCCTCCTCATCGAATAGCTTGAGTTTATGAAGCCCAGGGCAGATATGATGGCATAGTGAGTGCCTTCTGTTTTCTATAGGTCTTAAGGTATTGCCCTTGTCTGTGTGGTCTAAGGTGTCTCATAATCAAGTCCAGAACAAACAAGCACCAGGAAATCAAAGAACAAAAATAAGGCAGGTGTGAGAAGGTGCAACAATTAGTTCCACTCACATCTCATTGATAAGAACTTATTTATATGAACATGTCTGTGGCTGCAAACTTGTCTGGACATATAGGCTTTATTCTAGAGCAGTCATTGTGCTCAGCTAAAATGTAAGGCTTCTACCACTTAGTAAAGAGAAGAGTGGATATGGGTGCAGATGTAGCCATCTTAGCCAGAAGTACTAACCATTAGTGAAGTTTTCCTTTTGCTCATGGGCAAATGGGTCTGGTGGGGGTCCATGAGAGGTGAAAGAATATGTGATTCTCTGAAAGAGGCTCCAGCTATCCACTAAGAACCAAATTCCTTCCATTTTCTTTCCAAGTGACCTTTAGAATGTCACTTGGTAATCTGTGGTAATCCCTGATTGTATTATTTTAGATACTGTAATTACTTTGCCTTGATTGCTATTCTGACTTTAAATGCAATTTATACATCCTGGACTGATAATGTAGCTGAATCCACTCAGAGGATGCCAGAGCTCTTGCCCCTCAGAATGTAATAAACCTTATCATAAGCATAATCCAGCTGGTTAAAGTGCGTTAGCTATTAGCAGTTGTTCCTCTTGGCTGGAAGATTGATGGTTCTCCCTGATTCTCCTCATCCTGATTTTTTAAAATAATGCCAAAGCTCAATATCCCCAAGGAGACATCACAAATAAGGAAACAAGATTCCCAGAAATACATCAGTAAAATATAATATGTGTATTTTTTCAGTCATGAGAGTAATATTTTACATATTTCAGAATACAAGGTTGAGGACAAGGTTTCATGGCATCCAAATAAAACAAAACAAGGCAAAAATAAAAGCTCAGTTAAGGTACTGTGTTAAGAGAAAGAAAGAAGAAAAATCAATTGGTATTTATATATTTATATTAAAGCAGATATTTATATTTGCTTTGTTTTGTTTTATTCTGAAAGTTTCTGGAACTTATTTTTCCACCCAGACTGTGCCAAAGAATACCTTTAAAAATAACTTTCCTCTCTTATTAAAGTTTTCCTTTGATCAGATACTTGTTTATAATCAACCAATCATTTCAAAAGCAAGTTGTTAGCCATGTGGATTGCATAGTGAAATAAAAATCTTCTGAGATAAGAAAGTCAGCAAACTATTTTTATTCATATTCCTGCAAATCTTATTCCCCTTCATATGCTTTAAGGATAATAATATTCTGTTCCCCATTTGGGGACTGTATATAAATAGAGTATGGAGGATGATCTAATCCATCTTTCACCTCCTACTCCTCATCTTTTTATATTTAATGACTGAGCATGTAGAGAGATATGTAGAAGCAGCATGTGCCTTAGAGTCACGGACATTTGTAGTCTGACTCCTGACCCTGCTTTGGTGTAGCTATGTGAACTTGAATGACGAGCTTATTGTTTTGTTTTCTTCTCTCAACCTTGATTGTCATTCACCTTCTCCATCGCTCCTTCAAATAGACCAACATGGGAAACAAGTTTATGTTTGGCTTTAGCCAATGGTTGGCACTATCAGAAGCAGAGGCCGACTAAGCACTATGGGGCATGAAACTGAGTAAGCCCTTTTAGAAAAATGATATAAAATTATACATAAAAAATTAGGTAGAGAAATGAATATATATTCAAATTGAGGATTCACAACAAATTACATATTTTAAGAATATTAAGACATATTCTTAAAAGAAATGTTCAAGAAAAACAGGATGAACATAGCAAAATCCAGAAAAGAGCATATTTTTGTATTCATTGATTGCATCTCTAATACTTTTTGCCTACATGCTTTTTTCTGCATGCTTTTCATATGAGAATGATTTTAATAAAAACATTCTCTCTATGGAGGATGGTAATTCTGCATTTATTCTTGTATGGTTGATCAATATTTCATTTTGGATTTTACTACAGACTTTTAAATGTCTCTTAAATTCACAACTTTTTAATAATAATATGTAAATATTTAGGATTGTTGTCAAATATCAGAAAATCTCTAACAGGTGTTTTTGTGTTTGTTTGTTTGTTTGTTTTTGCTTATGTCTGAAGTACAAGATATGGAACATTTTTCCAAGGATGGATTCCAATATTTTAACCTGGTTGCTCCTTTTAAATCTTCTTCTCTACCTACATACATTCCATTCCAGGTGGTCTAAACATGCTCCTATAAAACATCACCTCTAGCCCTGCACTATCTAGTCATAATGACAGGTTAATTGACACAGAGGTAGTAGGTAGATTTCTGGATTTCTGGCTATTCCTACAGTTTCATAACCAGCAACTACTGAAATATACAAAAAAGGGACCATGATTCATAAAAATATAAAATAAAACTGAATTTTATTTCATATTTTCTTTCTTTCTTCTTTTCTTTCTTATTCTTTTTTTTGAATCTTATTCTTTTTTTGAATCTCTAACTCAACTTCTCCTTAACTAGATCCCCAAAATATGAGTGGGCTCCCTAATACACCCATCAAGGAGAGAAAATATTAGAAAAAAGAGCTCTTAATGAATAGTCACTGAAAAAATATTACTATTTCAAATGACACAGAACCAATGATATAGATATTTTTATGGGTTCCGTCCCAAAACCTTGGAAGAGACTTCTTCCAGAAAAAGACCTAAGGTTTATATTTTATTAAGCCTTAATAAAGCCACCCCACAGGCAAGCAGTGCACCAGTAGAAAAAGAGAAAGTTTAGCATCTTTCTTCCCTGCCTCCTCTCTCCTCTGGGTTATGATTTCTGGCAGTGGCTGTTATGATTTGCCTGTATCTTCACCCAGATCTCATCTTGAATTGTAGTTCCCATAATCCCCATGCGATGTGGGAGGGACCTGGTGGGAGATAATTTAATCATGGGGGTGGTTACCCTCATGCTGTTTTCATGATGGTGAGTGAGTGAGTTCTCATAAGACTTGATGGTTTTATAAGGGGCAAATCCCTTTTGCTCTCGTTCTTCTCTCTCTTGCTGCCATGTGAAGAAGGACATGTTTGCTTCATCCTCCATCATGATTGTAAGTTTCCCGAGGGTTCCCCAGCCATGCTGAACCATGAGTCAATTAGACCTCTTTCCCTTATAAATTACCCAGTCTTGGGTATGTCTTTATTAGCAGCATGAGAATGGACTAATACACTTCCTATTGATTTTGTTAGGTGTCTCCTTTTCTATGTCTCTCATTCTCACTGGAGAGAGACATTGTATATTTTGTTCCATCCCTGAAAGGGCATGTGTTGGCAGTGGCTGTGGTTGTCCACCTCACAGTGCCTATAGGACAGCCTTTCTCCTAAAGGTGCATAGCCATCGCTCCATTAACAACTTTCTTTATGTGTCCCATCAGACACACATTGGATAATAACTTCCTGCTTTTGCCAATTTCTGAGTACCTCAACATCCCTTCTTCATTATTTTTATTTTGTTAACAACTCAAAGAGAAGTCTATTCACTAAGGTATGTTAACTAACCTGAATTTGATCCACTTTCCAGAATTCAGCAACCTCCTGGCTAATACAGGCAAGTTATCTCCTAAAGCATCAATTTCTTTGCATGTAAAATGGACAACATAAGATCTATTTTACGGATGTTTTATAACGATAAAATAAGACAACACATAAAAAATATATACCACTATTTAATTTGTACCATTTGACTTTTTTTTCTTTCAGAATAAACAAACAATAAAATGAATTTATTCAAGCATGCAGAGGCAAAAGACCCCAATGACCCAGTGAAATCTGATGTCAACTACATAGTGCTTCTCATGCCATAACTTTTTTATTTGACATCAATTACAACAATACAACACATATTAAATCTAAGAAAAACAAAATAAAGAATCAAAATCTTTCAAAGTACAAGCTCCATTGTATATTTTTAGGTATTTGTTTTGTTAACTTTTTTCTTGCATATTTATGGAAAACAATGTGATATTTTCATCTGTGTGTCCATTGCAAAATGATTCAATCACATTAACATATCTATTTCTGTTATCAGATTCAATACATATACAAGTACATTTTAATAAATATAATCATAATAAACATAATGAAGAAGTCAAACAAAGAATTAAAAACAAACTGAACACATTCATTGAAAGTGTTTGCACTGGCAACAGACATGGACTGAACTTTTCCTGTTGAGGACCCATAATAAGCATCTGGCAGATCAGCCTTAGTTCATAACCATACATTGAAAATCACTGTGTTGCAGTAATTAATTCTGTATGTACCACACTTGGTTGATGACATCTGTAAAGACCAGTTTCTGTGTACATCAGCTACCTCCCCACCATACATTTTATGTCTTTCTTCTTTTTCTTGCTTTTTGTGACTTTGTAATAAATTCCTCCCACCCAAGGACATTCACCCAAGCCCAGATTTCTCCTGGGGAATTATTTATTAGAAGTGGTTTATGCCTTTAATGAATGTCAGGTACTAATAGCAGAATCTGTGCCTAATCAATATTCAAATTACCTGGTGATAAATAGGCTGCCAATATGTGCAACACAGTCTGCTCTCAACACAATCCCTGTATTCTGTATTACATTTTATCTTCAGGCACTAGAACAAGAACCCCTAATATATTGTTACATGTATGCAAAACTCAGGTTTCTAAGTCACAGTTAAATTTGGACATTTTCTTGGTCAAAGATAGTCTTGAGCATTCTGCATGTGACATAATAAGGAAGAAAATCAATATCCAGTCAAATTTTAGTGTGCATATTTTCCTTCTAAAATATAGGGAAAATGGAAAACTGGAGTTCACCAGTAGGTTTTAGCCTTTTAAAGATCAAGGTTTTTATGTTTAACGAAAAATGTTAGGCTAGGGAGAAGAAAAGGGAAAGATTCTTGAAGGGAAAAAGAGAAGTTTCATTTGAATGCATACAGCAAGTGTTGCCATGGGAACCGTGCTCCAACTGTGAAAAAGAACATTTGTCCTGCCTGTTATTGGGAAGTCCATCATGTGCTGGCAGCTGCAAAAATCCTGCTCTTATTACTGCAAAATTTTAATTTTCCAAAGGGCTTGGGTGTGGATAAATGATTTAAATAGTGATAAGGTCTCCCCAAATAAGCATAACCATTGCCTAAAATTTTGATTCTGATGACATTTTCTATTATTTTCACTAATTACTATTATTTTCTAAGTGTCTCCCATAACTGCTGTGGAGACAAGGAAATGTTTGAGGGTACAGACTCTTTTTATATTTGCTTTTTTCATTGTTATTTGTCTTAGGCCAGCTAAACCATAGATATTATATAAAATGTTATATATATATATATATCATTCACATCAAATTCTTCTGAGAACAATATAAAAGATCCATTTTATATTACAAATACAGAGAATTTTGCTATCAGAAATCAATGCAAACAATGCCAAGTGGCCAGAAGTTTATTCTTAATCTCCAATCTACAATTGCAAGAAATTTTATGCTTTGGGGAAAAACTATTATGCCCAGCTAATTTAAAAAAAAAAAAAAAAAAAAAAAAAAACTAATGTCTGTTGGAATAATTGTTCCTTGATAGGTGAGAGACGTAATGCTCCATGTGAGCTGCAGTTTGGCATAGTTGAGAATGGAGACTGGTAGAACCAGTTGCCTGAATAAATTTGTGTTCCTCCATTTAGTGGAAGCATGAACTTGGACAAGTTACGTACACCATTTTCTTCTTTACAACAGAGATTATGGTGAAATAATACTTTGCAGGGTTGGTGAGGAGATCAAAATGCTAATATAGTGGTTAGCAAACTATTTCTCTCAAGGATCATATAGTAAATATTTGATGCTTTATAGGACATACAGTCTTTGTGGTAACTAGTCAACTCTGCTGTGGTAGCATGAAAGCAGTGATAGGAAATATGAAAATTAATAGGTGTGGCCAACTTAAAAAGAAACAACCGTATCTACAAAAACAAACAGCAGTGCTGAACTTGGTCTGTGAGATGTAGTTTGCCAACCCCATGAAACACTTGCAATAATGCTTAATTCTGAATAAGTGTCAAATAAGTATTAAATATTATGGGTTACACTGAACTTTTGTGGTTGATTTAAAAACAAAAACGAAAAACAGGGTCTTGTTCTGTTGCCCAGTCTGGAGTTTAGTGGTGTGATCATAGCTCATGGTAATCTCAAACAACTGGCCTCAAGTGATCCCCCTACCTTGGCCCCCCAAATAGCCAAGACTACAAGCGTATGTCACAATGTCTGGTTAACTTTTTAAAATTGTTTTTGTAGAGATGAGCTCTTGCTATGTTGTCCAGACTATTCTCAAACTCCTGGCCTCAAGTGATCCTCCCACCTCAACCTCACAAAACACTAGGATTACTGGCATGAGCCACTGCACCAGCCTTTGGTTGATTTTAATTTAAACTGAATAAAGCTCGTTAAAGTTATAAACATATTCTCAAAATTAGGAATTCAATTGAGTCCTAATTCATCCAGAAAGACAATTTAAAGGCATACAAATGACTCAGAGTTTTTAACTCATCTGTGTAATGGCAGACCATAGTACTAAGTAAATATTACTCTGGAGATGCTTCTACTACTAAGAGTAAACTACATAATTCATTTGTTATAAAACATAAGAAATACAAAATTTAAATGGGATGATTAGAATAAGTTGCTCTGTAAAGATTTTTAATGTATCATTTTATTCAAGGAATAATTTAAAGAGCAAGAGTAATGTAAAATTACAATGGAAGTATCAATTACATTGAGAGAAAACTAAGACTTTGAAAAAATGATATTTGCTATGAGAGAAAAGTATCATCAAACTGTGATCACAGTTTATTATACAAAATAAGCTTTTTATGTCACTGATAATAGTACTTGTGCTTGCCTTTCATAATCAAAATATGAAAACCACTTGAAATTGTAACCATGAGTGGCAGGTGGTAAAATTTCAAATGCTTATTTCAGTGGTACTAATAATATTTTAGTTTTCGAGTCTCAAGATTTAAAGGACTAGGTTGCCATATTTTTCCTCCAAGAACTGGAGTTATGGACTGCCTTTAATTAAATAATATCTAGGCTGCTGTTGGCCAAAATGATCATGAAATAATCATTCCCTTCTCAAATTATTCAATCCTAAACAGATACAATTCTCTAAGCTTCAGTTGCAAGCTTATCCTTTAAATGTATGACCAAAAAAAGATATAATTTCAAAAGAAAATAAAGATTAGCACATAGTATGTATTATCTTTCTTGTCAGTTAACAAAACTTATTGACAGATAAAGACTCCAAAAGACACATCTGTAGTGGAAGATTACATTTTGTTTTCATCTGGAACGTTGTGTCTCTGAATAATTTGATTACAAAGCCCCTAGAAACTGATATTAAAATTGACTTAACTAATCAGGAATACCCAAAAACTTTGGGTGGCTTTGCAAATTTATCTTTTACTTACCCCATGAACACACACTATACAAAGATTTGAAGTTAAGTTCTCTCTGAATTGTTTTTTCAGTCATAACCTACAAATTCTCAGTAATACTCAGCCAGAATGGTCATCATATTACTCCAGAGGAACAAATTTAGAGCTTACTTCTGAAAATAGAAAAATATACATGTTGATTTTTGACTTCTCAAAATAATTAGTAGGTTCAAAGAGAATGTTCCATATTGTTTAATTATTTGGCTTCTATAAAGTGCAACTGTCTAATACACCAAAAGATGTAGACCACTAAAATATATAAACTTGCATTAGCATTCACATAAATCCTATTTCACTTAGGACAGATCCTGTTTATGCCTGTGTCACTGATACATTTTCTTTTGGCTTTCAAAATTATCCCATTATGGAAAATAATATATGTAGATGCATTAAACTTTCAAATACCTATTTATTTCTAGATACTGTCAACAAACATTTTAGTACCTACCACATACCAAGCATCTTCCAGGCCCCATGTACATTCTGCTTTAATGAATTTACACAAAATTTTGTTTTAATTATTGAAGAGACCACCGAGGCTTCTACTTCCCCTAGGATATTAACATAGCTATTAGAAGCTATTATTACTGCTCAGAAGTAAATGCCTTGGCTTCTGACACTGAGGGACTTCACTGGTAAACTAAATGGTCTTAACTGAAATTAGAAAATTATACAGAAATAATTGCCACAGTTGATTAGCCTACAGCCCTGGCATCAAAGTCTAGAACAAAATTAAAGATTTCCATCTTTTTTATAACTGTGTCGTTTGAGCTACCAGGCATTACATATTCATACAAAGTTCCAAATGGGGATAAAGAATAGGTTGCCCTTCTAGCATAGAGGCAAATGGAATGAAATTCAATGTTTTAGCCAAGACATGATAAGAGAATAGTTGGTAGTATTTGAAATAATCTTATATGGAAATTGAGGTGCTCAAACTGGAAATAATTCAATAAACATTATCTACCATAAGGCTTTTTATATTACTGATTCCTAAATGAACGTTCATATCCATTTTGAATGTGATATGTACCTCCTCACATATTACTTAATCCTTACAAAAATCTCGACATGTATATACCAACATGATTCTCATTTTACAGATGAGAAAACAGTTTTACAAACGTTGATACATTTATATTTTTAATAGCAAGAAGCTTTGTGGCTTATAGGAGAGACAGACATAGAAAATACAAATTAAACTATATTTATTCATTATCTTCCACATTAAGATTCTCAGAATTAATTGTTCTCTTAAAGAAATGGTGCAGCATTCTGTAGCTGCTCTCCAATCTTCAGACATTTTATTTTTCCACCCATCATGATGAGATCTAACTTCTTCTGTATATTATTCTTTGGCGTTGGGTTCTGCTAGATGTCAATATAATCTAGAGAGAGACAGAGAGAGAGAGACAGAGAGCAACAGAAACAGAGAAAGAGATCATCATAGTATGATGGTTATTTCTAAATAAAAGCATATGACATCAGTAAAATAACTTAGATCTCTTAGTGGTCGAGCTTAGTCCAGGAATTACAATGACAATATTAAAGAAAAATGGAAGAAGATGCACTTAAAAATTTTTAACTTATTAATACCAATATATTTCACAGTTTAATGTCCTTATAAAAAGACATAAAAGCATCTAATATTCATAACATAGGAAGTATTAATAAAAGATATGGTGATTTGTCCAGGTAATGGTAAATCAACTTTGCAACTATTTCACAGAGGGTGAGTGAGAAGCAAAAAGCAGAGGACGCTTTAAAAAGGAAGGAGAGGGAGAAAAGCAAAAGTGAAAAAGTGAGGTCATAAAAGAGAAAAAGAATAAAGGAAAGAAGGAAAAAAGGAAGAAAAAAATAACAAACATTTTTTACATACTTATAGAACTAGATAGAAGTTATAGGCCTCAAGCCATTTAGAACACTTCTTATTTTACTTATCCCTCCTGTTTTATTCTTATTGGCATTTCCTCTAAATAAGGTGTCTGAAAACTGCAGCTCATGAACCAGTTTCTCTTTTTGTAAATAAAGTTATCTTGAAACAGAGTCATACAGTCATCCCTTTTTGTTTCTGTATTATCTATGACTGTTTTCATGGTACAATGACATATTTTGAGCTGTGATAGATTCAGTATTGCCTACAGCCTAAATATTTATTATCTTGCCCTGTGAGAAAATCTTTGTCAAATCCTTCTTTAAATTTCCTTGAACCATACATATTAAAACAATAAAAATGTATTATCTCAAAGTTTCAGTGGGTCAGGAATCTGTAGGTGGCTGAGCTGGGTGCCTCTGTCTCAAGGTCTTTCAGAAAGACCTTGTTTTTATGAGACTGCAGTAAAGTTGTCAGCCAGGACTTTCATCTTTTCCGAAGTCTCAACTGGGGAAAAATCTGCTTCAATTTCACTCATGTTAGACTCTCTACAAGGCTGCCTTATGACATTACAGCTGCCTTTCCCCAGAACATGCAATTCAAGAAGGAGTGTGTGTGTGTGTGTGTGTGTGTGTGTGTGTGTGTGTGTGAGAGAGAGAGAGAGAGAATCCAAGATGGAAGTCATGACCTGTAATATTCTAATCTCAGATAGAACTGGTATCACATAACTTATTGTGTGTTCTATTTGGTAGAAGGCAGTTAATAAATCCAGTCCACACTAAAGGGGAGGGGATTATACAAGAGTGCGTACACTGGGAGGTAGAAATCATTGGGTACTATGGTACTATATTAGAGGCTGTCTACTACATTCTTATCCCTAAAACAAACAATTTTGGATTCATTTCTTCTACTTCAAGAAGATACATTTACAGACTGAGAAAAGTATGGAGGTGGGAGGAGTGGAATTGCCTTGGAAAGCTAAAGTTTTTATGGCAAATGAGCCTGTCTCATATGAAAATTGAAAAAAAAATGACATTTCTATAAGTGCTTTTGTTTTCAGAAGTAGCAGCTGCCTTACTTAGACTTCACCAGAGAGAAAAGAGCTATGGGATAATTTTTTAAAGAGGCTATCAAAGCTTTGACCATGACTTGAGTGACCAGGCATTAATGAGTTCTGAGACCCAAGCAGAAATATTTACCATGCCTTTTAAATTCTACTGCTAAACTATAAAAACTCTAGAAGAAAACCTAGGAAATACCATGCTGGATGTTGGCCCCGACGAAGAATTCAGGATGAAAACTCCAAAAGCAATTGCAACAAAAACAAAAATTGACAAGTGGACCTAATTAAACTAAAGAGGTTCTGCAGAGCAAAATAAACTTACAGAGTAAACAGTTGACCTGTAGAATGGGAAAAATATTTGCAAACTGTGCATCTGACAAAGGTCTAATATCGAGAATCTATAAGGGACTTAAACAAATCAGTAAGAAAAAACAAACAATCCCATTAAAAGATGGGCAAAGGACATGAGCAGACACTTCTCAAAATAAGACATACACCTGGCCAACAAGCATATGAAAAAATTCTCAATATTATTAACTATTAGGGAAATGTAAATCAAAACTATGATGAGATATCATCTCACACCAGTCAGAATGGGTATTATTAAAAAGTTAAAAAAATGACATATGCTGATGAGACTGCAGATGAAAAGGAAATGTTTATATACTGTTGGTAAAAATGTAAATTAGTTCAGTCACTGCGGAAAGCAATCTGGAGATTTTCCAGAGAACTTAATACAATGACTATTTGACTCAGCAATCCCATAACTAAATATATACTGAAAGGAGTACAAATCATTTTACCTTAAAGACATATGCATGTGTATGTTCATCACAGCACAATTCATAACAGCAAAGGCCTGAAATCAATCTAGATGCTCATCAGTGGTGGACTGGACAAGAAAAAATGTGGTATATATACACCATAGAATGCTACATAGCCATAAAAAATAATCAGATCAGTTGGGCATGTTGGCTCACACCTCTAATCACAGCACTTTGGGAGGCTGAGGTAGGCAGATCACAAGGAGTTCAAGACCAGCCTGTTCAACATAGAGAAACCCTGTCTCTACTAAAAATACAAAAAATTAGCCAGGCGTGGTGGTGCACGCCTATAATCCCAGCTACTCTGGAGGTTGAGAGAGGAGAATCGAATGAACCTGGGAGGCAGAGGTTGCATTGAGCCAAAATCATGCCAATGCACTCCAGCCAGGGTGACAGTGCAAGACTCTGACTCAAAAATACACAAAAAACCAAAAGAGATCATGTCCTTTGCAACAACGTGCATGGAGTTGGAGGCCATTATCCTAAGGAGTTAACACAGGAACAGAAAACCAAATACCACATGTTCTCACTTATAAAAGGATACTAAGCACTGAGTACACATGGACACAAAGAAGGGAACAATAAACACTAGGATCTACTTGAGGGTGAAGGATAGGAGGAGAGTGATAATTGAAAACTACCTAGTGGGTATTAGACCGATTGCTGGGGTGATAAAATATTCTGTACACCAAATCTTTACAGTATGCAATTTATCCATAGAAAAAAAAATCTGCATATGTACCCCTTGAACCTAAAATAAATATTGGAAAAAGAAAAGTAATAAATAAATAAATAATATTGCTGAAAGTTGGTCACACTTTCTGTTTCCAACACATGTTTTGTGCATACATTTTAACTACTCTATTGTAAACCAGGTGAATTAATCTATTTTTAACTTGAGACATACACTCTTCAACTAATTTAAAGGCCAGTCTTATTATTAAAAGAAATATTCTCTTTAAAAAGTTGCAGATGTTATAGATGGACCGAGACTCCCCATTGGGGGATTTTTCTACAGCCATTAACTATATTCTTATTCTTCATTTGAAGAAACTGTATTTGTTGTAAGTTTTTAAGCCAGGCTCCATGCCAGAAAGTATTAGCAAGCTTCCCCAAATCTTGTTCCCAAGTTCAAGCTGGGAGTTATTACTGCCAAGTCCTGGTTCCAGAGAATCATTAATGTCTTCAGCTATTTAAGCCTAGAGTTAGGTTAATCAAAGCAGTTTGGCCAACAGAGAAAATAAGTGGAAATTAGGAGAAAAGAACTTGGCAAGGAAAAAAAGAAAAAGTCAACACCTCTACCAACAATACCACAAACATTGTTCTTTTAAAACCAAAAGGTATCACAAAACTGTCTTTTTAAGTAAAATATTCCCCAAAATGACATACGATCTACTTACCATCATATCTCCAAAAATAATACCTGTGTGTGAAAATGCCTTTTTTTTTCTTCTTCAGACAGCAAAACCCTGCCTTTAAGGACAAAGTCAAATATCATCTGCTCTAAGGAATCTTCAGTAATATTATCCTTCATTCTCAAGCTAAGCAGAGTTTAGCACATCATATTTTGTGTCAAAGCTAGTTCCTGTGTTCCTCCATTGAAGCTTTTGGTTGTTTCTCCTCACTTTCCATTCTCTCCTTCTCACCTGCTCTTCTAAGAATTAATAATAATTTTTGAGAATAATGTTTTGAGAATTTAAAATAGGTTATGATGCTGAATACTTAGATTGTATTATTTCAAAATCTTACAATTCAGCCAATACAAATTTATTTAGCCCTTTGTTTTATGAAGAGGAAAGAGCCTTGGGGAGATTAAGAAATGTATACAAGTCAACTCAATCTCAGCCAATCTGAATCAATTAGTTTATGAGCTAAGGCTGTATTAGTGCACCAATATTCACTAAGAACACTCAGCCGTTCTGTCTCCTTTTTCCAGATGCTAAGTAGTAAGAATTATTTCAAGAGACTTGAAGTTTTAACCACATATGTATCAAAATTAGTTTAAATTAAAATATCATTCATTTCCTTAACAAGTATTTTCAAACTAAGCCTTAAAATCCAGTTTGCAAGGATGGAGCTCTTGTACCCCAGTGTCTTTTACATCCAAGTGTTTGCATCACTTTAAAAGAGTGACTGGCACATTGTAGAAGTTCAGAATTAATTGAATGCATTTATAAAAATAGTCTTTATATACATGCAAATACATTATTTAAAATTACTATTATATATATATTTACCATGATCCCATCTCATCATACATGATATTTAATAGCAACATAAGATTTCAAATAAATGTAAATCATATTTAATTTACTACATTTATTATCATATTATGGTACATTTAGGTTGCATACTTATTTTTGCTAGTAAAATATCAAAAATAATATATTTCCATATATATTTCTCTTATCTTTATCTTTAAGATGCTATTAGAAGTAAAAATACAGATTAAATGATATATACAATTTAATATATATTACTTCCGATTTAAAGGATATACACAATTTAAGACTTATTACATCCAATTTGCTTTTAAGAAAAACATTTTTACCAGCTTATATTCCTTTTAATGGTTTAATCATCTTAAAAGTGAAATCTCACTGATTTGTTTTATAACTCACCAATAAGTTATGCCATTCACTGTTGATAAAAATAATGTTTAGACACTATCCCCACTTTTAAAATTAAAGTGTACTGGATAGCTTTCAGTGATATTCCTCTACAGTAATTAAAACAAGGAGGAGGGCAGCTCCCACTTGGACTGACAGAGCAACATGTGGAGACTCACATCGTGAACTTTTGTTCCAAGAACCGCTGCAGGAACATACCAATAAAACTTAAAGCATCCACAGACCCTTTGAAAGAAGTGGCCTGTGGCTGTAAACTCTGAGATAGCTGAAAAACTGTGAGTGCCCAAAGTGTGAGAGAGGGAAAGTCCATCTCTGAACACATCCTCACTGGGGAACCTGAAAATCCAGATCATGGGAGGAAAGGTTGAACCTCACCTAGAGCTGAAATGATTTTAGAGAGCCAAGCAAAATATAAAAATAGAAGAAGCAGCAGGAAGAGCCCTGCAGGCACTCCTAGTCCTCAGAGAAGCAAAGGGAAGTCACTTCTGACTTTCTCTCACAGAGGTCTTTGGGGAGGACAGCCAGTGGAATTGGGAAAGGGTCACAGGGAGAAAGAGACATCCAGGTGAACTTTGTAATAATTTCAAGAGAGCACACATTTCCCTGGGTAGAATCCAGGGAGTGAGAGCAGGAAGTGCAGATAGGAGCACAGAAGTCACAACACACAGGAAGGGGTAAGACCTGAAAGCCTGGCTTGCCTTCTCAGTGGGTAGACTTGTGGCATGGGGCAAGATCTCAGCCCTGTGCAGCAGAGGCCTGGATATAAATTTGGCTCTGTTAACTGTTGAGGAAGGATGGCAGGTGTAAGACTGGCCTTACTACCTACATGGAAGCTGGGTGAGGCCTGTCACTGATGCCTTTTCTCCACTTTTTGGGTAACTTGAACAAAGCAGCAGAGCAGCCATAATCCCCCTGGGAACATAACTCCATTGGCCTAAGAACCACTCCCATTCCCCACAGTAGCTACAGCAAGCCCCATACAAGGAGAGTCTGAGCTCAGACTAAGCCCTGGGTGGGCTTAGCCCTGCCCCCACCTGATGGTTTTCCTCTATCTAACCTGGTAGCCAAAGACAAAAGACATAAACTTTGGGGAGCACTATGACCCTGTCCATCACCTGACAAACCCAAACTCTTATCCAGATGATCTTAGGGCAAACTTGGATCCACCTAGACTACCACAGCTGGTGCTGTCTTGAAAGAGCCACCTCCTAGAGGCCAATCAACTAAAGTCATTACAGCAACTCATAACAGAACAACCCTGCTCCAAGGAAGGAGAAGACAGTAACTAATTTCACTGCCTGTAAAATCCTGTCTAGCCAGAGGCCTGAGTCTGTCTATGTGACAACTTCCCTGCTAGTATAACCAGCATTTGAAGAAATCGCACAGTAAACAATACTACAACCAAGGACTCTCACAGAGTAAACTTCACTGCCCTGCTACCTCCACCAGAACAGGTGCTGGTATCCACAGCTGACAGACTGAAGATGAATCACACTACAGGACTTTTTGCAGACACTCCCCAGTACCAGCCCAGAGCCCGGCAGTTCCACAGGACAGCAAATCCCAGAGGAGTAATAATAATCACTGCAGACTGGCATTCAGGAAGCTTCATCCCTAGGGGTAGGGGGAGAGCACCACATCAAGGGATCACCCCATGGGACAAAAGAATATGAACAGCAGCCCTTGAGTCTCAGACCTTCTATTTGACATGGTCCACCCAAATGAGAAGGAAGCAGGAAAACAATTTTAGTAATTGACAAAATAAGTTTCAATTACATTCCCAAAAGATCACACTAGCTCACCAGCAATGGATCCAAACCAAGAGGAAATTTCTAAATTGCAAGGAAAAAAAAAATCAGAAGAATTCAAGGTTGCCTTCTGAGATAATAAGCTACTTAAGGAGACACCAGAGAAAGGTGAAACCAAACTTAAAGGAATTTTTATATATGTGTGTGTGTGTATATATACATATATATATGATACAGATGAGAAAATCTCCAGAGAAATAGATATCATAACTAAAAAACAATCACAACCTCTGGAAATGAAAGACCCACTTAATGAAATGCGAACTACACTGGAAACTTTCAACAGTAGACTTGAACAAGTAGAAGAAAGAACTTCAGAGCTCAAAAACAAAGCTTTTAAATTAACCCTATCCAACAAAGACAAAGAAAAAAGAAATTAAAAAAATGAACAAAGCCTCCAGGAAGTTTGGGATTATGTTAAACTACTAAACATAAGAATATTTGGTGTTCCTGAGGAAAAAGAGAAATCTAAAAGTTTGGAAAACTTATTTGAGGGAATACTCAAGAAGACTGATCTAGAGGACTACGTGCTCGCAAACGAGATGTTCCCGGTAAGTCCTGCTCTTGCAAACAAAACGGGGCGTTCCTTCCCTGCAAACAGGGAGGACAAAGGAGCCAGCTGCAAACAGCAGGCCCTGGGGACTGGTTAATGTGTAAACATCTTGAGAAACCAGAAAGTCAGGAAAAGGTTAGAAAAACAACTCGTGACTTGTGACTTGGCAACATTCCACAACTGATTGTATAAAATAAAGCAGAGCATGTTGTTCAGGGTGGCCGCCATGTTTGTATCGTCCTGTGTTGTCTTGTGTGTTCATTCCTTTATTTAGGAAACACGCAGACCCCAACATCTGGCACAGCGAGCAGGGTCCGTGGCTCCACAAGAGCAAGGAACCGGAGGGGGAACACCCCGGGCAGGTAAATAAAGAAGGGGGACCCATGGGAAAATTATGGGGAATTCCACCTCTCTGCCCTCTGAATATTTGTGGTTACTCCAGGGATTGTTGATGTCTATAGGAGTAGAAGTAAAAGAAAAGACTTTGAAGTGATTGTTTGCCCATGTTGAACAACATTGTTATTGGTTTCAATATCAAACCAAAGTGCAGTTGAATCTAAAGGAATGGCTATAAGTGGTTAAAGTCCTGCGTCGAGCTCATCAGCAAGGGCAAACGATGCCTCTGACTTTGTGGACTTTGTGTAGTTCCATCACTCAGGCGTTAGAGTTACTTAAAACTGACTCAGAGCGTGGTGATACTGCCACCGGAGGTGAGGCATCTGAAGCTTTAGAGAGGAATGATCCTAGAGAGGAACATATTTATGCCCCAGTTGCTGAGGACAAGGAATTGGAAGAAGAGCTAATGCCTCCTTCATCTGAAGGAAATTCTGATTTGCAGCATATTTTAGAGATGTTACAACAGTTGTTAAAATTGCAAGGTGCCGCTGCTCCTGTTTCTCCTATCTCTCTGCCACGAGCCTTCCCTGTTACCTTCCCTTCTGCTCCTTTGGAAAAAGATTTCCCTTTGCCTCCACCTCCAACCTCTTTGCCTATGTCAGGTCAGGTTTTCTCTGTGCCTTTTCCTCCTGTAGGAGAAAAGAAGGAATTGAAGGAAAAGGATGATTTTGAGGAATTAGATCTATTCCCAATAACACGGGCTGCTTTCGGCCCCAATGCTCAGTTCCCAAATGGTGGCCAGAATGTGACTTTTACAGCCCTACAATTTAAATTTTTGAAAGAAATGAAAGCTGCAACAAAAATTATTAAGACCTTTAAAGGCCAGTGAAGCTAATTTAGATGAGCATATTCGGGCTTGTGCAGGCGTTGGAGGAGCTATTTACAATGCTCAATTGTTCGATGGAGCACTTTCTAAGGCCTTAAAGAGTAATTCTAAACAAGGTGTATGTTTTCAATGTGGGAAACCTGGTCATTTTAAGAAAGAATGCTGGAAAAAACTGGGCTTCCCGACTACTAAAGAGAAAAAGTTACCTGCTGGGGAGTGCAAATGATGTGGAAAAGGTCGACATTGGACAAATGAATGTCTTTCAAAAACTGATAAAAGTGGAAATTTATGGGAAAATGGGAACCGGAGCCCGCACGCTTGGGGCCCCAACAATTACAATGCAGGCCTACCACAATACCCACTGAGCGATGGCTTACAACATCAAGGAATGACTTCGAGTCATCCTTAAGGGTATCACCCCCTACCCCTGTTTCCCAGCTTTATGCTGCAACTAAGCAAAGTGCTGCTGCTGACTTAGTTATTACTCAACCTTATACTCTGTCTCCTAATGGAGGAATATATAAGTTAACTACTGGAGTGTGTGGCCCTTTGCCAAAGGGACATGTAGGACTTTTGTTAGGTCGAAGCAGTAGTGCTATGTGGGGGTTAATGGTGGTCCCAGGAATTATTGATCCTGATTTTACTGATGAAATTCTTATTATGGTACAAGTCTCACAATTTATGCGCCTAGAGGCAGGGGAATGTATTGCACAATTGCTTTTATTGCCTTATTTTTCCCTTTCCTATCTAGAGATGTGTCTCGTCAAGGAGGTTTCGGTAGTACTGGGAAAACTGTTTTCTGGGAAACTTTAGTTTCTGATAAAAAACCTTTATGTTTATTACAAATTAATGGGATACTTTTTGAGGGATTAGTCAACACTGGAGTGGATATATCTATTATATGTTTGGCTCAATGGCCTGATCATTGGAAAAAGAAACAAGTATCGGTTACTCTATCTGGCATAGGTACTGCTTCTATAGTCTACCAAAGTGTCGAGCTCCTGAGCTGTGTAGGACCTGAAGGACAACAAGGAAAAGTGTTATTTTATATTGTTCCCATTAATATTAACCTTTGGGGCCATGATCTTTTACAACAGTTTGGTGCCTTTTTAAGCATTCCTCATATTTCTTCAGCTGCCAAAAATATGATGTTCAAAATGGGCTACAAACTTTTAAATTCTTAGCCACTGTCCACAAGCCTCAAGTTTTACAATTGAAGTGGAAAACTACAACTCCTGTTTGGGTGGAACAGTGGCCATTATCTAAAGAAAAATTTAAGGCTTTAAAGAATTTAGTTAAGGAACAATTGGCCGAGGGGCATATTGAACCAAGTACTTCTGCATGGAATTCCCCTGTGTTTGTCATTAAAAAGAAAAGTGGAAAATGACACTTATTAACTGATCTTAGAGCTGTAAATGCTTGTATTCAACCTATGGGGATTTTACAACCTGGGCTTCCTAATCCAGCTCTTATCCCACAAAATTGGAAATTAATAGTTACAGATCTTAAAGATTGGTTTTTTTACTATCCCGTTACAACCCCAAGATTGTGAAAAATTTGCCTTTACTGTTCCCGAATATAATAATGGACAGCCTACTGAAAGATATCAATGGAAAGATCTTCCTCAAGTTATGCTTAATAGTCCTACTTTATGTCCAGAGTTTGTTCATAGAACCTTAAACCCTGTTAGAGGTCAATTCCCTACTGTGTTAATATACCATTATATGGATGATATTCTATTAGCAACTCCTGATGAAGTCCTACAAGGTCAAGTTTTTCAGGTCTTATAACAACAATTAACTCAATATAGTTTACGTATTTCTTCTGAGAAAGTACAGACTCAATTTCCTATTCAATATTTGGGATACCTTTTAGCAGAAAAGCATATTCGGCCACAAAAAGTTCCAATTCGAAGAGATCAACTTTTAACCCTTAATGATTTTCAAAAACTGTTAGGAGACATAAATTGGCTTTGCCCCATCTTAGGCATCCCTACTTACAAATTGCGACATCTATTTGCTACCTTGGAAGGAGATTCAGATTTAAATAGTTCTCTTCAATTATCTCCTGTAGCAGAAAAAGAATTGTCATTTGTAGAAAATAGAATTAGTGAAGCTCACCTTGATTATATTGCACCCAATCTTCCACTTTCGTTGTGTCTTTTTCATATTCCCCATTCGCCAACGGCTGTTTTACACCAAGATAATAATATTCTGGAGTGGCTGTTTTTGGCTAATAAAGCCATTAAGAAAATTCACTCATGTATTGATAAATTGGCTGAATTAATTATTAAAGGACGACATTGAGCTCGTCAGTTGCTTGGTGTTGACCCTATAAAAATTATTACCTGATTATCTAATCAATACATTGAATCTCTATTGGAAACTCATGAGGGTTGGCAAGTGACTTGCACTGAGTATACTGGTTCTTTTTCTCAGCATTATCCTAGTAATAAATTATTTGCTTTTCTTTATTGCCATATAATCCTATCTCTTACACTCTGGCTAAAGGTCCTACCTTTTTTACTGATGCTTCCAGCAATGGAAAAGCTCGATACTAGACATCAGATAATTCAAAATTTCTCACTACCCATTTGAATCTGTACAACAAGGAGAACTTTTTACCATTCTTATGGTTCTACAAAATTGGCCTCAAACCCCTTGTAATATTGTTAGTAATTCCCAATACTCTGTATATGTAACTAAATATATATCTCAAACTTCTTTACCATTATTTCCTCAAACTCCTTTACAAAAATTATCTTCTTTATTATTTATGGCTCTTACTTCTTGCACTGTCCTCTTTTCATCACTCATATTCGTTCCCATTAGGCGTTGCCAGGACCTTTAACTTTTGGGAATAACCACATTGATTCCTTACTTATTGAAAGTGTCCAACGGGCTCAGGATGAGCACCAACTACATCATACTAATAATTTAGGATTACAACGGCAATTTTCTATAACACGCCATCAAGCCCAAGCTATTGTCAGAGCCTGCCCATCTTGTGCTCCTATTATTGCACCTTTTTTAAGTCCAGGTATTAATCCTCAAGGCACTCAACAAAATCACATTTGACAAATGGATGTAACTTATGTTCCTTCCTTTGGTCGTTTAAAATATGTTCATTATACAATTGATACCTGGTCACATTTCCAATGGGCTACACCATTGCCTTCAGAAAAGGCTGACTCTGTTATTACTCATTTACTTACTTGCTTTGTGGTTATGGGAGTTCCTGCTGAACTAAAAACTGATAATGCCCCTGCTTATTGCTCTCGTAAATTGGCTGCCTTCCTTTCTTTATACCATATTTGTCATTCCACTGGTATTCCACTTAACAGTCAAGGCCAAACAATTATTGAAAGAGCCAATGCTACCTTAAAATTACAACTTTTAAAACAAAAAGGGGGAGATGGGCGAGATTCCCCTCCAAAACATCAAATTCTGAAAGCCCTTTTTACTTTAAATTTTCTCAACCATTGGCGCCAATTACAGCAGTCTGTGGTGGTGAAACATTTTCAACAGCCTATAGAAAGGCCGCAAAACAGTAATCCGTGGGTGTATCATCCTTCATTACAAGGGCAATATTTAAAAGGAAAAGTTTTACAATGGGGCCGAGGCTATGCTCTTGTCCGTACAGGTGTCGGAGATGAGTGGTTTCCATCTCGATGGTTGAAACAGTGCCATGGCAAAGAGGAGCCGATCTGAAGAGTTCCTCAAGGAATTTCAGGAGCTGAATCTGAGCGCTCAGAGAACATTCACCTTCGGAACTTGACATGCGGAGACCCCGACATGGGGTCAACTGAAAAAGCTTACTCAGAAAGCTGAATGGGTTGTTCAACAAGCTGGGCAACCCACAACCCCATTGACTTTATTCCTGGCTATGCTGGCCATAAATTGCCAGGTAAAGGCTGAAGAATTTACATACTTTGCTTATATTCCTTTTCCACCCTTATATCAAGGTGTGGCCTGGGGAGACAGAAAAGTCCCAGTACTTACTAATGATACTGCTTGGATGTCATCGCCTTTTTTAAACCAGGATCCTGAATTAGACACTGGCACAGTAAATAGTTCATATCAATTTGGGGTTGAAGGGTTACCTATATGTCTTGGGAGTAGTCCACATTGTCTGCATCTTTCTCATGAGGCTTGGGCTGTCTGCTATAACCATAGTCATATCTCTGCCTTTATTATGATTATTGTTGCTCAAAGTTTCAAGTATAATCATACTGCATTACTTAATGAAACTCTGCCAACTACATTATCTTTATGCCCCATCAGAGTGGACTAGATGTAGAGGTAGTGGGCTGCGACTGTTGTTAGAAATAAAAGGGAAAAGTCGTAAATACCTTGTTACTGATTGGAGTGTACATGGAGATTTTCAAACTAAATTTAGTCATGTCAACCTACACTGGCATAAGTGTAATCACAGCATCGCTGCAGATGGCAATGAAACTATTATTTGGCATGATGGTGGTTTATCATCCCCTATGCCGCATTTGGCTAATACCTCACAAATACAAAGTCATATATGGAAGTTGCTAGCTGCTGATAAACCAATGTTCACTTTCACAGGAAACATGTCCTTAAATCTTACTACTAATATTGCTAACCCTTTCCATATATCTTTGCATCGAAATAGTTCTAGATATGCTATTGCATGTGAAAGAAAACCTTATTTGTTGTTAACAGGAATTTTTAAATGGGATAATTATACAGGGGTAGTTAACTGTATGGACAATTATACATTCTTAAGTTGTATAAATACTACTTGGTGGAATAATAATTGGAATGAGTGTCATTCCGATTTATATATACTAAGAGCCAGAAAAGAAACCTGACTACCTGTGAACTTAACACATGCCTGGAGTGAATCTGCTGGGGTTACTCAAATTTACAAAGTAATGCAAGATCTTGTCCACTGCAGCCGGAGAGTGGTTGGGGTCGTCGTAGCAGTGGTGGTGGGATTTGTAACAATTGCTTCCACCGCTGCTGTTGCTGGACTAGCTCTACCCCAGAGTATACAAAATGCAGAATTCGTACAACAATGGCATGAACAATCTCATTTGTTGTGTCAACAATGAGACATAGATGCTCATCTGACCGAACGAGTGGATAACTTGGAACAAGTGGTTTCTTGGATAGGAGATTAGCTAACAGTGTTGAATACTTGAGCTTTGTTAAAATGTGATTGGAATACTACCCAATTTTGTATTACTCCTATTCCTTTTAACAGCACTGTACATAATTGGACTGAGATAAAGAGTCTTTAATTGGCCATAATAATCTTTCCCTAGAAATACAAGAATTAACACAAAACATTTCTGAAACGTTTCGCAATCAGTTACCATTGCTGACTGGAGCAGATTTAATGACTGGTATTGCACAAAGTTTGACGTCTTTGAACCCTATGAGTCCTGTGAAAACTTTACTGACCTCTGTTTCTAGTAATGTATTGATTGTTGTTCTTGCCTTTGTCATTTTCACAGTCTGCTGGAGACGGTGCCAAAGGGCAAACACCAAATCCCAGCGAGCCCAACATGTGATGATGGTTTTAAAAGAAATTCAAACCTGTAAATAAAGAAGGGGGAGATGTAGAGGACTAAATGCTCGCAAAAGGTCAGAAAAACAACACGTGACTTGTGACTTGGCAACATTCCACAACCAGTTGTATAAAATAAAGCAGAGCGTGCCGTTTGGGGCGGCCGCCATGTTTGTCTCGTCCTGTGTTGTCTTGTGTGTTCATTCCTTTGTTTAGGGAACACACGGACCCCAACAGACTTCCCTGGCCTTGATAGAGATATAGACATCCAAACACAAGAAGCTCAAAGAATACTCAGAAAATTCATCACAAAAAGATTATGACTTAGGTACATAGTCATCAGGTTATCTAAGATCAAGAAGAAGGAAAGAATCTTAAGAGACAGGAGGCAAAAGCATCAGGTAACCTATAGAGGAAAACCTATCAGAGTAACAGCAAATTTCTCAGCAGGAACACTACAAGCTAGAAGGGATTGGGATACTATCCTTAGCCTTCTTAAACAAAATAATTATCAGCCAAGAGTTTTGTATCCAGAGAAACTAAGCTTCATTATTGAAGGAGATATAAAGTATTTTTCAGACAAACAAAAGCTGAGAAAATTCACTACTACCAAGCCAGCACTATAAGAGCTGCTAAATGGAGCTCAAAATATTGAAACACAACCACAACATACACCAAAAACAGACCTCCTTAAAGCATAAATTTCACAGTTCACAGGTCCTGTACAACAATAACACAATGAAATAAAGAAAAAAAAAAAACCCGAGGTGTTCTGGCAACAACTAGCACGATGAGTAGAATAGTACCTCACATCTCAATACTAATGTTTAATTTAAATGACCCAAATGTTCTACTTAAAAGACAGAGAGTGGCAGAATGGATAAGAACTTACCAACCAAGAATCTGCTGCTTTCAAGAGACTCACCTAACACATAAGGACTCATGTAAACTTAAGGCAAAGAGGTGAAAAAAGATATTCCATGCAAATTGTCACCCAAAGCAAGCAGACATAGCTATTCTTATAACAGACACAATAGACTAAAGAATATACATTATCTTCATCAGCACATTGTATATTCTCCAAGACAGACCATTTGCTAGGCTACAAAACAACTCTCAATAAATTTAAGAAAATCAAAATTATATCAAGTACACTCTCAGAACATGGTAGAATAAAATTTGAAATCAACTCCTAAAGGAACCTTCAAAACCATGCAAGTAAATGTAAATTAAATAATCTGCTTCTGAATGATCTTTGGGTCAACAATGAAATCAAGATTAAAATTTAAAAAATTATTTGAACTGAATGACAATTGTGACAAAACCTATCAAAATCACTGGGATACAGCAAAAATGGTACTAAGAGGAAAGTTCATAACATTAAATGCCTACATCAAAATGTCTGAAAGAGCACAAATATACAATCTAAGGTCACACCTCAAGGCACTAGAGAAATAAGAACAAACCAAAGTCAAACCCAGAAGAAGAAAAGAAATAACAAAGATAAAAGCAGAAATAAATGAAATAAAAAAAATATATATATATATATATAAAGAAACAAAAATTTTATTGGTTCTTTGAAAAGATAAACAAATTGATAGACCATTAGTGAGATTAATCAAGAAGAAAGAAGATCCAAATAAGCTCAATTAGAAATGAAATTGGAGATATTACTACCAATACACAGAAATACAAAGGATCGTTCAAGACTAACTTGAACACCTTTACATGCACAACCTAGAAAACTTAGAGGAGATGGATAAATTCTTGGAGAGATACAACCCTCCTAGATTAAACCAAGAAGAAATAGACACCCCGAGAAGACCAATTACAAGCAGCAAGATTGAAATAATAATAGAAAACTGGTCGACAAAAAAGTCAAAGATTAGATAAATTCCCAGCCAAATTATATCAAATATTCAAAGAATAATTGGTAACAATACTACTAAAACTATTCCAAAACACAGAGAAAGAGGGAATCTTTCCTAAATCATTCTCTGAAGTCAGTATCACCCTAATAATAAAACCAGGAAAAGACATAACAAAAAGGAAAACTACAGACCAATATCTCTGATGAATGTAGATGCAAAAATTCTCAACAAAAATACTAGCTAACTGAATCCCACAGCATATCAAAAAGATAATCCATCATGATCAAGTAGGTTTTCTACCAGGGATCCAGGGATGATTTAACACATGCAAGTCAATAAATGTAATACACCACATAAACAAAATTAAAAACAAAAATTATACGACCATCTCGATAGATGTAGAAAAAGCATTTGACAAAATATTGTATCCCTTTATTATTAAAACCCTCAGCAAAATAGGCATAGAAGGGCCAGAACTTAAGGCAATAATAGCCAGCTATGACAAACCAACAGCCAACATTATACTGAACAGGGAAAATTGAAAGCATTCCCCCTGAGAACTAAAACAAGACAAAAAAAAAAAAAAAATGCCCATTTTTACCACTTCTATTCAACATAGTACTGGAAGTCCTAGCCAGAACAATCAGAAAAGAGAAAGAAATAATGGTCATCTGAATCGGTAAAGAGGAAGTCAAACTGTTGCTATTTGTTGATGTCATTATTGCATACCTAGAAAACCCTGAAGACTCATCCAAAAAGCTTGTAAATGTGGTAAATAAATTCAACAAAGTTTTGCATTACAAAATCAATGTACAAAAATCAGTAGCACTGCTATACACCGACAGTAACCAAACTGAGAATCAAATAAGGAACTCAACTCCTTTCACAATTGTTGCCAAAAATGAAATGAAACGAAATGAAATAAAATAAAATAAAATAAAACGCCAACCCATGGCAGGAGGCTGAGGCAAGTGGACCACTTGAGGTCAGGAGTTCGAGACCAGTCTGGCCAAGGTGGTGAAACTGTGTCTCTACAAAAATATCCAAAAATTAGCCTGGCATGGTGGTACACACTTGTTACCATAGCTACTTGGGAGGCTGAGAGAGGAGAATCCATTGAACTCAACAGGAGGAGGTTGCATAGAGCCAGCATTGCACCACAGCAATTAGAACAGCGGCCTCAGGCAAGACCTATTGATGAGCCTTTCCATTTTAATTTCTAGTCACTGTCCCATTACTATTTAGCATCACCAATCTGATTTTGTTTTCTCTACCATGTTTTTCCTTGCCTTTATAATTTTTATTGTGTGTTTTACCTGGGAAAAGATTGTTTTGCTTTGCTTTCCACTGACAATGACCTAATGTTTATTTTGTAAATGCTTTTTCAGTCCCATTTGCTACAATTCCAATTTCCCTGATTATTCTCACACAGGGATTTATAGTCTTTGACAGTGTTTTCTTGGTATACTATAGTTATTTGTACAATTTTTATAATTAACTGCTTGTGTCAGTTTTTCTTACTGAACTGTGATATTCTTGAGTGCATGGGATGCATAATATTTTTCATTTATCTTTCTAGAAACTGGACATTTTTTGATATTTAATAGAAATATAATACAAATGTATTAATATTAGGTGAAGAAATAGATTAATGAATTATTTTGTCAATTTGATAACAGGTTATGTTTAACATTTCCAAAAGTATTTTTCAAGCTGTATTTTCCTTAAAGTTAACAAGGGCTTCTTAATATCCCATTGTTATATCAGGCAACTTGCATTTTCTACCATTTTTACCTCATGGGTTTTGATGTTACAAAGTTTAGAACTATAATAATTACTTAGATAAAAATTCATGTTCAAAAGCAATTGTCAGTCATTTCTGACCATGTGTTTACTTATTATAAGCTTAGCTTAGTTCTTTTTTTTTGGCAATCTGGATTGAATCATTACACACTTTTGCTGAGGTTACATAGGCTGGACCTGTATCATATCTGATAGTATTTGACATGGCTTTTGCACATGAAATACAGTCTGGCGCTATATATATATATATATATATATATATATATATATATATATATATATATAAACATTATATATAATAATGTTTCAGTCAAAGCTTCCTACTTAATCATTTTCTAACATTTAGCATTACAAAGAAATTTTATGTAACATTGATATTTATCTGCAAGATAGCTTATTATTATTTAATTCAAAACTACTGCTAGGAAATCCTTGTGTATATATTGTATTATTGAATTATTTTCAAGTAAGAAAGCCCTTTCTAGCTGAATATTTGTATCATACCTCAAAATATTTTCTAGAAAATTTAGTGTCAATTTTTACTAGTTGTTCAGACTTCATCGTTAGGTGCATATCTATAATTCTTAGGTGAGATAACCACTTTTTATTATTTACTTCTACAGTTATCTTCTTCTCTTCATTTCTATCTACCATTCGTCTGATTTTTTGGGCCCTTTGTTCTTAATTTTGTGGTCTACACCACTATTACAAAGTATGCATTGCTTTCTCTTTTGTAAATTTCTTCTAAAATCTTAGTTGAGCTATCATGAGTTTATTGTTCTTTTAATCCATATTTATTTTGCACAGTACCCTTGCCATTTCGGACTGCTGTCCTTTTATTTCAATGTGTTCTTTCTGTTGCTGGTTTATTGGGTCATGTTTGGTGTAATTTCTATTACCACATCAGGTAATATTTGTAAGTCAGCATAGAGTCACAAGGCCACATCTAGTTTAGTTAACTTAAAAATATTTTATTTTTGCTGTTTGTTTCATTGTTTTGTTGTTTTGTTTTGTTCTGTTTTTTGTTTTTTTTTTTGTTTTGGTTGGTTATTGCAACCAAATAAAAACTGGGTGTTACAATAGAAGAATAGATATCAGGGCAAAGTTTATAAATATAGGGAGAAAATTTATTTGTTATACAGAAGCTTTATCAATTTAAACAGAAGTGAGAAGGAAGAAATGAACAGGTAAATAAAAAGAAGATTTAAAAGGCACAAGATAGTGGGTGGAAAAAATAAATCCTCATCTGTCTAGTAACATGTGTCAGTTTAAAACTTCTAAACACTGATGCTTAGATAAATTGGGCACATAAGTAATGTCTTTGAAGAATGAAAAGGAGGTTTTTACGGTATGAGGGCTGACCAAAGTGAGTGGAGAAAAAGGAGCAAGAATTGAATTGGAGGAGAGGTTACTATGTACTTCTGAGAAAAGTCTTGGTCCTTGTCTATACCTCATGTAAGAGATGTCTGTTGGAGGAGTCCTGTGTTAGGCATCCATGGCTCAGCAATAGTATACTGTGCAGTTATTGCTGGTAGCAGTCCAGGGGAAGTGTGACTTTGGCATGAATGATATGGCGGATCTTAATTTGCAGCAGTTGGAAATAATCAATCACCTATGTTGCCATGACAACTTCCAAAAGTCTGCTCAGCAACCTCTCTGACTGCAATATATCCAATCAACATAAACAGAATAAAGTATCCATTCAAAGACAGATTATAAATTCAGCTAAATAAATATACTTATATACTTTTATGTTATATTAAATAGGTAAAACTAATAAATGACACAGAATTATTTATATAGAGATGTTTAAAATTATTTTATAAAGAGTATTCACAAACAAATATTTTATGTGTATGAAAAAATTGTATAAAGCATGAAGTAACAATATCACAAAATTCATAAGGCCATAAAACAAGAACTTTTAACCTGCCTCCATCAGAAATGGCTATATATTGTAGTAAACACTAGCAAAAATTAACAAGTATATATGTATGGATGTGTGTGTGTCGTGGGGGATTCACACATATATAAATTCATATATAACTCGCCAATACATAAAGACCATACAAGATTTTCACATATAAATTGTATGAATGAATTCTTTAAAATCTAAGTTAAAAATTCAATAAAGTTTTAATAATTTGATCATATAGGTAAGTTCTCTGACTAAAGTGCAATTAAACAATTTATATATGTTTAACTTATATAAAATATATTTAAACATTTTTATTTTTAATGAAAAAAAGTGAAATTCAAAATGACAGTTTTATCTAAGGGAAATAACTATAAAATATGAAATATTTAGAGTGAAATATAATGAAAGTACTACCTAACAAAACTAGTTGAATGCATCTAAATTGGTAACAGAGATCAACTTATGATGTCAAATGCATTTAAAACAAGTAAGTGATACATTAAAATGAAAAATAGAACCAAAGAAAGCCTAAAGAAAATCAAAGGTTGTATAGAAAATGGGTATAAATTAATGAAATAAGAAACAAAAGAAATATTTGTGAAGCAACCTAAAAAAATAAGGTTTTGTGTTTTACAAAATTTTGACTTCATGAAGAGTTTGTAAAATGATATGTCTGAAATGTCATTTCTTCAAATTTTTAAGAAACAACTTGGATATCACTCCCATGAAACACAGATAAGTAAAACAAGTGAGAATAATCCTGTGCTTACTATGCAACCATTTCATTAATGCATGTTAACTATATCACCTTATTATTCATTATCAGTTTCTAATAGTGATTATCTGTAAAATTTTCATTGTTTGGTGGACTTTGTGTTTGTGTTGTTGCTTTGTTGAGTTTTTTTTTTTTTTTTTTTTTGAGAGGGTGTTTCACTCTTATTTCCCACGGTGGACAGCAATGATGCAATCTGGGCTCACTGCAACCTCCGCCACCTGAGTTAAAATGATTCTCCTGCTTCAGCCTCCCAAGTAGCTGGGATTACAGGCACCCACCACCACACCCAGCTATTTTTTGTATTTTTAGTAGAGACAGGATGTCGCCATGTTGGCCAGGCTGATCTCAAACTCCTGACCTCAGGTGATCTGCCCGCCTCAGCCTCTCTAAGTGCTGGGATTATAGGCATGAGCCACTACACTGTGGGCTTTGTTAAACATTTAATAAAACTGTAATGGGTTTTCTATTTAGATTTACTCTATGAGAGATGTGTTAAAGACCAATTATCCTCACAAACAGGAACAAGCTGCAGATACCCAGAAGCTAAATTGTCTGAGTCTTTTGGGATAATCGTTTTTTATGTTTCTAAATTGCCCAGTTCGCTTCCAAATAGTTGTACAATTTTACATTTCCACTTTTTTGTATGAAATTTCTTCAAGAATTATTAAATTTCAAGTATGAGTTGATATTTTGCTAAATAGAGAACATAAAGGAAAAATAATTCCGTGTTTTTTTAGTGTCCCATAACTACAATCTGCCTATTAGTTTGTGGATCCTTCCTTAATCTAGAGCTGGCCTTAAATATATAAGAGGTTCTAGACTTACAGTAGTATATTCATGCAGACAAGAATAACACACATGTATTATTTATATTCTTCATGTAAAGAAAAGTTTTAGTACTTCATGTATTGAACATATCAGAATAGACAAGGTTATATTACACAAAGAAACATCTCTAATATCTCTGTGGTTTGCCACATGGATAATTTACTTACTATTCATGCTACATACTCTTTGATGATCAAAAGAGGTACTCTTTTCACTATATCAAGGAACAAAGAAACAATTTCAAACGCTGCCAGTTTCTATGCTGGAAAGATCTCTTTATATGATCGGAGCTTAACAGTTTGAACAAGTCAAATGGCCCACCCAATCCCAAAAAGGCCAAGAAGTTATCCTACCTCATGTCCGGAAGAGAAAAGAACAAGAAACATTTGGTTAATAGCTCTATAGATCTCCAGAGAGCTTTCCTTTTGTCATTGGATATTTAATTCACTTCCCTTCTTGCTCACAGAGTAAATCTCATTCCAAAATGAAATTATGTTGAACGTTTAGCACCTGAGAGAAATAAATTCTTGTTTTCATGTCAAGTCTGGATGTAACTGCTCATGATCTGAAGAAATAGTAACTTTAAACATTTTGAATCTGCTTTTTAACTTATTCAGTACAAAAAGAATTATATTAGTTATCTATTACTGAGTGACACATTACCTGAAACCATTTATATCTGCAGTTTCTGTACATCAGAAGTCTGGGCATGAGTTAAATGGGTTCTCTGGTCTTGGTCTTGCAAGACAACAAACTGTTGAAACAAGACCTCAGTCACTTCAAGTTTGCTGGAGGCAAGATCATCTTCTAAGGCCACTCAGTGATTATTGAAAGGGTTCATTACTTTTGGGTCATTGAATGGAGGGTCTGGTGTGCTCTCAAGCTGTTGACTGGTGGCCTCTGTCTTTAGTACTATGTGGGCCTCTCCCTGAGGTAGGTATTAATATAGAATTTGGCTTCATCAGAGCCAGTAAGTGAAAGAATGAAATAGAGCGAAAGCCAGATGAAAGTCTTACTCTTCTATAATCTAATGTTGGAAGTGACATCTCAACATTTTTACCACTTGCTATTTGTTAGAAACAAGTCAGTAGGCCCAGTCCACACACAAAGGGAGAAGATTTTTACAAGGGCATGAACATTAGAAGGACACACAACATTTAGAGGCACTTCAAAACCATCTACCACAACTATAGAAAAACAGGATCATTTTGAAGAACACTCTTATTTTGGAAGGACAAAAATAGGGACACAGAAGTTTGTTTGGATTACAGGAATTAAAACTCTGGCTGGACAAATATAACAAGAGACTTCCCGTACTTGGGGTATAGGGTTGTTCCTTAATTAGATCTGTGATATTATTTATTAGATGTGCATCCCAATCCTTTGCTTTTGCTGGACCTTCGTAATGTCCTATTTCTTATAGAATTGTTCATTTTCCACTATTCTTCATGACCACATCTGTTTGGGGGCTGAGCAAATTTCTGACTCCCCTATCCTTAGAAACTTGGGAGACTAAGGGCTAGTTTTTGTCTTGGTCAAATAAAATTTTAACATAAGGTCATGATTGTTTTCTTTAGTACAGTTTTCTGAAGATCTTAATAGTAGTTACACATCTAACTCAAGTTTTAGTTCCAAAAGTCCACGTGCAGTTATTTTCAACTTAATTACAGATACTTTGAGCCTTCCCTCATCCATTCTCTAAGCCATTTTGTCTAAATAAAAGGATTTTTGAGGCAAGAAATTAATCTAGAGGTTTTAACAGTGAGTGAACTAATAACATCTTCATTTGATTTCTTAAAAAATGGATGACAACTAATTGGACTTTGTTGTTCAGAGGCATTCTCAGTTTCCTACAAATGGTTTAAGAATGAGGTGCCTGTCTTGTCTCTTCAAACACTGCAAGTTCCCACATTTTGGTTCTCTCTCTACTCCCTTCCATTCCCGTTTCAAACTGTACTTATACAATTTTTGTAATACCTTGCCAAATGTAGCCAACAGCAACTATTATGTGCTACTTTCTATTGTCCAGGTTCTTTTCCTAATGTTATGTTGCCATTGGGCACATTGTCTAATTTCTGCGTTATTGCTGAAGCAAATTATAAAAGACGTTGCCCTACATGAGAGTGATTTACATCCTTCTAGCATTTGGTAATAGTTTCTTCCCTATCCACTAACCAGTCCCTAAGCCAATGCCGTATATTTAGGGTTTTTAATGGCATCACTCACTTCTAGTTGTTGATATTTGCATCAGTCATGATAGAAGATTTTATATGGTGCTAAGAAAAAATAAAAGATAAAAAGAACTTGGGGATTTAATTAAACAAGAGCTTATTATTCATCTATTATATATGTTCATCATGGGTTTTCAAAAGGTCCCAATTGTTAGTCACTTGGGGACACAGGATAACAGAGCAGTCATCATTTTAAATGTCAGCAGTTGCTGTGAGAGAGGAAAGGGTACTTCTTGTGTGATTGTACAGTCTAGTAAATGTTCTGATCCAGAGGTGACACATGTAATTTTATAAGCTATAAAATCATAAAAGATCATGAAGGTCAATTCTGTCACCTTTCTAGAAGGGAAGCGAGCCAGAAATATTTGGTAAACAGTGCCGGTAACTACCAAACATATATTATCTCATTTAATAGTGCCAGTAACAACCAAACATATATTATCTCGTTTAATTGTTACATAACCACATGAAGTAGATATTAATTCCCTGTTTAAGGGATGAAAAAACTAAGCAATGAAAGATGACATATGTTGTTCAATGTCATGCAGTGTATTAGTAGGGTTCTTTAGAGAGACTTGAGTAATAGGATAGATGTATACATGAAAGGAAGTTTATTAAGGAGCATCGACCCACATGATCACAAGGTGACATCCCACAATAGGCTGCCTGAAAGGTGAGGAGCAAGGAAACCAATCCAAGTCCAAAACCTCAAAAGTAGGGAAGCTGACAGTGCGGCCTTCAGTCTGCATCTGAAGGCCTGAAAACTCCTAGCAATCCACCGGTGTAGGTCCAAGAATGCAAAAGCTGAAGAACTTGGAGTCCAATGTTCAAGGGCAAGAAGCATCCAGCACAGGAGAAAGATGGAGGCCAGAAAATTTAGCCAGTCTAATCCTACCACATTCCTCTGTCTGCTTTTATCATGGCCGCATTGGCAGCTGATTAGATGATGCCCATCCAGATTGAGGGTGGATCTGCTTCTTCTAGTTCACTGACTCAAATGTTAATCTCCTTTGGCAACAGCCTCATGAACACTCCCAGAAACAGTACTTTGCATCCTTCAATCCAATCAAGTTGACGCTCAATATTAACCATCACATGCAGGTAGTACATAGTAGGGCAAGGACTGGAACTTAGCCAGTTCCGCTGCAGAGCCGGCTTCCTTCACCAGTACTCTATGGTACGTTGCAACAGTGAGAGAAAGGTGGAGAGAAGGGGCCTGAAATTCTATTTGATTAAAATCAAAGTTGCATTATGCCACTACTGCACATGAATTATTATTAATTCGTTACTTTTCCTAAACTCATTTATAATAGTTTCCAGAAATAATATCAAGAAACCTATTTGACCTTAGCCTACTAAATAGCTCTCAAAATGTTTAGTTTGCACTCCTGCTTTCTGATTTTTGATAATGAGCTAAGAATGAGTATCAAGTGCTGCTCGCTTTGGAATCACACTCCTGCAAGTAATCATTGTTTGTACTCTTAAATCTAATCATGAAGAGCTTTTATTGCTATGAAGTTAATGTCCTTAGCTGAAATAAAAGAGTTTCATGAGCACTAATTTTTATTTCTTTTGTTTATAATTTTGTCTTTGAATTGAATATTTAAGGAAACCAAGTTGTCTCAAATTAGGATGATTCTTTATGCTAAACAAAAGTATTCATAAAATAAGGAAACAGGAATAAAGGATAAAACAAATTAGGATAATAAAACATGATAAATATTTGTGTGGAAAGCACAGAAAAAGGAAATGACAGTAACACAAAGTGCAAATTGACAAAATGACAAAAATTTATGGAGGGCAGGAAAAGAAATATAAATGAAACTTAAGTATAACTATTTAAGAAATAAAATAAATAAAAGCTCTTGTCAACCACTAGTTTTCTGCTACATTTTCCTAAACAAAGAGAAGAAACAGTACTTAGTAGCTTACAGAAGCTTTAAAATTTTATTTTTCTCATTTTTAGAAAGAATTTTATTTGCTTCTGGATAAAATGTCATCAAAGTTAATGCTCATCACATCCATATTTAACTTTCCAGTTGAATCAATGTGGCCAAGTGTCCTTGTGCCATGTTTCTTGAACTGTTCAATAAATCTGTCATAAAAGGATGATCTAAAACCTACAACAGATGCATTGATCTAATCAGTTTCAGCAAAATACCCCATTTAGTGTCACAGACATTTCAACGTCCAAAAACATTGGCATTTAGTAGACCAGAAAGCTGATGTACAGGAAACACATTTTTACATGTAGCAAAAGCAGAAACCAAAAAGCATCCTTCAATATACAGTAGTTACTGTAAATATGGTGTAAAATATTTTCTACTACAGATACAAACATTGCTCAAATAAAATTAGAAGGTATGCTCTTCAGATAGGGATGTAATAGTCTCTAGCTATGTTATAAAACATCACATCAGAAAATAATAATATTGAAAAGTAACTCAAAATTTAACAGTCTTATGCTTTCAGATAAATATATAATCCCTATAAAAAAATGCTTTTGATGAATGTTTGGTTGAATAAAAATCAGAAAACCAAGGCCCTGTTCATAACTGCAATTCTGCTTACCTGGGTAATCTTAAAAATGACGCTTAAATGCTAGCAAAAGTAGTGAACTGGGCTATTTATGAGATAATGAATTTTAAAATGTTAATCAATAAGTATTATAGAATTAATAGAATTAATAAACAATACCAAAAATACTGCTCTAAAAAAGAAAAAGTTAAGTAATTTGTGTGCTATACCAATTTGTGTGTTTGTGTGTGTGTGTGTGTGTGTGTGTGCATAAGTGGTGTTGCATAATTCTTGTTTCTGCTTTGGAGAGATGGAACAGAATGATGTTGTGGGTGCTTCCAAAAATAAAGCAGAATAATAAAATTGACAAGATAGTCAATTGTATTTTATCAAAATGTAATTTTCAAATGAATAAAAACATGATTATTATACAAATGCAAATGAACACATAAAAATTTAACTCATCATTAATGAGAGAGCCAGTGAAATGGGATGTTTGCAGACATGTTTAAAAATCTTAGAATAAGATTGCTAGATTAGAAGAGAATGATTAACATTTTATAGGGCAAGTGAAATCATCAGCTTTGATGTCCTCTTCTTTATCAGTCAGAAATCAAGTTAACATGTACCTTTGCATTATATGGGCTCTATCATATAGTAAAACCTAAAGTTTTAAGAACATTTTCATTCTCCTAGAGCATTAAATATTCCTCAGACAGTAAAAAAACAATAGCATATTATTCCACAGAAACAAGTTAGCATTGATTATGGCATTTTCCCTGTAGAATTTGCCCTATGGCATTTGTGGAGTACCTAGATATTAATTGACTGTGTATAGAAAAAAGAACACACAAAGTCAGGGACTTGAGCTTGGTTAGAGACTGGACTGGAAATCTCTGTATAAAACCTAGATAACCACATATTGACTTGAGATAAAAAAGCAATGAATGCATGAATGCATGCTTCTGTCAATGTTGAAGGATGAAGGGGGAAGATGACAGAAATTTTTCTGGAATTTTCCCAACGACAAACCTATACTTACAAAGATTTAGGGCCAGAATTTATATTATCTATGGGCTCTAAAAGAAATTTGAAAATTGGTTTGATGTTGTTATTTCTACTCTCAGGAGTCTTTGAGAAATAACCAAAAATCCTCTCTGGAAGAAACTGTTTTAATTCCGTATTTAAGAATTCCCACTTAAAAAGTTCCAAATTATGAGTTTATGTATTGTTTTTAAATCACAAAATTTTTGTATAGTCCATTTAAACAGTAATAAGCAGAATCAGCCAACTGCAAAATCAGACAAGTAAAGACTGAAGATAATACAGTGAACGAAAACAATTTGAAGTAAGTTTGTTTGATATGTGTTAGAAAAATAAAAAGAGTGAACAAAATATGAACCAGGTGTCTAGCAAAATGACAAGGCAAAATTGAAGGTAAATCAAATATTATTTCTAGAAATGAAAAATAGATAAGACATAACTGATAAAAGGAAAAAGTAAATACAACAGCCTGGAGAATAGATTTCAAGAAAATTACACAGAAGGCAGCACACACAGACAAAGAGAAGGAAAATTTGGGAAAGCAGTTAATAACGTGGAGAACAAAATTAAAATTTGTAATGCAAAGCCAAAGAGGATCCTCAGGAACATATGACAACATGAAAAATCATATAATGGCTGATAGTTTTCTGTAATTGATGAAAAACCCTTATTGTCTGAGCCAGGAAGATCATGAATCCCAAGCAAGAAAGATAAGAAGATATGCATACATACACACCTGGTAATAAAACTGAGGATTGTCAAAGATATGGAGGTCTGGGAAGTCAGAAATATGTCAGATTCCCCACAGATGAATTAAAATTAGACATAGTTTATTTAACAGGTTTAGAAGGCAAGGTCTTGTAAAACTTATTTTGAAAACACTGCAGGAAAGATATCTGCCAATAACCAAAAATTCTATAACATGGGCTATGTATATTCTACAAAAATGATCAAATTATGAAGCTATAGACAAAACTTTGCTACTAATTGATTTCAATAAAGAAACTGCTAAAGTTCATATGTGAAAAACAAACATAACCACAAGAGAAAAATAAGCATAACGTAAAGTGGAAAACTGTCTTCCAAGTGTTCATAAGCACGCTGGTAAACCTAAACAAGCATGGACTACATAAAAATAACTATGTGTCTGATTAGTGGCGTTAACACAAATAAAGATAGAATGAGTTATTGAGTAACGTACATATTAAATTAGGAGAAGGTATTTGAGGAAACAGACTCAAGGTTATTTGATGTTTTGGTAGATGGTAAAGATGTTGAAAATTTTAGAGTTTAATTTGAAAAATCATTAAAATATCAAGTGTAAATAAAGAAAAAATACACAATTCTCCAATTCATAAAGGTAAATGTATAGAATGAACAAAAGATTCATTCCAACAAATCAAGAAACAGTAGGGAGTGGGGCATAAACACAGCCACTGGCCAAAGAAAACATATAACCCTCTGGAGAAGCACACTCTGCTAATCATTTTCTTGTGTATATAAAATCTTCACGGCCCATTCTCTCCATACTTTGTCTTAACTTATATCCCTCAATAAGATTCTGTACCTTCTCTTCACATCTAGTTTGGGAAATTAAACAGTTTTTCAAAGATTTCTAAACTGTCTTGAGTCACAGTGCCCTTAAGTCTCAGTAATTTTTATCACAGTGCCTATAGGCCAGAAGAAATACCTAAATATTTTATCATGGAAATGATATATTACCATGTTTGATGGAAAGGCTTCAGAGGGAAAATGTTAGTAAGATAAACAGTTTGTGAAGTGCAGTGTTTAGATCAAACCGAAGAAAGTCCTAAAGAGATAGTTCCCAAGATTTACAGTTTCTGGGATGACTTGTAGCTTTCTAAAATGAATTTGTTCTGGTAATTTCTTAATGGATACTCATTTTCTCAATATATGAGAAATGACTTCCTGATTAGGTTGATTATTTCTTGAAGGAGTCCTGGGAGGGTTATGAGGGATCAGGATTAGCAGATCCCCATGATTATCAGCAGATAACCATAAAGATATATCAGAGGCTGTAATGCCTTTATTCTCTCTGGAACAGCTTGATTTTATCTTGAAAGAAGTCCCTGTCTATATGAAAAAAAGAACACTGAACTGGACATTAAGTCTATCACGCACATTATATATTTATAGAAAAAAATCTCACAGATCGTGCAGAGAAAAATATAATTTATCATTACTCAGAAGTTTATTTCATATATTAAACAGAAACTCAAACTATTTTATCTTTTTTTTCCAGAAACGCCATTGTATAAATTATTTGTAAAGCTAATTTTATTCACGGATTGTAATTCTGGGGATGGGTGTAGGTTTCACAGGGCTTTGCTGAATGGTTTTCATTATGCATAGAAAAAATAAAGATACGTTTTGATAGGCAAATTAAGACATACTTCTAATGCTGTCCATTACTGAATGATGTAAGTGAAACCGCTGCTAGAGTTATCCCAGAGATCGCTGCTTAACATAATGAAATTGTGACAATAACAACTTTACCTGGAAAGAATTCTCTTTAATTTTTAAAAATAGTTCTGGAGAATTGGCCTATCAGAAAACAACATTAACAGTACATATTTTCTGTGGATTAAACCTTTAAACATTTGCAAAATCATCACCAAGCTTGATAATTTATGTCTCTTAATCACATATCAGAAAATTGATATCGTCCATATATGAAATTTAGAAGGCTGTCAAATTGTTTCCTTTCAATAAACGAGATCTATATGAAGACAAATTTTTATTTATTTGTTTACTTATTTACTAGGAGTCTCTCTCTGTCACCCAGGTTGACTAGGAGATTCTTATTTACAGAGTCTCTCTCTCTGTCACCCAGGTTGGAGCACAGCAGTGCAATTGTAGCTCACTGCAACCTCACACTCCTGGGCTCAAGCAATCCTCCCTCCTAATTCTCCAGAGTAGCTAGAACTACAGGCATACAAGCATGCACCAGCATGCCCAGCTAACTTTTGTATTTTTAATACAGACAGGATCTCAGTATGTTGCCAAGACTGGTCTCAAACTCCTGGCCTCAAGCAATCCTCCAGCCTTGGCCTCCCAAAGTGTTGGGATTAAAGGCATGAGCCATTGAACTCCCTCCAGCCATATAATTAGAGGAATCTTTTATATTAATGCCTTTGCCTTGTGATATGGCTTGGATCTGTGTCCTCCCTGAAATCTCATGTTAAATTGTAACCCAAATGTTGGAGTGGGGCCTGATGGGAGGTGACTGGATCATGGCGGTGAATTTTCTCCTTGGTACTGTGTTGCAATAGTGAGTGAGTTATCATAAAATCTGGTTGTTTAAAAGTGTATGGCACCTCCTCCTCTCGCTTTTCTCCTCCTGCTCTGTCCATGTAAGACGTGCTTACTTCCCCCTCATCTTCTGCCATGACTGAAAGTTTCCCAAGGCCTCCCCAGAAGCAGATACTGCCATGTTTCCTGTGTCGCCTGTAAACTGTGAGCCAATTAAACCTCTTCTTAAAATAAATTACTCAGTCTCAGATATTTATTTATAACAGAGCAAGAATGGACTAATATAGAAAATTGGTACCAAGGAGTGGGGCATTGCTATAAAGAAACCTGAAAGTATGGAAGCAGTTTTGGAACTGGGCAACAGGCAGAGGTTGGAGGAGCATAGAAGTCTCAGAAGGCTGGAAGCTGAGGGAAAGTTGGCTAGGAAAGTTTGAAACTTCCTAGAGACTTGTTAAATTGTTGTGACCTCAATGCAAATAGTGACATAGACAATTAAGTCCAGGCTGAGGAGATCTCAGATAAAGATGAGAAACTTATGGGAAAATGGAGGAAAGGTCACTTTTGTTGTACATTAGCAAAGGGACTGGAAGCATTGTGTTCCCAATCCAGGGATCTGTGGAACTTTGAACCTAAGAGAGATGATTAAGAGATGGAAAAACTTTCTAAGCAGCAAAGTGTTCAACATGTGACCTGGATGCTTCTAGCAACCTATGCTCACATGCTTGAAAGAAATGACTTGAAACTAGAACTTACATTTAAAAGGGAAGCAGATAGTAAAGTTTGGAAAATTTGCAGTCTGCCCTTAACATAGTAAACAAAAACCCATTTTCTGGGGAAGAATTCAAGCCAGCTGCAGAAATTTGCTTAAGGAAAGAGGAGCTAAATGTTTATAGCCAAGACACTGGGGAAGAGGCCTCCAAGGCATTTCAGAGACCTTCAGTGCAGCCCCTCCCATCACAAGACCAGAGGCCTAAAAGGGAAAAAGAGTTTCAACGTTCAGGACTTAGGGCCTCAGGGCCATGCTACTCTGCACAGTCTCAGATCACTGTTCCCCACATCCTCACTGGCATCCATCCTCAAAGGGGCCCAAGTACAACTCAAGTTGCTACTTCAGAGAGTGCAAGACATAAGTCTTGGTGTTTTCTATGTGGTGCACAGAGTGTAGGAGTTGAGGCTATGGACCTTCCACCTAGATTTCAGAGAATGTATGGAAAACCCTGAATGTCTAGTCAGAAGCTTGTTGCAAGGGCAGAGCCCTCATGGGGAGTCTCTGTTGGGGCAGTATGAAAGGGAAAAGCAGAGTTGGGGCCTCCTCAAAGAGTCCTCACTGGGGCACTGCCTATTGGAGCTGTGAGAAGAGGGCTATCATCCCCCAGGCTCCAGAATGGTAGTGCCACCAACAGCTTATATCCCGCTCCTGGAAAAACACAGGCACTTAATGCCAGCCCTTGAGAAGAACCACTGGGGCTGAACCCTGGAAAGTCACAGGGGTGGAGCTGCCCAAGAGTTTGGGAGCCCACCCTTTGCACCAGTATACACTGGATGTGAAACATTGAGTCAAAAGAGATTATTTAGGAGCTTTAAAATTTAATGACGACTCTGCTGCGTTTCAGACTTGCATGGAGCCTGCAGCCCCTTTCTTTTGGGTGATTTCTCCTTTTTGGAATGGGAGTAATGATACCCCCATTGTATCTTGGGAGTAATTAATTTATTTTTGATATTACAGGCTCATGTGCAGAAAGGACTAGCCTTGTTTTAGATGAGATTTTGGACTTCAGACTTAATACTGGCATGAGGTAAGACTTTGAGGACTGTTGTGAAAGGATGGTTGTATTTTGCAATGTCAGAACAGAGATTTAGAGGGGGAAGGGGAGGAAAAATATGGTATGGATCTGTGTCCCCGCCCAAATCTCAAGTCGAATTGTAATCCCCAATGTTGGAGGTGGGGACTGGTGAGAGGAAATTGGATCAGGAGGATGGATTTCCCCCTTGGTACTGTGTCATGATACTGAGTCAGTTCTCGTGAGATCTAGTTCTTTAAAAGTGTGTGGCACCTCCTCCTCTCTCCTCTTTTCCTCCTGCTCTGGCCATGTAATATGTGCCTGCTTCCCCTTCACCTTCTGCCATGATTGAAATTTTCCTGAGGCCTCCACATAAGCAGATCCTGCCTTGTTTCCTGTGCAGCCTGTGGAATTGTGAGCCAATTAAACCTCTTTTTTAAATGAATTACCCAATCTCTGGTATTGTTCTATAGCAGTGCAAGAATGGACTAATACATCTTGCCAAGAATCCAGATCAGGCTTGAAGAGGAATATGTTTACTTTATGTGTATCAAATAACTCAGAGATTACCATATTTGTTCATGTATTGATTGATTTGCTCAATAATTTGGCAGACAATTATAGAGTGATAAATTATTGTAAGCCATTACAAGGAGGTTGTAGGATGATTTTTTTTTTTAGGCTGAGTCACTGAAAGCACTCAAGTTGGTGAATGGCAGGATCAGATTTGCATTTTATGGATATTTGTTTTACATTAGGATAGACTATGGGAAAGAGGGACAAGACAGGAGTCACAAATAACAGAAGTGTAAGATGATGAAGGTCTGGGCCTAAGCTGAGACTGAGGTGCCAAAAATATAGAGGAAGAAACCTCTTTGAAGAACAGTTTATGTGACAATATCATGAGGAACTGATGCCAACTCTCCTCATGATTCTTGTTTGGTACACAGGAAAAACATATACACCCTTTTCACCTCCCAAGAAATTCCAAGTAGCCTCAATTTAAGATGTTTTCAGGAGGAGAGAATTACCCACCAGCATTTTTTTCTTGAGTGTGTATGTAAAACTTATATCAGAGCTGAAATAATTTGAAAAAAGAATCACACGAATCCTCTCCCAATCACTCTACTTGTGATTGTTTTATGCCCTCTTTATGGGTTTATACCTACTGACTCGTTAACTGCATTCTGGTAGAAGCATCATTTGAAATTTGGTGAGCATTTTCCTTATTTTCATTAATAAAGCAACCCAAATGTCCATCAGTGACAGAATGGATTAAGAAAATGTGGCACATATATACCGTGGAATACTATGCAGCCATAAAAAAGGATGAGTTTCGGTCCTCTGTAGGGACATGGATGCAGCTGGAAACCATCATTCTCAGCACACTATTGCAAGAACAGAAAACCAAACACCGCATGTTCTCACTTATAGGTGGGAACTGAGGAGAACATCACACACTGGGGCCTATTATGTGGAGGGGGAGTGGGGAGGGATTGCATTGGGAGTTATACCTGATGTAAAGGATAAGTTGATGGGTGCTGACGAGTTGATGGGTGCAGCACACCAACATGGCACAAATATACATATGTAACAAACCTGCACGTTATGTACATGTACCTTAGAACTTAAAGTATAATAATAATAATAAATAAATAAATAATTAAAAAATAATAATAATAATTGGAATTCTCTGCCTTATTCATCAAAATTTATCAAAACGAGAGTCCCCAGAAATATTTTATTTACCATTTTTATGTTTAGTTGTAGTCAATTTATTGTGTAATATTACTAGAAGAGAAAGGACAATATGGAACTGATATATTTTTAAATATATTTCCTAGTGAGCTACTAAATTGGAGATTATATAAGAAAGGACATAATGACAAGAAAAATATTTTCAATTCTGTAACATCTTTTTTTAATATATTGTCTCTCAAGTTTATTAAGTGTTTGTGAATTTTTAGCACATCCATAGAGCATACTAAGAATAAAATTTGAATTTAATGAAATTGAATTGGAAAATAATGGGGAATTAAAGTTTTACACTCAGAGAAATCATAAGACAAATTGTGAGTACTTCTTGCAGAATCACTGGGCATAGTAGGTTGCTGAGTTATAGCTTTGATAGAAGCAGAACTTCAACTTTACAAGTGTAAAGCCATACTACTGAAAGACACCATCTAAGAGTTGGAAAAAAATTTACATTTATTAAAAGCAAATAAAAAAAGTCGTATAACACTTAAAAGGTATTTATATTCTGTCCTCTTCAAAAGGAAGTTCATATTTAAGAACTTTTAGATGCTTTCTTATATTTTCTTATGGTACATGAGATTAATGGGTGCTGTTCTTTTATCTACTGATGGTTTTGGAGTAGATCTGAACAATATGCTACAATTTTGGGCAATACAATATGGATAAGTAAAAGCAATATTGCCATGTGGCAAAGCACGGACATTCATTAATTAATAAATTACTTGTGTAAACCATACTATGTGTGAGGTAACTAAGTAGGATGCAATGAAGAGGGGCAAAACTGGTGTGATCAACAGGAGCCTGAAGCAACTGACTAACCAAGCCAGTGTTGTGGGACTGGAGGTAATTTACCACTGAAAAGAAACATTTTGTAGGAATGTTTTTGGAGGGTTATTTTCATGAGGAAAACTATTATACTTGCTAGCTTTAAGGATTTACTTCCAATTCATAGAATATACCAAACACAAGAACAATTTTTGAAGAGATGTATTCTGAGCCAACCCTTGACTTACCTGAATCTTATCTGATTGTTTCTTTTATTATTATTATTATTATTATTATTATTATTATTATTATACTTTAAGTTCTAGGGTACATGTGCATAACATGCAGGTTTGTTACATATGTATACTTGTGCCATGTTGCTGTGCTGCACCCATCAACTCGTCAGCACCCATCAATTTGTCATTTACATCAGGTATAACTACCAATGCAACCCCTCCCCCCTCCCCCTCCCCATGATAGGCCCCAGTGTGTGATGTCCCCCTTCCCGCGTCCAAGTGATCTCATTGTTCAGTTCCCACCTATGAGTGAGAACATGCGGTGTTTGGTTTTCTGTTCTTGTGATAGTTTGCTAAGAATGATGGTTTCCAGCTGCATCCATGTCCCTACAAAGGACACAAACTCATCCTTTTTTATGGCTGCATAGTATTCCGTGGTGTATATGTGCCACATTTTCTTAATCCAGTCTGTCACTGATGGACATCTGGGTTGATTCCAAGTCTTTGCTATTGTGAATAGTGTCGCAATAAACATACGTGTGCATGTGTCTTTATAGCAGCATGATTTATAATCCTTTGGGTATATGCCCAGTAATGGGTTGTTTCTTTCAATTTTACCATTTATTAAACTTTAATGCTCCCTTGAATGGTTTCTCTTGACCATGCAGCTTATATTTCCATATAGAGCTCACCCTTGAACAATAAGGGAGTGAGGGTCACCAATCCACCCAAGAATTTGAAAACTTCTGACTAGAAGCCTTACCAATAATATAAACAGTTAATTAAGACATATTTTGTATGTGTTATATATATATATATATAAAAAATACTGTATTCTTACAGTAAAATAAGGAAGAGAAAATAAAATGTTATTAAGAAAATAATAAGGAAGAGGAAAGATATTTACTATTTATTAAGTGGAAATGGGTTGTCATAAGTGTTTGTCCTTGTAGTTTTCATGTTGAGTAGACTGAAGAGAAGAAAAAAGGGGAGGGTTTGGTTTTGTTGTCTCAGTGGTGGCAGAAGCAGAAGACCTGTAAAGGTAAAGGGGCGGTAGGAGAAGCAGCACATTGGGTATAAATTTTGTTGAAAAAAATTCATGTATAAGTGGACTTGTATAGCTCAAACCTGTGTTGTTCAAGGGTCTACTGTATTGTTTATCATTGTCATCTGTACATGAATTTTTTTCTTGGCACTAGAACTTTTTCATATGAATTATGCTTCCTTAAAGTATACAATTGAGTACAACCACAGTCAAATGCCTCCATTTTTCTGCATGATTCCATGCAACTACAATCCCTGGGTATCCAATGATGAGTGGAATGGAAAATTCCATAGGAAACGTGAAAGGAGGTGATAATTCTCAAATTGATAAGTTTGCAGTTGCAATGACAGATTCTACTGCAGCTAATTTGAGCAGAAAATATCCTATGGCAGTGTGAAAAAGGACATACTAAGTTATTAAGAGAGGTAAAGATATAAATTCTAGGTTTGGCTTACAGTAATGACTCTCCAAGTGACACCACTGACTGAACCCCCTGGAATCTGCTGTTACTGCAACACCAGGAAGCTATAGAGTCAGAAGTTTTAGCTACCATCTCCATGTCCATGCCTCGTTTGCTGTTATCCATATCTGCAACCACCTCTGCAAAACAGATGCCTCACAGCCTACCTTTCTTCAGAATTTGTCAGAGTATGCCTTATTGGCACACCTTAAATCAAATCTACAGCTATCATTGAAAAAGTGTCATGAATTCTTATCTGTCCAGCTTTTTAGTTTCAGAAAAGCTGAAACTTCCATGAGAAGGCTGGAGCAAATATTGTTTACATCAAATCACAGTATCTGTCATACCATGATTAATCTGCACATTAAATATAAACGCTAAAACACATGTGGATTTAATATTACCTTTTGCATAATTAAACATTTCTGTACTGAAAAACAATAAGAAATAAAAATAAATAAAAATTTTTAAATACTGTGTTAATCAGGTAGCTGGTACAAGCAAGAGGATATCACTAGTCTGATGGAAACAACTTATCCAGTCAATCAAGCCGTACTGATCAAATGCCTTCTCTGACAGATGTGATTTTGAAGGCTACTAGAGAAATACTGGTGAGCTTTATAGACACTGCATCCACCACCAGGAAACTTACAACTAGTAAGGAAGGCAGATGCTAACTCAGCTATTATAAATGTTTGGAATGTCACAAAAGAGAAATACTGTATTCTCTGAAAACATAAAAAGTATTCTAAATAACCTAATCTCAAATGGGGTAAGGTCAGAGAGAGCTTTTTGAGGAGATAATGTTAAAGATAAAGCTTGAAAGATGAATAGGAGATAAGGAGGTGGTGTAAGTTTAGTATGATTGGGGCAACTGGAACTGTAGAGCTATTACTGTTAGAAGAGTTGATTCTTTTGAGAGGAAACAAGAGTTAGGCCATGCAAGATTTTGTGATCATGTTGGGAATTTTGTACGTTATACTGTGGGTCATGAGAAGGCACTGATGGATTTTAAATACAGGAAGAATAGAACCTGATGTATGTCTTCAAAATTTCACTATGGCAATTTCATAAAAATTTGGTTATAAATGAAAAGATCATAAGCAATTCGCTGTGTAATATTGTAGGTCAGAAGTTTTGGTGACCTAGACTAGGGTAGAGAAGAATAGATGGAATGCAGAGATTGCTGGAGACAGAATCATCAGCAGATCTTAATGTTTGCTGATTATTAAAGCCAAAAGAAAGGGATGGGTCAAGGATGATTCACGAGGTTCAGACTACTAGTCTGATAAATAAGTCAGATATAGGAAACACTGGGATGAAAGCAAGTTTGATTTTAGTTAATTATGAATTTAAATTAAAAACTATTGTTTCAATTGCTAGAGACGGGGTTTCACCGTGTTAGCCAGGATGGTCTCGATCTCCTGACCTCGTGATTCACCTGCCTCGGCCTCCCAAAGTGCTGGGATTACAGGCGTGAGCCACTGCGCCCGGTAAAATCATACTTCTTTTTTAACTCTGAAGTTAAATAGTATATATAAAATGCTTGGCATGGTGCATAGACAGGTATTAGTTACCTATGTGGATTAAGTTAGCAGATTAGGGAGATATATTTGGGTTGTTGAAGTCAACAGATACTTATTAAAGCCATAGGAGGGAATGATATTTCACAGAGAAGGGGTGTAGAATAAGAAGAGGAGAGTACATAGAACAAGGCTTTAAGGTCAGGAGGCAAAGGAGATGCCCACCATAGACAAGCTGCAAGTATTGGCTCTACCCCTTAAACAAAAGAGTGCTGATTTCTTGTTCTCTGATATATCATTTCCAATTAAAATATGATAATACCATGTACATGTACGGGATTTACCTACATGAACACGATGAAAGGTTATTATCCAGATATATGAAGATCTGACCTGGAAAGAAAATGACAAGTAACAAGAGCTGTATGCTTTAGTTTGATTAGAATCTTGCTAATTATACAAACTTTAACATTAGAACAGTAATCATTAAAATAGTAACAACAAAACTAAAACAAAAAATCACCCTTCGCACATGCACAGAATGACACATTCTTTGTGCGGTTTCAGTAATAATAATAGTTGTAATTAACTGAGTTCTTTCCTACAGCACCATGTCTGGTAATACACACATACACACACATACACACACAGACACACACACACACACACACACACAATTTTATCATTACAAGTATGAGAATCATACTTTATCCTGAATTAAAAAGTGAGGAACATGAGGCTTAAAGCTGTGAAGTGCCCTGTTCAATGTCACACAGTAAGTGACAGAGTGACAGACTTGGGAATCAAACTCAGGTTTAAATAACTGAAGCCGAAAGCCTTTCCCACCTTTGTCAACAACTTTGCAAAAGAGAAGCCAAATATGCTGACATGAAGACCAGTCACCGTAAAAGGATGCAGGACCATAGGTGAGAAATATCACACATGGTGAGAATCACCAGATATCACCTGAGTATGCTTTTTCATCTTTATTCATGTCATTCACGTGTTCATTCCAGATGCTTTTCATTTTCTATGTCCTGGGATGATAGCACTAAGCAAAATAGATGAATACTTGTCCTAATCATAGCAATTTGAGGATAAAAGAGTAATTTCACTAAATATAAACTCCATGCCATCCAGTTTTGCTTTATGCTAGAAAGTACTCACATAAAACACTGCCAGGAACTGAGCTGATTAACACAGTGAGTTCCTTTCTACTGCCTTTTATTGAGTCAACTCACTCTTAGTTTTGTGATTTCCACTACTACTGGCCCCTTAGTATAGCACACCTGTGACAGATTCCAACATTTTGTGGAGAAGGAATTCATGAGAGTTGTTTTTGTTGGTTCTTGGCAACATAGGGTCCAAAATAGTGCCCTAGGAGGAATCTATTCCAGAGAATACCTGGGTACCAGTCATTCATTCTGTAGGTCCAATATTTGGAATTCACTCATGTTCATCACACTCTTCTAGGGACAATAGAACTAACTTCAGCACCACTCTAATACGTAACCTTGATTTCTTCTGTTCCTTGTTTTTTGACTTGTTTCTTATTCTTGTCTTATCTGTATCTCTTCTCTTTGGGCATTCCAGATCTTGCTGTCCTTGATAGTGTTGTGCTGAAGTCAGTTCAATATTGACCTACAAGAGCCAATCAATAGTATTACATAAATTTTTTGAGCCAGTTTTTAAACACATGCAATATTCAAAATTAAATTTTACAAACATAATTAAATTAATTATATTCAAAACAATTATATCCTCTACATATCACCTCCTAGCTATTTCACAATGTTTTACTATTGCTTATACTCTTAAGATTATTTGCCTCTACCATAGCTGTATGGTGGGATTACTCTTTCACCATGTGCTACCACCCATCTCTTTCCAACTCCATGTTCAGTAACATCACATTAATAGCTTGACATTTGCCGTGGTGAAAAAGTAGACCATAGAAATCAGTCAAAGCTATCAAATGAGGCTTAGTTGATTGTTTTGTTGATTAGCTAGACTTAATGAAATGATGAAGAAAGTGTTAATAATGCAAATTGTAGTTAGAAGTATGTTGTGTCTCTAGCTATTACCTTATAAATAGCACAAAAAAACAAAATATTTTTTCAATATTTTACAACTATTGTCTGATACATCAGTTTTCACATAATTGAAGAATAAAGTGTGACATATATAGTCTAAATGATACAAGTAATTTCAGTGCAATTAGTATAATTTATGTGAAGGTCAGGAATTGTTTAAGAGTAGATCACATATCATATCTTAAATTATTGAGAAAGAGTTAGTGGGTTGAAATGCAATTCCGTTTGTCAACCATAGTTGAATTGCAGACATTGGTTATTTTCAGATAAATGAATTCACCAAAAGTCAACAAAAGCATTTTGCAAAAATCATTTGGCTGTGTAAAATTTACAATAGAAATATTGCATTTATTATAATTATTAAGTTATGTGTTACATATATTTTATATCAGTAAAATTTAAAACAAGCTCTATATGAACACATGTGTATGTGTTTTCATACGTGTGTACTTACATACATTATGTATGCATACATGTGTTTACATGCATGTATGTGAATTTACACAATGCATGTATATGTGTTCAGTTGTTTTATCAGTTTTACCCTTAGCAGACACAAGTTTTTACTGCTATACTGATGTCTATAGCTATTAAATTTTTGTTACTTGAAAACTGTAGATACATTCACAGTTCATCAATTGTTAAGAGTAAAATCTTTGTGTATGTAACTTTACATACACACACACACATATATTCACACACACACAAAAATATATATATTATATATATGCATATATTTTTAGTCTAGAGAATTAGTTGTTGACATATACTGGCACACTACCACTTTAAATACTTCTTTGGTATTGATGAACTATGTATTTGACCTCAATTTTATCACTTTTACCTGTAGCAGACACAAGTTTTTGCTGTTATACCACTGTCTATGGTATGAAATTTTTGTTACTTGAAAACCTTAGATATGTCCACAGTTCATCAATTGTTAAGAGTAAAATCTTTGTATCCAGAGTCTCTCAATTCATTTTTAGACTCAGCCTCTTACTAGTTCTGTAACTTCAGAGAAATTCACTTAACTTCTTAGTTTCTATGGCAGTAAAGAAAGAATATTATTAGCATTTATACCATAGGGTAGTAAAATTCAAATGAATTCACACATGTAAATTTCTTAGAATGGTGCCTAACTGAAATATCTAAAATATTTACTTAAAAAATCGTGATTATTACTTTTTATTATTAGGCCTGTGTTGAGCACTAAAGATCATGTTCTTCTGCATATCTTTGTCACAGTTTATTGGAAATCAGGCTACCTCATGTCTGAGACATGTGTCCTATTTCCCCAGGGAATTGGGGAAACTATAATCCTAGCATGGCTTGCTCAAGGAAGCGGTATTTTATGTGGAATATATGTGGATATAATGGCATTTCAGGACAGCAGCTCAAGGTGTACAATACATCTATACTGTTCCTTGACCTAGATGGCAACTAACCCCATCTGCTTAACTCACGTGCTGCTGATAGTTGTACAGAGACTTTTTGTTGTATAGTAACACAGTGTGAGGCTCCACAGAGCATAACTTAACAACTAGGCCCTCATCCCTTTTTTCTCAATTGAGTCTCAGCGTCTTAACCTCTGATCAAGGGTAGGGTCATTTATAGAATGTCCTGAACATTCTATAGAATGGAATGTTGGGGAGTAAACCACAGCATTTCTTGAGGTGGTACTTGAAGTCATATTTGAATATTGTATTTCTTCAACTTTCTTTTTTCTTTAATTACCTCCCCCTTGTCATCCTTCCTTCCTTTTCTTTCCTCGGCCAGGTATTTGTTATTGCTTCTAGCATTAAGTGATCTGACTCATTCTATTTTTCCTTCCTTTCAAACTCCTAAGTTGCCTAAAAGCATCTCTATTTGCCTCAAATGAACATGTTATGTTTATTTTCATGCCACATAAAATGTGTTTTTCTTTTACAGCTATCGTTATTAGATATGTCAAATATTTTCTATATTACTCATTTGGGAACAGATGCTGAATCAGAAATCTGAGTCTAATGGAAAGAACACTAAAAAGTTCATAATATTTGTGACAGCAACGGGAGAACATATGAATTTACTCATAAAGGATAAGGTAGTTATTCATAGAAGAGACTTTGCCTAGAACATACGATTATAGAAATGTTATTTTTCTTAAGATACTGAGCTTTCTTTACCAAGAGCTTTTTAAAATGTAATGCTTCATCTGTAGAAACATATATATATCCTTATTGATATAGATTTAATCTCTGATTTAGCTAAGCTCCATATTCCTCCCAACATAAATTCTTTAATGCTAAATAAAAGCCCTTTTCAAAGGGGGAAAGAAGGATAAGATTTGAATTAGTAATTTAGACTTTTTATTTGAAAGCCATTTTAGCTGTTTCTTATTTCCAATCACACTGACATTTTTAAAGCTTCATACCCAAAAAGTCTATTGGTGAATATCTACTATCTCAAATTCAATGAAGATTATAAGTAGAGTCCAAGATAGGCTCACTCTTTTATGGAAACAAAAATACACAGTCCCCAAAGCACAAATACAAGTTATTGGGGAAAACCAGAAATAGCAGATTAGTTAAAATTAAAGACTAATATTATCAATTATATTCAAAACTACAAAAGAACGACGTGCGTGTGTGTGTGTGTGTGTGTGTGTATGTGTGTATGTGTGTGTAATGTATAATGCTGGATGATGAAAATTTAAAATCTGAAACACCTTGCGTTAGTTGTGGTGCAAACAGGATCTCAAATCATTACATTCCAAATGACTGCTTGTACACCTATTCTACGTCGTTAAGTTACTGAGGAAACATAATTCTGGAGACACCATATACACTGCATATACACTTCTAATTTCTGGCTAGGTCTTTGGCCCCATATCCCTAGGTTTTTGTTTTTCTATCTTGATTGTCTGAGTTGGGAAATAAAGAAACTTAAATATATGGTTTATTCTTACCGCTTAATGCCTAGAGCTGAGCAAGGTCTTAGCATCTAACTACTTGCCACTCAATTTATCCTTGCTCTGCCATTTTCACCCAACTGGCACTTCTCTAACAAAAGACATCCAGCCTAAGCAGATTTCTCCTGCTAACTTCTATATAATATTTTATACTTCACCCATTAAATGCTGTGTTCTTTCCAGTAAAATAGAAAGAAATAGGTGGAACTTTTCCTAGAAGCATCATTATTTCTGGGAGGATTATTTTATCTACAATGCAGAGGAGCTTTCTGTTTCCCTTCTAGGCATAGAACCAAGTGCTTAGATTATGTGGCCAAAAGATAGCACAGTATCATGTGTGGAAAATAATGAATACTCCAACAATTGGAAGGAAAAGGCAAGCCCATTATAGCACCAATGGGAGACAGTGACTGTTAAACAAACTTAGAATATCACTCCTTCAAAAACAAACAACAGCAGAATAACAGAGTTCTGATTCTTGAGCCTACCCTGAGTGTTCCAGCCTAATAAAAAGTATGCGCAAAAATTTTATTTATTTTTATTTTCCATATTCTTCTCAGAACAGAAACTAGAGAAATGTTTAAAAATCATTTGAGGCAACATTTTAAAAGTTAATGTAAAATTACACCTATGTTAATGAGACTAACATCTTATGATTGTCATTCTTTCATGGTTTATACATCTTCTCCAAATACTCATGTTGTTTTTGGCCATTGGTGGCTCAGATTGTGAACTGGAACATATGAATAGATTAGAAGAAACTCACCACAAATACTACAAATATAACTCAAAATAGCATGCTTTAGCACATAATATAAATTTGAGCTGGAAGGTGGAGGTAGCATTATATTGCAGAGAAAAAAAAATGTTTTCTCTTTTATGGCTGCAAAATGAATCATTTTTGACTACTGTTCATCTTAGCCAGACTACAAAAATATACCATGCTTTCTCGGCCCAACATTTCAAAATCTTGCTCTTACTCAGCTAAATTGAAAAAGTGTAGTTTTCCCTTAGTATTTGCTGGAAATTGGTTCCAGGAGCCTTCATGTGACCAAAATCCACAGATCCTCAAGTCCCTGATATAAAATGGGATAGTATTTGCATAAAACCTATGCAGATTCTCCCATATACTCTCAATCACCTCCAGATAACTTACAATTCCTAATACAATGTAAATGTTTTATGAATAGGTGCAATATTATTTATTTGCATATTTTTGTTATATTGTTATTTTATATATTTTTCCAATAAATTTTCTATCTGTAGCTGGTCAAATCTGTCAACAATGTTTCCCAAACTTTCAAACTGAGCTAAGAGTCACCAGACAGCACTTGTTAAAACACACATTACTAGGCATTTATCGCCTAAAGTAGAATGTACAAGAGAGGGGTTAAAGATGATCAGGAGTTTAACAAAGTTCCCCCGTGACTCCTGAGGTTAGGGAAACTTGAAAGACACTGATGTACAGAGAGGAATAATCTAGGATTCATGTATTCATCCATTTTCATGCTACCAGTAAAGATATACCAAAGGCTGGCTACACCCTCCACAATCTTGGTGGAGGGTGAAGGAAGAGCAAAGGCTCATCTTACATGAAGGAAAGCAAGAGGGTATGTGCGGGAACTGCCCTTTATAAAACCATCAGATCTCTTAAGTTATTCACTATCATGAGAACAGCATGGGAAAACCCACCCCCACCCACGATTCAATTACCTCCCACTGGCTCCCTCCCATGACACGTGGGGATTATGGGAGCTGCAATTCAAGATGAGATTTGGGCGTAGACACAGCCAAACCATATCTATTCACAAATAACTGACCACTTGCTTGATTTTGCTGAGTAGTTCCAAACATGACTTCATTATGGACTTTTAAAAAAAGTCGTACTAATTCTTCCCACCCCAGACATTCTTATTTAATTGGAATATAGTGCCACCAGAGCATTGGGGTTTTTTAAAGCTTTAATATGCAGCAAAGTTTATGAACCACTGACCAGTCAGTAAGACTTGTTCCAATACATCTCTGCGAGCTTACAAATAGAAAACTTCTCTGGCCTCATTATCTCTGAGGTTCATTTTGTAGCACCTTGTGAGAAGAGAATATATTGAAAACCTCAAGTCTGCCCATATGCTTAGAGCAAATGATGATGGTTGGTGGATGGGAATATTGACAGTGACCTTGTGGTTGGTTGGTTTGCTGTGTTTTTACATGATTGGAAGTAAGGAGTATTCAACACACTGCTAATCAGTTAGTAGAATTTTATAACAGAGGCAGTGAATTAACAATGAGGAACCACTTCTATTTGTTTGGTATTTATCAGTTAGTGTCCTACGTGAAGGTCGGTCTCTTTTCTGGACCTCTATATCCTTAAGATTTGGCCAGCATTTGTTATGACCTCTTCACAAAATAACTGTGAGTCTGTGACTGCAAAGTGTTTTTTGAAGTCTACAGTGCTAATAATATGAAATATTATCATTTTCTCCTTCTAGTAATGAGACTAATAAAACAAGTTATTTCATTTGTTCATAACATTCTAATCCATTTTTCTCTTTTTAAAATTCTTGAAGTAAACCATGCATATCAAAGAAGGACAAATGATAAACATGCAGATAGATGAATGGTTTAAAAAATGAAGTGTTCTCAATAAATTTAATCTTTAGTGTTGTTGTTTGTGATCAACATTTTTGCATGATCATGTGTATTATTATTTATAATATTTGATATTAGAAACAGTAAAATATTTGTCAAAGTTGTCTAACATCCTTATTCTATTTTATTGTCCTTGTGACATGTATTCAGCTTTTGCTATCTATTTAATTTTAGCAAGTTTATTTTAAAATATTTACCCCTTTTGTTTCAGTTTGCTTTTATTGGATAATATTGACAGATACAGGGTTGTTCAGTTTTCTCCACATTCATATGTTCTACAAAAAAAAAAAAAAAAAAAAAAACAGATTAGAAATACTTTCCTGTTCCTCATATGTCCTGGAAAATAAGTGCTTGGCTTCAGTACAGATAAAGAATTTTCTTCATTTATTCCTTTTCCCAGAGTACCTATTTTTTCAGCTTATATTTCAGAGTTATTTAAAAATATTTTAAATATCTAAAGAAAAAGAATGTGAGACTACCATTCTCAATGAGTTCCCAATGAGATCACAAGTCGTTTGTGATATTAGGGAACTAAATTTTCTCTTCCTTCCTTCCTTCCTTCCTTCCTTCCTTCCTTTGTTTCCATCACACTACAAAAGAATAATGTAATCTTTCTCTGACATAAGAGAAGGCGAATTAGGGTGGGCAGAAATATCAACCTGTGCACTTCCCCAGTATTTCAGTGGAATGTTGGGCAGAAATAGCCTTATATACGTTTTCAGGGTGTTAGAATTTCAACTATTTTAACAATGCCCTATCAGATACCTTTTTTATGGGGGGGGAGGGGTACAACAAACTATCCTTTGAAATCACAAAAATGAGAAAAAATTTTTTTTCTTTTCTGTTTCTTCAGTTTTCCTGTTCTTGGGAAGGACTCCATTAATAAAAGCATCAAATTCCATTTGGTTGGCAATCTTTAATTAAATTTTTTTATTTCTCAGGAATTCAAAGATCCTTTCTTGTTAATAGTTTGTGAGTATATTTACTGGCAAAAAAGCAGTCTCAAGAAAATTCTACTGTGTGTGCACTCTGGGCTTTTCTACATTTTTGTTTGTGAACTGGAGCTCATAAACCTGAGAAAAGTCTCCTCGGTAGTGAGCACTTCACTGAAGTAATGGGGTAAGTGTTTTCTACATTTGTAAGCATGTAGCAGACTTTACAGATCTAATTTTGCCCTATATTCATACTTCTTTTATTAACAATGAACACATGTGTAAGGACCTACGTATTTATTCTGCACAGTAAGTGGGCAGATTGTCACTGCACATCTGCTGTGTTGGAGACATTATGACATATACAGAAACTAACTGGTGAACAGAATGACCAGTTTTCACTCAGAGAATTTGAGATCAGGTAGGGGAGACAAAAGTGCTATAGCAATACAGGAAGATTGTAAGCTCCAGGAGGCCAGGGACTATGTCTGTCTCTCTCAACTGCTAAATCCTTGAATCTAATGACATGTATTGTTCACACCCCATGGAATACATGAATAAATTAAGGACAGTTTTAATAAACCTCTCCTTTATTTTCAGTATTCTCCCTCATCTAAAGTTCACCCTAGCCATGCCAGAAATCCTTTCTCTACTTTCTTCTTTCAGCCTACTATGAAAATTAAGAAGCCTGTTAGGCTTCTAAGTTATTATCCAGGCTCCTGTTAAGCTCAATATAGTGCTCTGTATCAGCAACGTGGCTCTAGGTCAACTACATGTAAGCCAATACTGTGTTTTCTCTTTGCCATTTTCCCATGGGGGAGAGGTAGCTGTGATCTGGATCGGGATTCATGTATTTCCAAGAGTACTGGCTTAATATCCCCTTTGACTGTTCTTACTCCACTGACATTTTACACAATTTTGATAAATACCTTTATTGGAAAATTACAGAAAGAGCATGCATGTGAGACCACTGCCCTAAGGTTGGGACTCAGCACAGGAATTCCTGGAGGAGCTTAAATTGTCTTCCAAGGTATTAACTAAAATGTGAAGATGGAATTTTCTTTTAGTGTGCCTGAATTAATTGCTTCTTGGAAGACATGAAATATTTTAAATATCATTTGAGTGCTTCTCATCCTTGTGTAATATAGCTTTTCCATATTCATAATAAAATAATGTAGCAAGAAGAATTCACAGTGACTTTTCTAAGAAATATTAGCACAAAAATGGCTCACTGGTTTCATGTGTGTGTATGTGTGGTGGTATTTGAATAATATAGAAAAATCCATTAATTAATTTAAAATAATCACTATTAGTACAGGAAGATTTACAGGACAACATTAAATAATTCTGCAATCACTAGTGCTATATAATGAAGAAATTTACTCATTTACAAGTGAAAAATATCTTATATCAGATTAGTTAATATGTGTCATCAATATCTTTGCCTGTGCATCTTAATAAAACTATGCAGAAGAGTCATTAATGAGAGCACACAAAGCTAGATAAATTGAATAATTTAATCCTCTAATAAACAAACAATAACTGCAGCTCTAAAAATTATTCAAATTATTTAGAATTAGAAACTTGTGAAGGCAGAGAGCTTGCTCCTCCTTTAACCACCAGGACATACAGTGATCAGGCATGAATGACTTCTGAAGGGTTTTGAGGACAGGAATAATATGGATCTCTAGGAGCTAGCTGGACATGTCAAGAGTTCCAGAAAGCAAATAAATGTACATATTATTTCTAATAGAGAAGCAAAGGCATTTCTTGGACTGAATAGAAGCTAATAATAAGCTTGATTCTTTTTCAGGAAGAGCAAGTTCAAATAGAAGTCTATTTAGGAAAGATTTTAAAATACAGTTGATTGCCTCCATTGTCTGAATTCGCTAAATAACTGACCAAATAGCTGATTCAATTATGATAACAATTATGGATTTTGCCATAATTTTAAATGTGTACATTTTAGAGATGTTTAAAAAGGGTAAATCAATATAAATAATTAATTGTCCCATTTTGTCTGGGACTGAGGCATTTCCTGGGACACAAGAAATTTAGTGCCAATATGTGGAGTAACAAATCAATATTTCTGTTCTTAAAGTTGGTGGGAACTAGTGTAATCTATTAAAATAAAGAATATAGAAAAAATGCGAATGAGGGAGATATATAACGTTTCAGTTGAAATCTACAAACTATGAGGCACCTATGACGTAGGCCCTGGGACTGAGCAGTAGAGAGTTGTTGTATGTTTCTAGATTTTACAAAGAAATAGGAAATTTGAGGAAAATACCAGGAAGTTACCAGATTGCCAATGTCCAACTGTCAAAGACCAAGGAACATACCTGTGTTCAAATACAGTTAGGTTCATTGACTTCTTACAGTGAAGGAAACCATGTACCGTGGGAAACTGTGGGGTGTTTCACGCAAGGGGTATTAGGAAGTTGGCTTTGTGTGCGGAGATTTTGGACAGGATGCAAAGGAATGTATACTCAGTGGAGCACTTTCAGAAAGCATGGTCATTCTATGACTGAGTAGCTGCTGTGATTTAAACATTTGTCACTTTCAAAACTCATGCTAAAATTTAATTGCCAATGTAACGACCTTACCAGGTGGAATCTTTGGGAAGTGTTTAGGATAGCAGGGCTCTGTCCTCATGGGTAGAATTGATGTCATTATAAAATATCAAGTTCAACCCCCTTTTGCCTCTTTGCCCTTTCACCCTCTGCCATATGAAGACAAAGTATTATACTTCTCTCTTTCAGGGGATGCAGTGTTTAAGGCACCATTTGGAACAGAATCACCAAATCTTCTAGTGCCTTGACGTTGGGCTTTCCAGCCTCCAGAACTGTGAGCCAATACATTTCTATTTATAAATCACCCAGCCTCTGGTATTCCGTTATAGCAGCACAAATGAACCAAGACAGTACCCCAATAATTTTTATTTAGGACGTTTGAGTAATGGAATGGGGACAGAACTGTAATTGATGAAGAAGCAGCAGTCATATAGAACTGTAATTGATGAAGAAGCAGCAGTCATCTCTGTTATCCCAGAGAATGGGATATTTGGTTCTTTTGTGTTTCCTAAGTGTTCTAGTTTTTTATTTTTATTTTTTTATTTGTTCACTCAAACATGGCTACACATTTTTTTCTTGTTCCACCAGTCACAGCGTGAAATTGTTTGACTGTGGTTTTCTATGAAATTGTTTATGTTGAGTAGGGAAAATTGTAATCTAGTTGTTAGAGCAGAATAGGTATCAGCTGATAGATATCAAGGATTGCTCTTTTCTTTCTCACAACTAAAAAAGCTATTTCAAACTATGAGCATTACAGAGATTGGCTAGGGATGGTGCATAGATTGCAAGAAGAAGAGAACATGGGTAGACCCTGAAGTATATTATCCGCCCTTTAAACTCCCTATCCTTTTTCTTTCTCAATCACTGTCATTCCTAAACTCTTAAGGTCTTCTTTAGGTCATGGGGTAACCTACAAAAGACCAATCAAGTTTTTTTGTCCCTAGTAAGTTGAGAAATTTGGTTGACTGGAAGCCAGGAGATTCTACAGGGATCAGCAATTTTATACCTCAAGCTCTTCTCAAAAGAATATGTTGTTTAAAATATCTAAATATCAGAGAATCCTCTTCTCTGAACATTTAAAACAGAAGAGGCTTTAATTGCAATTTATGAGCACATTAAATAGAGTTTGAAGAATATTTAAAATCGTGATTGTGAGGAGTATGAGAGAAAGTGATCTGGAGGAAAGCAGCATGACTTTAAGGTATTATTAAGGATCCAAGTGACATTAATCATCATGTATTTGGCATCACATGATTTAGAGTCTCTTTCATGGTTTGGCCATTTCTTGTAAGCTTAGAGGTGTAGAGTCTAAGATGGTTAGTACCTTTGGCACTCATTTCCTATCTGGCCCTGCCTCCTGATGTTGATCTCCTGTATCCAGATTTAAATTCAGATAGTCTTACAGACAAGCAGCACCATATTGCCATTGAAGCACAGATTCAAGACTATGTCCCAGAGTTCCATTCTTTCACCACATCCTTCTTGATCTTTAACTTTGAGCAAGTTAATTAAGCTGTGCCTCAGTTTCTTCATCTACAGTATGGAGATAATAATCTTACTGGTTATGGGAAATAAACAAATCTTCTCAATATGTAGTAAGCACCTTCCAATTATTTGCTATTACCATTATTTTAGTTGTTGCTTGTAGTAGTAGTAGTACTAATAGTAGTGTAGTGAAAAATTAATCTTACACAAAGAAAGATCTGGCCTTTGTCCCAGTTCCTGGTAGGTAAGCTCTAAACTCTTGGGACTTCTCAGGTTATAGGAGTGTCTTTGTTATTCGTAATAGACCCATCAAACCACATATAAACTTTATGCTGATGAGATGACTCTAGATGATGCCAGCCACATCTGATAGTCTTGGGGTGAAGGCTGATCTTGCAGAAAGATCAACCTTGTGATTATAGAGTTGAGATATTGAGCCAAGAAAATATCAATCAGCCTGACCTCTGGAGGAAGAGGAAGGGGGCTGGAGACTGAACTCAACCACTTAGATCATAATTTAATTAATCATGCTTATGTAATGAAACCTCAATAAAATCTCTGGACACTGAAGTTCGGGTGGGTATCTTATGTTGGCAATACTCAATTCACATATTTTTACCCATTAATACTGGAGAAATAACATATCCCTGAGGACATGGAAGATTTGTCTTTGGAAGGCTCTTAAGTCTCAAATTCCACCCAATCTCTTCCTATGGTTGGTATTGATTGTATGCTTTGGTGACAATAAAAATGAAATTGCAAATATAGCACTTTTCTGAGTCCTGTGAATTTGGCTTACACTTTACAGAAATAAAGAAGTTAATATGTGCAAATTTTATTAGTATATATTAAGTACTATTTAACTTTTGGCTATTACCATTGTTTTTATTGTTGTTTGTATTTTTTTCAGATTCATCTCTTCTTTTGCCTAGCTAAAAAAAATGACTTACACTTAAATTTGCTCCCGTGTTAAGATCACTGCTTTTCTTCCCATTTGCTCTTTCTGCTTTGGCCTTCTGAGCTTAGCTATTAATGATGTGACTATACCAGTCTCTACTTACTCCCACCTTTATTCTTTCATTGTACAGTATATACTCAACATATCATTTAGTTATTCTTCAAAAATATAGGCCAAACTATATCTTCTGATCCATAATTTTTTATAGTGTTTTATCTAACTCAGTAGTATATTCACACCCCTCACCATGGCCTGCAAAGCCTTAGATAATACAGCTCTCACTATATATGTGATGTGTCAGTTCTCAGTACATACCACCTTTTCCCATTTTCTTGTTTTATTCTAACTAGCTGACTGTCTTACTCTTTCTCAAACATATCTTCTAATTCCTGCCCCGGTGCCTATATAATTACTATACATTCTACGTTGAATATAGGTATTTCAGAACCTTTCCATGAAAACTTTTTGTCTTCGTATAATTGCAATCTCTACTAATGTGTCATTGTCTCTGAAAAATCTTATTAAGTATATGTTGAATGAGTGAATAAACAGATAAATAGATAAATGAAAATGAGAAATAATGATTGAACTGATGAATGAGTGAATGTATTTTAGTCTGGAAAATGAAAGTCTGTTTATGCAAATAAAGCTCTTTGGAATGAATACATTAACATTATTAAATTTGTGTGCACATATAATGCCTACTTATTTATGTGAAGGAAAAATTGAGTAAATATTACAGCCTAAGGCACCTGGAAGAAGGATTTGTCACTGAAGTGAGTAAACAATCAGTGGAGAAAATTAAAGTATAGGAATAAAACTTTTTGGTTTTGTGAGTATAGGTGAATTTTGTCACAAGTTGTGATGAAAATAACAGCTCTCAACTCACATTAGTTTTAAAGCACAGTGTTATAGAATGCATAATATGTACATATGCATGTATAAAATTTTGTATGCAGTTATGTTTTGATATATTATCTTAATGTACATTATACAATAAGCCATATTTTTAAATGTTTAAAATATATAGCTGAATAGGCCGGGTGTGGTGGTTCATGCCTGTAATCCCAGCACTTTGGGAGGCCAAGGCGGGTGGATCATGAGGTCAGGAGATCAAGACCATCCTGGCTAACATGAAGAAACCCTGTCTCTACTAAAATTACAAAAAAAAAATGGCCAGGTGTGGTGGCGGACACCTGTAGTCCCCAGTTACTCTGGAGGCTGAAGCAGGAAAATGGTGTGAACCTGGGAAGTGGAGCTTGCAGTGAGCCGAGACCATGCCACTGCACTCCAGCCTGGGTGACTGAGCAAGGCTCTGTCTCAGAAAAAAAAAAAAAAAGTGTGTGTGTATATATATATATATACACACACACACACATATAATAGAGAGAGAGAGAGAGCACACTGAATAAATCTTTGAAACTTTAATGATGCTGATTTTTATAAATTATGTTTTACTTTTGAATTGCAGGCTTAAACATATTTCTACTATTTAAAATGATCTGGTTGGAATCTTAGATCAACAAAATTTCTATAGTATACAAAGAAAATTTAAGTACCACTCACCTATAATTGAGAGATTGCTTTAATGCTTTTTGCTTAATAGAAATTGCTTCAATATTATTTTTAAATAATCAAAGAAAATTAAACATTTTATTAGAAAAATAGTGATTTTTCCAAGGTTTATATTGGTAATATGCTAAATGTTATATTTGCCTTACAGGAAGTGCACGCTACTGCTGATTTAATTTTTGTAATATTTGGAGATTTTGTTTTCTTTCCTAAATTTTTCTTTAAAATATACTAAAGTTAAGCAATTGGATTTAATCACTTCCTCATGAAAATAAAGATAGAAATATGATAATTTTAAATAAATTTAGTCCTCATGAATGTTTATTATAACATTGAGGTTTGAAATAATAGAATATTTCCCTTTTAGGTTGACAACAAAAATAATTGATTTAAAACTTATTTTAACTTTGGCAACAAAGTTGAAATGATATATTTAAATTATATTTTTTGTCTTTAAGTAAAAATAGCTCATTACTCTCATTAAAATACATTTTTAAAAATTAATATTACCTTGCCTCTAATTAAAATAATATTTTTAAAGAAGAAAACTGGTTCAACTTTTTAAAATGTACTATCTGACCATATTTGAAAAGTAACAATATGAAGGCAGCTTTACAGTTGCATTAGTATACATGTAACTAATAATCTCAAATTTATGAAGTTTATCTGTTATAACATTAATATATAAAAAGCATAAATATTTTGAAACATACAAAATTTGAAATGGGGTTTATGGGAAAAAAATTTAGTTTAATTTCAGACAGTATTCATTTTCTTATTTTTTCTCTTCTAACTTTTATTTTAGGTTCAGGGGTTACATGAGCAGGTTTGTTACATGGGTAAATTGTGTGTCACTGGGGTTTGTTGTACAAATGATTTTGTCACCCAGGTAGTGCGCATAGTATCCAACAGGTAGTTTTCCAATCCTTGCCCTTCTATCCTCCACCCCCAAGTAAGTTTTAGTGTCTATTGTTCTCCTCTTTGTGTTCATGTGTACTCAATGTCTAGCTCCCACTTATAAGTGAGAACATGTGGTCTTTGGTTTTCTGTTGCTATGTTAATTCTCTTTGAATAATGGCCTTCAGCTACATCCATGTAGCTGCAAAGAACATGATATAATTTGTTTTATGGTTATATAGTATCCATGGTGTATATGTACCATATTTTCTTTATGCAGTCCATTGTTGATGGACATCTGGGTTGATTCCATGTCTTTGCTATAGTGAATAGTGCTGTGATTAATATAAGCATGTATGAGTCTTTATGTTAGAATGATTTATATTCCTTTGAGTGTTCATTTGGGTTTTTTATTCATTTTGTGCCTATTGTGAACGGAATTGCATTCTTGATTTGGTTCTCAGCTTGGAAGTTATTAGTTTATACAAATGCTACTGATTTTTGAACATTGGCTTTATGTCCTGATACTTTGCTAAAGTTGTTTATCAGATCTAAGAGCCTTTGGGCAGAAACCATGGGGTTTTCTAGGTATAGAATCATATTGTCTGCATAGAGAAATATTTTGACTTCCTCTCTTCCTTTTGGATGCCTTTTATTTCTTCCTCTTGGTTGATTGCTCTGCCTAGAACTTCCAGTGCTATGTTGAATAGGAGTGGTGAGAGTGGGCATCCTTGTCTTCTTCTAGTTCTCAATGGGGAATTGATGATATGGTTTGGCTCTATGTCCCCACCCAAATCTCATCTCAAATTGTAATTCCCATGTGTCAATAGAGGGACCTGGTGGAAGGTGATTGGATCATGGGAGTGATTCCCCCATTTTGTTCTCATGACAGTGAGTTCTAATGAGATCTGATGGTTTAAAAGTGTGGCACTTCCTCACTTTCTTTCTCTCTCTCCTGCCACCATGTAAGTTGTGCCTTGCTTCCTCCCCTTCTGCCATGATTGTAAGTTTCCTAAGGCCTCTCCAGCCATGCAGAATTGTGACTCAGTTAAACCTCTATTACTTATAAATTACCCAATCTCAAGTAGTTCTCTATAGCATGTAAAAACAGACTAATACAAAAAATTGGTACCAAGAGTGAGGCATTGCTATAAAGATATGTGAAAATGTGGTAGCAACTTTGTAACTGGGTAATGGGCAGAGGTTAGAACAGTATGGAGGGCTCAGAAGAAGACAGGAATATGTGGGAAAGTTTGTAACTACCTACGACTTGTTGAATGGTTTTGACCAAAATGCTGTTAGTAATATGGAAAATGAGACCCATGCTGAGGTAGTCTCAGATGGAGATGAGGAACTTATTAAGAACTAGAGGAAAGGTCACTCTTGTTGTGCTTTAGTAAAGAGACTGATGGCATTGTGCCCCTGCTATAGAGATCTATGGAACTTTGAACTTTAGAAAGATGAATCAGGGTATCTCATGAAAGATATTTCTAAGCAGCAAAGATTCAAGAAGTAACATAACTGTTTCTAAATGCATATGACTATATGCAAAGAGATGGTCTGAAATTGGAACTTATGTTTAAAAGAGAAGTAGAGTATAAAAATTTGGGAAATTTGCATCCTGACCATATTGTAGAAAGAAAGAACCATGTTATGGAGAGAAATTCAAGCCATCTGCAGAAATTAGCATAACACCTGGATGTTTAGGCAGAAGTCTGCAGCAGGGATGGAGCCCTCATGGAGAGCCTTTACTAGTGCAATGTAAAAGGGAAACATGCGGTTGAAGCCCTCACACAGAGTCCCCACTGGGGCACTACCTAGTGGAGCTGTAAGAAGAGGGCCACTGTCCTCCAGACTCCATAATGGTAGATCCACCAACAGCCTGCATTGTACACCTCGAAAAGTTGCAGTCACTCAACATCAGCTCATAAAAGCAGCAACAGAAGCTGTGCTCTGAAGTGCCACAGGGGTGGAGCTACATAGTAAAGTCCCCTGGGAGCCCATATCTTGCATCATCATGCCCTGGATGTGAGACATAGAGTCAAAGGAGATTATTTTGGAGTTTATGATTTAATAGCTGCTCTGCTGAATTTCAGATTTATATGGGGCCTGTAGCCCCTTAGTTTTCATCAACTTCTCTCATTTGGAATGGGAGCATTTATCCAATGCCTGAACCCCATTTTATCTTGGAAGTAACTAGTTTTTCGTTTATTTTACAGGCTCATAGATGAAAGGGACTTACGTTCTCTCAGATGGGACTTGGGGCATGGACTTTTGAGTTAATGCTGGAATGAGTTAAGACCTTGGAGGAATATTGGGAAGACACGATTGATTTTGAAATATGAGAAGTACATGAGATTTGGGTGGGGTCAGGGGTTTGCCTCTGTGTCACCACTCAAATTTCATCTCAAATTGTAATTCCCACATTTTAGGGGAGGGATCTGGTGAAAGGTGATTAGATCATGGGGACAGTTTCCCCAATGCTATTACTGTGACAGTGAGTTCTCTTGAGATCTGGTGGTTTAAAACTGTGGCACATCCCCCCTTGCTCGCTCACTCTCTCTTTTTTTTTCTCTCTCTCTCCTGCCACCATGTAAGTCATGCCTTGCTTCCCTTTCTGCCATGATTGCTAAGCTTCCTAAGCCCTTCCCAGCTATGCAGAACTGTGACTGAATTAAACCTCTTTTCTTTATAAATTGCCCAGTCTCAGGTAGTTCTTTATAGTAGTATGAAAAGAGACCAATACAGGAATGCTTCCAGCTTTTATTTGTTCAGGGTGATATTGGCTGTGGGTTTGTCATAGATGAATCATTTTATTTTGATGTATGTTACTTAAGTGCCTAGTTTGTTGAGGGATTTTAACAGGAAATGATGTTAAAATTTTTAAAAAGCCTATGTGCATATGTTGAACAAAACCTGCATCCCAAGAATAAAATCTATTTGATCCTGGTGTATTAGATTTCGACATGCTGCTGGATTTAGTTTGCTAGTATTTTCCTGAAGATTTTTGAATCTGTGTTCATCAGGAACATTGGGCTAAATTTTTTCTGTGTTTGTGGTGTCTCTGCCAGCTTTTGGTAGCAGAATGATGCTGACTCTTTGAATGAGTTACAGAGGAGTCCCTCCTCCAGAATTTTTTGCTATAGTTTCAGGATTGGTGCCATCTCTTTTTTCTACATCTGGAAGAATTTGGCTGCAAATCTATTTAGTCTAGGGCTTTTTCTGGTTGGTAGGTTTTATATTACTTATTCAATTTCAGAACTCATATTGGTCTATTCAGGTGTTTAGTTTCTTCCTGGTTCAATCTTGTGAGGTTGCATGTTTCCAGAAATGTATTTATTTTGCCTAGATTTTCTAGTTTGTTTGCATAGAGGTATTTATAATAGTATCTGAGAGTTTTTTGTATTTCTACGGGGTTGGCAGTAAGGTCACATTTGTCATTTCTGATTGTGTTTTGGATCTTCTCTCTTCTTTTTCTTTATTAGTCTAAATAGTGGTCTATTCATGTTATTTATTCTTTCAGAGAAGCAATTTTTGGTTTCATTGATTTTTGAAAGGATTTTCACATCTAAATTTTATTCAATTCTGCTCTGATATTGGATATTTCTTTTCTTCTGCTATCTTTGGAGTTGATTTGCTCTTGCTTTACTTCTTCCCCTAATTGTGATGTTAGGTTATTAATTTGAGATCTTTCTAACGTTTTGATGTAGGCACTTAGCACTATAAACTTTTCTTTTACCACTGCTTTACCTGTGTCTCAAATATTCTGGTATGTTATATCTTTGTTTTCATTGTTGTTAAAGAATTTCTTAATTTCTGCCTTAATTTTGTCATTTACTCAAAATTCATTCAGGAGCAGGTTTCTACATTTCCATCTAATTGTATTGTTTTGAGAGATTTTCTTGGTATTGATTTTTATTGTTATTGTGCATTGTCCAAGAGTGTTATTGGTATAATTTTGGGGTTTTTTTGTGTGTGTATTTCTTGAAAATTGCCTTATGGCTGAGCATTTGGTTGATTCTAGAGTATTGGCTATGTGCATATGGGAAGAATGTATGTTCTCTTGTTCTGTGGCATATTCTGTAGATGTCTGTTAGGTCTATTTGGTCAAGTGTTCAGTTTAGGTCTCAAATATCTTTGCTAGTTTTTTGCCTTGATGATCTAATACTGTCAGTGGGATGTTGAAGGCTCCCACTATTATTGTGTTATTATCTAAGTCTCTTTTAAGTCTCTAAAAATTATTTTATTAATCTGCTGCTCCTGACTTGGGGCATATATATTTAGGATCATTATGTTGAATCGAACCCTTTATCATTATGTAATGCCCTTATTTGTCCTTTTTGATCATTGTTGGCTTAAAGTTTGTTTCACTGAAATAAAAATAGCAACCCTCATTCTTGCATGTTTTCTGTTTGCTTGATAGATCTTTTCCCTTCCTTTTACTTTGAGCCTATGGGTGTCATTGCATATGAGATGGGTCTCTTGAAGACAGGAAACAGTTGAGTTTTGCTACTTTCTCCAATTTGGAACTCTATGCCTTTTAACAGACATTTAGTCCATTTACTTTAAAAGTGAATATTGATATGTGAGAATTTGATTCTGTCATGTTGTTAGCTGATTGTTATGTGAACTTGATTGTATAGTTGCTTTAGAGTGTCAGTGGACTATGTACTTTGGGGTGTGTGTGTGTGTGTGTGTGTGTGTGTGTGTGTGTGGTGGCAGATAATAGTCTTTCTTTTTCTTTTCTTTCAGACAGAAGTCTTGCTCTGTCGCCCAGCCTGGAGTACAGTGGCATGATCCTACCTCACTGCAACCTCCGCCTCCCAGGTTCAAGCAATTATCCTGCCTCAGTCTCCCAAGTAGCTGGGATTACAGGTGCATGCCACCAGACCTAGCTAATTTTTGTATTTTTTTCGTAGAGACAGGATTTCACCATGTTGGCAAGGCTGGTCTCGAACTCCTGACCTCAAGGAATCCACCTGCCTTGGTCTCCCAAAGTACTGTGATTACAGGAGTGAGCCGCTGTGCTCAGTCAGGTAACAGTCTTTCGTTTCCATGTTTAGCACTTCCTTAAATACCTCTTGTAGAGGGGGTGTTCTGGTAATGAGTTTCCTTAATATTTGTTTGTCAGTAAAGGACTGTATTTCTCCTTCACTTATAATGTTTAGCTTGTCTGGAAATAAAATTTGTAGTTGAAAAATTTATATTTAAGGATACTGAATGTAGGCCCTCACTCTGTTCTGGCATGTAAGGTTTCTGCTGAAATATTTACTGTTAGCTTGATGAGGTTCCTTTTGTATGTGATATTGCCCTTATCGCTAGTTGCCTTTTATACTTATTTCTTTCACATTGACCTTGGAGATTCTGATGATTATGCCATGAGGATGGTCATCTTGTATAGAATATTGTTGGGGTTCTCTGAATTTCCTAAATTTGCTTATCAACCTCTCTAGTTAGGCTATGGAAATTTTCCTGGACAATAGTCTCAAGTATATTTCCAAAATAGCTTGCTTTCTCCCCTTATCTTTCTGTAATGGCAATGAGTCATAGGTTTGATTTCCTTACATAATCTCATATTTCTCAGGGGTTTTCTTCATTTTTCAAATTCTTTTTGTTTGTTTTTGTTTGATTGAGTTGATTCAAGGAACCAGTCTGTAAGTTCTGAGATTCTTTTCTCAGAACTTGGTCTATTCTACTGTTAATATTTCTGACCGTATTATGAAGTTCTTGTAGTGAGTTTTCAGCTTTAGAGTAGTTTGGTTCTTTCTTAAAATGGCTATTTCTTCTTTCATCACTTGTATCATTTTATAGGATTCTTTAGATTCCTCTGATTGTGTTTCAACTTTCTACTGAATCTTAATGATCTTCATTGCCAGTCAGATTCTAAATTCTATGTCTGCCATTTCAGTTTGATTAAGAACCTTTGCTGGGCTGCTAGTGGAGGCATTTGGAGGTAAGAAGACAACCTGGCATTAAGAGTTACTGTAATTCTTGCACTGGTTATTTCTCATCTAGGTGGGCTTTAATGTTGGAATATCCTTTAATGTTTGAATATGGCGCTTTTTGTTTCTATATTTTTTGATGCCCTTGAGGATTTGACTGTGGTGTAAGTTGGGTTTAGTTGGTTGGCTTCAGTTCTTGATAATCTCAGTGGGAAAGTGCTGGGACTCCTGGGCTGCATGCTGTAACTTTTGCAGGGCTAGGACTTGGTCCACTGCTTTGTTATCTGGTCTCTGGAGGTTAAGCACCTGCTCTGCTAGTTGATCAGAGGTGTTCTCAGTCTGCTGGCAACAATACTCAAATGGATGGTGCTCATCAAAAGTGTTTTGCAAAGGCAGTGGCAAGTTGATGGGAGTCCGCATGCTTGTGCACATCTCCAACAGGGCAGCAGAAGACCCCACAAATGTGTGCATGACAGTCAGTATTTAATTTATATTGGTATAAAAATATATCTGTTTGGGTTGCATAGGCCTTACAAAATCTTTTTGGAAACAAAAAGTAGTTCTGAATGGCAATCATGTTAAACTAAAAATAATAAACATCTATATTTACTTTAATAAAATCCTAACAGCAGAAAGTTTTACAAGAAAAAGTCTTATTTTTTCTTATTTTTCATTTATATAATCTATCTCTCTCGAATTAATCATTATTATGAGTTCCCTGTGAGTGATTTTTTTCCAGGTATTTATTCCACCGAACCTTGAACTCTCGTTCATTAACAATTTACTCAACAAATAGTTATTGAGCATTTACTATGTACCAGGTAATTTCCCAGATACTAGGGATACAGAGGTGAACAACACAAACTTTGTCATGAACTTTACAATATCAATGATGAGACAGATAGTTAAGTAAAAAAATAAGGTAAACCAAGTATAAAAGTAAAAAAAAAAAAAAAGTCAGTGGAAAATGCTATGAAGAAAAACATGTAACAAGCTAAGGGGACAGAAATCTAGTTTTTGATTACATCCAGAGTTTATCAGAGATTTATCTGAGGAGGTAGAATGTGAGCAGATACTTCCTAAAATTAGTCCCACAAATCTGAGGGAAGACATGCATACAGAACAATCAACTTACATTTCCTATAAGCTTGAGTTGAGTAACATCTGTAAGTCTCACTTTATGCCAGTACAGTGAGAGATAAAATGGAAGCTAAGGTGAAATACCTGGACTCAACCCTCAGTAAGTGCACTGGGAAGACCCTTATAATGCCACACATACTGCCAGAATGGGGATCTGCAGGTACACATGGCAAACTGACATGGTGGTTCTTTTAAAAAGCAGGGGTTTTTATGATTCGAGAGACTGGATTTGAATCTTGGCTTTGCTACTAATTAGCTAGATTTCCTCAGGCAAATTACTTAACCTTTTTGTGGTTACCTTCTGTCACCTGAGAAATGGGGTAAATGGCAATGCCTACCTCATTAGACTGTCATGATGACTAAATAAGTCACTATATATACAATATTTAAAACTGTATTGGTACTTAGCAAATATCCTTTAAAAGTTAGCTATCATTATTAAAAGTTAGGTATTAAAATAAGTTATTATTACTATTAGTATTATTGTTGTGATTATACCCTACATCCAAGAGAGTGTAACTGAAAGACTTCAATTTTTTAAAAAAATTTTCTCACTTTTCCTAGAAAACCTCTTATTAAAATATGTTAGGATCAGAATCAATGAAAGGCAGGTAAATAGTGAACATTTAATTCAGTTAACTTTTCCCTCACTTAACAATTTTACTGGCTGAAATTACAGAAAATAGATGATAACAAACAACCCCATCAAAAAGTGGGCAAAGGATATGAACAGACACTTCTCAAAAGAAGACATTCATACAGCCAACAGACACATGAAAAAATGCTCATCATCACTCCCATCAGAGAAATGCAAATCACAACCACAATGAGATACCATCTCACACCAGTTAGAATGGCAATCATTAAAACATCAGGAAACAACAGGTGCTGGAGAGGATGTGGAGAAATAGGAACACTTTTACACTGTTGGTGGGACAGTAAACTAGGTCAACCATTGTGGAAAACAATGTGGCGATTCCTCAAGGATCTAGAACGAGAAATACCATTTGACCCAGCCATCCCATTACTGGGTATATACCCAAAAGATTATAAATCATGCTGCTATAAAGACACATGCACACGGATGTTTATTGCAGCACTATTCACAATAGCAAAGACTTGGAATCAACCCAAATGTCCATCAGTGACAGACTGGATTAAGAAAATGTGGTACATATACACCATGGAATACTACACAGCTATAAAAAAAACAATGAGTTTGCGTCCTTTGTAGGGACATGGATGCAGCTGGAAATCATCATTCTCAGCAAACTACCACAAGAACAGAAAACCAAACACCACATGTTCTCACTCATAGGTGGGAATTGAACAATGAGATCTCTTGGACACAGGAAGGGGGACATCACACATCAGGTCCTATTGTGGGGAGGTGATGGGGGGAGGGATAGCATTAGGAGATATACCTAATGTAAATGACGGGTTAATGGGTACAGTACAGCAACATGGCACATGTATACATATGTAACAAACCTGCACATTGTGCGCATGTGCCCTAGAACTTAAAGTATAATCAATTAAAAAAAAATTTTTTTAAAAGAAAATAGATGATAATTTAAAAAGAAGAGTCTCTAAGCTATGTCATCTTGTCTTTACTGCTATGCACCTGATATAGTGATGTTATTTGGGACTTTTTAGTCAATGAGACTAATTCAATGGAAAATACATTTTAAGAATTATTTTTCTATAAAATAATAATCCACATATTATATTGTGCCAGAGAGTGAAGTAATATAAATTAAACATTGGCAGTGATTTTTTTTACAAAGGCTGAACCTTAACCTCCAGTTTTCCTGTAATTCAGTTGTCTCTCTCTCTGTCATTTAATTTCTTTGTAGTGTTGCTATAAAGTTGTAAAGTATAAGAGGAAAAGAGTTATAAATTTTTGTAGACTTACACGGGTATAAAACTTAGATGGATTGACATCCTTTTAAAAAGACCTAAAAGTATTGCCTGACATGAAGAATTGATCCCATTAACAGTGTGCTGCAAAGGGCAGAGATAAACTATCATAAACGTGTAGTTTTAGCGGGAGAAGCTGTGACTATGGCCTTGGTAATAGAATGATTTAGAGATTGGGTCCCATTGACAAAGTGCCTGAAGTTCACAACATGAATATTAGCATGACATGAAGCCATAAAAAGGGTTTTCACTCAGGTTCATATTTACATGCATCATAGAGCTCTATCAGATTCCTTTTCCTCTTACCATAGTCACATATCCTGAATCTTACCCTTCTATTATGTTCATCTACCATAGTTTCTCTTTTCCCAAACTGCCAGGAGCCTCACCTTCATCTCATTTCCTGATATTTAAGTAAATTTGCTTTGCAATGCATTTACAATTTGGTATAAAATAATGCATTACCTAGAAATTGCAATCTTAAGTGGCTAAAATGTCTGTGTTCATAAGGGCAAACCCATAGTACATGTGAAAGTGTTTTAAATGTATTAATTCACTTAATCCTCAATCAACCCTGCAAGAGAGAGTGGCATTATTATCTACATTGAACACATGAAGAAAGTTGAGCATGGAGAATTTGTGTAGCTTGCTCACACTCACAAAGCTGGAGTATGGTGGAGCTAGGATCTGGATCAAGTCAGTCCATTTTACAGTCTTTCCTTTTCAACTCTTAATTTAATAAGTTCTTTTCTAGAACTTACTAGCACAGTGTTAGTTTTGCTTAGATCCTTTGACTCTGTGAGGGGATCTTTATGGAATGCTTTGATATTTTAACCTGCTTTTATTTATTATGTAGGTTTTCAAATGACTTGCATTATGACCCAACCCACATGAATGATATGCTACCTATCTATCTATCTATCTATCTATCTATCTATCTATCTATCTATTTATCTATCTATCCATCTTAGACATATTTGTCAAATATGTGTTTAACAAGAATAAAAGACTCAAATACCTTGGGAAAGTTGACCTTTGTAAATTTCCCAGGATAGAAAACCAAGCCAAGAGCCAGATGTGGTGGCTCATGCCTCTAATCCCAGCACTTTGGGAGGCCAAGTCGGGCAGATCACTTGAGGTCAGGAGTTTGAAACCAGCCTGGCCAACATGGTGAAACCCCATCTCTATTAAGAATACAAAAGTTAGCTGAGCATGGTGGCATATGCCTGTAATCCCAGTTACTAGGGAGGCGGGGGCAGGAGAATCACTTGAACCTGGGAGGTGGAGGTTGCAGTGAGCTGAGATCATGCCACTGCACTCCAGCCTGGGTGACAGAAACTCCATCTCGAAACAAATAAATAAATAAATAAAACCAAGCTAAAATCACAGCATACTGCTGCCTTCCAGAGCTCTACACTTATTATACCTAAAGATTAAATTTACAAAATTTTCCATGAAGAATCAGAAATTTTTTTTCAGATGGTCCTTGGTCAAATGACTTCACTTGTCTCAGACTCAGTTACATATTGTATAAATTGGGAAACATAGTTGCATCTAATCAATCAGATTTTTTTAGAATAAAATATAGTAACACATAAAATTTGTAGCATAAACTAAGTACTCAATAACTGTTAGTGGCTCTTATTTTTATCAAATTGAAGCTACCAGGTTTCTCACTAACAAGAAAGAGCTCACTCTGATGTTGGAAGTCAGCTTACTCTTTTGTTCTTTTACTTAATCTTCACAATATCCATAGGAAGCAGAATAATGTTTTCTACCGTTTGAAGAAATTCCAGCTTGCATATTCACTATCCTTTGCACACAAAATAAGGCAATGAGCTAATTTTTATGAGCCTCACTTCACTTTGGACAGGTATGGCAGAAATTGGCCCTACAGAAGAGAATAAAGATTCACTGAAGGGTGCATCGGCTGAAGGACATCTTGTGAAGTTGAGAGGCATGTCTTTTGTATACTGAGCTAGCAGTCCATGTATAAGGTAGTTCTCCTATAGTCAAAAATTATAATTCCAAAATCCAAGGAGTGAAAGTGGTATCTCTCTCCCTATTACTCTTCTTCTTCTTCTTTTTTTTTTTTTTTTTTTGAGACAGAGTCTCACTCTCTCGCCCAGGCTGTAGTGCAGTAGTGTGATCTTGGCTCACAGCAACCTCCACCTCCCAGGTTCAAGTGATTCTTCTGCCTCAGCCTCCCTAGTAGTTGGGACTACAGGTACATTCCACCATGCCTGGCTAATATTTTTTTTAATTTTTTTTTTAGTAGAGACAGGGTTTCACCATATTGGCCAGGCTAGTCTCAAACTCTTGACCTCATGATCCGCCCACCTCAGCCTCCCAAAGGGCTGGGATTACAGGCATAGGCCACTGCACCCAGCCCCTATTACTTTTTTTACTCTTCTTGCAAAACTATTTTTCACATCATTATCACCATGGGATCTGATGTTATACTCTAAGCACATGGATAAATAAGTCAAAAAGTTAGGGGCTTCTCTCAGAATTTTATTAATATTGTCACGTCCAATGGTTAAAGCACATGGATTACTTTAACAACTTCTTTCAGGAAGGGCCACCAGGACTCAAATATTTGCATACTAAAAACCCAATTTCCAGAGCAGGAAAAGCATCACAGAGGAGCTGCTAGATAAGAGTGAAATAAACATTGAAAGGCTTGTGATGTTATTAAATCTATGTGTGGTTTCATAACATGTTACAAAAACAGGAAGTTTACTGTCTTCTCAACCTTCACTCTTGTTGTGTCATTTATATATTTAACTTAATTATACCTTTTTCCCCATCATGTTCAACCATTTTATATAAAGTGGAGTAGTGTTTTTGTTGTTGTTGTTGCTGTTGTTTGTTTGTTTTTACATAAGTCATGGATTATAGATACCAAGACAAGATTGCCACAGAACTAACAAAGTCAGACCTAGAAGTGATTACAGTCAGAGATTAGACATTGATTTGTGCTGTTTGGTATGTGTGGAGGGAGGTTTACCATTTAATAAAGGAAAGTTACCGAAAAGTGGCAGAATATGCCACCTAAAACATGCCACTCTTGCGTAAGGATTATTTTGGGCTAAAGACACTTGAAAAAACAGCAGATGTAACAAGGGAATTCTAATTATTTCCTTTTCTTTCTGAAAACAGAAGATTAGAACCCCCATGTGAAAGATGCCTCCCTTCTACCAGGAGAAAATAATAAGTTTTTTGATGGGGAGTCACAACCAAGAGAATCCTGTACAAACAGACCTTGTTAAAATAATTCTTATCTTCCTTTGACCTCCCACATTATTTAGTTACTTTTAAAAATATTCCTTGTTCAATCTAGCATAAAAGCATTAAGACTTTGACAGCTCTTTGGGCCTTCACTTCCTCCTTATGAGGGCTCCTATGTCACTCAAAACTTACATAAATTTGGATGCCTTTCTCCTGGGAATCTGTCTTATGTCAATTTAATTCTCAGGCTTAGCTGAAAAAAAGAAGTAGAGGGTAGAGGTAGACATTTGCCTCTCCTATATTGCCTATTTTTAGTGGGCAGTGATGCAATTTTTGCTGATGATGGAAAGTTTAAATATGATAGAAGTTGTGTGATGATGTGAAGGCTGCAAGGATTAGCTCCACAGGCATGTGTGGCTGATCATCTTTGAACATCCTTCTCATTTTTAAAATCATTTTTTATAATGTGTGTCCCAACTTATCACAGTGAAAATAACACCACAAAAATGTTTTCTAGGCTGTCTTCAAAGCTTCAGCATAAGCAAGCACCTGCATAACCTGTGATGTGATAAAAGTAAGTGGATAGGTGAGGAACCCGTGGCTTTGAGAGTATGATAACATAGAAATGTAGCTTCATACGGACACCTGTAAATGAGCTGCCATGCTCCACCAGTATGAATAACAGCTGTGCCTCCAGCTTCGTATGTGCAAGATGGAGAGTCCGTGTACATTATGGTGAGGTGCCCATCAGTAGTAGCTGTGAGGTTCTTGCCAGAACATCCCCAAAAATGCCTACAGGGATTCTGGCTGCATAATTTAGGAGCCCAACTCTCTAGTCATTCCAGAGATTCTACAATGTACCTTATGTCCTTTAATGCAATCTTATTTTCCTAATACAACAAGGTCTTATTCTGGCTTTTTTTTTTTTTTTTTTTGGTAACTAAAAATATCGATTGAAACTTTGAGCAATAAAATACAATTTGAAAGTATTGATATAAAAAAGCCATGCTACTTTAGCATTTTAGCACCAAAAGGGAAGACCAGAAGATTAATTAAACAACCTCTTTTAATAATGATTACTGGCTGGGCGTGGTGGCTCCCTCCTGTAATCCCAACACTTGGGAAGCATGGGCCTCCAGAAGTGCTGGGATTACAGGTGTGAGCCATTGTGACAGGCCTGAACTCTTTATTATTTATTTATTTATTTATTTATTTATTTATTTATTTTATACTTTAAGTTCTAGGGTACATGTGCACAACGTGTAGAACGTGCAGGTTTGTTGCATAGGTATAAATTTGCCATGTTGGTTTGCTGCACACATCAACTCATCATTTACATTCGGTATTTCTCCTAATGCTGTCCCTCCCCCAGCCCCCTGCCCCCTAGTCAGCCCTGGTGTGTGATGTTCCCTGCCCTGTGTCCATGTATTCTTGTTGTTCAACTCCCACCTATGAGTGAGAACATGTTTGGTTTTCTGTTCTTGTGATAGTTTGCTTATAATGATGGTTTCCAGCTTCATCTATGTCCCTTCAAAGGACATGAACTCATCCTTTTTTATGGCTGCATAGTATTCCATGGTGTATATGTGCCACAATTTCTTTATCCAGTCTATCATTGATGGACATGTGGGTTGGTTCTAAGTCTTTGCTATTGTGAACAGTGCTGCAATAAACATATGTGTGCATGTGTCTTTATCATAGAATGATTTATAGTCCTTTGGGTATATGCCCAGTAATGGGATTCCTGGGTCAAATGGTATTTCTATTTATAAATCCTTGAGGAATTGCCACACTGTCTTCCACAATGCTTGAACTAATTTACACTCACAGCAACAGTGAAAAAGCATTCCTATTTCTCCACATCCTCTCCAGCATCTGTTTTCTCCTGACTTATTAATGATCACCATTCTAACTGGAATGAAATGGTATCTCATTGTGGTTTTGATTTGCATTTCTCTGATGACCAGTGGTGATGAGCACTTTTTCATATGTCTGTTGGTTGCATAAATGTCTTATTTTGAGAAGTGTTTGTTCAAATCCTTTGCCCACTTTTTGATGGAGTTGTTTGTATTTTTCTTGCAAATTTGTTTAAGTTTTTTTGTAGTTTATGGATATTAGCCCTTTGTCAGATGGGTAGATTGCAAAAATTTTCTCCCATTCTGTAGGTTGCCTGTTCATTCTGATGATAGTTTCTTTTGCTGCACAGAAGCTCTTTCATTCAATTAGATCCCATTTGTCTATTTTGGCTTTTGTCCTAAGTGTATTTCTTTCAGCAAGGACACCAGTTTAAAAAAAAAGCAACTCAAACTTTTCTCAACATTTTACATCAAAAAAAATGAAAGCTGGTGGAATCAATTATTTGATCAATACACAAAATTGTAAAATTCCCAATCCCTATTGCCATTAACAGAATGGTTCAGGAACTCCACACATAAATGTCTATTTAACATCCATTAGAGATCATTATATTACATATTGACTTGTGAGATTTCAAAAAATTGTCTACTAGATGGAAAGCCAAACTATTTTAAAGTAAAAAACAAACCTTCAACAGGTGTATGTATGTTTGATCAGTCTCAAATTAGAGAAGAAAGCTGCCTCTGTTCTAAAATTTGAATATTCTCCATCTCCATCCTTGTGGGAAAGCATTTAAAAAACAATTACAGGGGTTGTATTTATTCTCCCTTTATTGACCTCTACAGGCAGCACATACTCTCTCCTCCAATCTCTGAATATTACTCACTTGCCAGTTAATTTATGTTTTCATATTTCTACATAGTGACTCAAAAGCAATATTTATAAAACCATTTTAACTTCCAATTATAGATACTAACAGTAGCATTTTGAGGTATATCCAAAATAAATTTTAAAATACACCATTTGTAGAGCCTGAAATTTCATAAATTTTATTCTAAGGAACTTAATTATTCAGCTGATTCTTGTTTCATGTCTCTTGAGGAAACAAAAACCTGGCTAATGTTAATTAATTGCAGTTTTAAATCAAGAAGCTAGGATTCTTTTGTAAACTACAGCCCTTTTTTTCATGTGGGCTATTACCTTGGATAATTGAGATCGAAATATGTATGTTAGAGGCCAAAACTCAAAATATTTTTGTTTTATTATTTTAAGCTACTAAGAAACCAAAAGAAACAACATGAAATATAACATCATGAATGTGGATGCCGAATGTCTGCCCAAATGAAAAGTCTGGGAAGGGGACAGTAATCCTTTAATGAATTTACATGAGTGAGCAAGAACATGTTAAAACGAGTTTAAAATAGTCAGTTGAAGAGAGGAGAGAGAATCACAGTTGTCAGGGTGGATGCTGCAAAGAGAACTGTTGATGTACTTAGTGGTAACTTTGACTACTCACCCTTACAGGAATTGAACTACATTAGATGTAAGACTGTATTGATGCAAAATTTGATTTATTTGGTAAGAAACAAAACTTTATGTGCTGTATGAGAAAACTAATAGAAAGAAAAAAAAAAGATCTATAACTGAAAGTTGGAAAATGACAGCAGATAAATGGTTCCGCAGATTTGCAGATCTGAGAAAGCATCTTCCTCAGGGTCCTTCTTAGGCTGAATCAGAGGTAGGAAAAATGTACGTTTGAATTCTGGGAGTGAAAAAGGGCAAGATCAGAGCCAGAGAGAGAAACAGAGACAGAGAGAGAACTTTTAAAAGCAATTCAGAGGGAAGGATAAATTAAAATATCACAAAGAAAACAGCAGGGAGATCTGAACTCAATGCATCTTTTGGAACAGCGTTTTCCTTTTCTTTTGTGGTAACATGAATAGAACAGGTATTGGGAGGTTAATATGTTCTTCTGAAATAAAAACTTAAATGGCGTAAAAATTTAGAAGGATGAGAAACCTAACACAAATATGCTAATTAAAATATCCCGGTGCAACAAATATTTCTTTTTGAAAGACCATATGATCTGAAAAATAAAAGAATAAGTACTTTTCTATTTTATATTCTCTAGAGAATAAAAGAAAATAAAATAAAAAGTATTTTTCTACTTTATATTCTCCCATAAATGTGCTAGTTCTGTATGAAATTATTTTGGACTTTGAATGGCATTAATATAATTTGAAGGACAGGAAACTATATATTAGGCATAGAGTAAAAAACACTATATTCTGACTTGAAATATAAATTAAATTTTCGGGGGATGTGCCCAAGAGGGCCGAATAGGAACAGCTCCAGTCTCCAGCTCCCAGTGTCAGCGACACAGAAGACGGATGATTTCTGCATTTTCAACAGAGGTACGGGGTTTGTCTCACTGGGGCGTGTCGGACAGTTGGTGCTGGTCTGTGGGTACAGCCCAACCAGTGAGAACTGAAGCAGGGCGAGGCATTGCCTCTCCTGGGATGTGCAAGGGGGAAGGGAATTCCTTTTCCTAGCCAAAGGAAATTGAAATACACAACATCTGGAAAATTGGGTAACTCCCACCCTAATACTGTGCTTTATCAAGGGTCTTAGCAAATGGTACACCAAGGCATTATATCCCATACCTGGCCCGGAGGGTACCATGCCCACAGAGCCTCCCTCATTGGTAGCACAGCAGTCTGAGATCTAAGTGCAAGGCGGCAGCGAGGCTGGAGGATGGGCGCACACCATTGCTGAGGCTGAAGTGGGTAAATAAAGTCACCAGGAAGCTCGAATAGGGTGGAGCCCACCACAGCTCAAGGAGGCCTGCCTGCCTCTGTAGACTCCACCTCTGGGGACAGGGCAGAGCTAAACAAAAAGCAGCAGAAACCTCGGCAGAGGTAAATATCCCTGTCTGACAGCTTTGAAGAGAGCAGTGAATCTCCCAGAATGGAGGTTGAGATCTGAGGACAGACAGACTGTCTGCTCAAGTGGGTCCCTGACCCCTGAGTAGCCTAACTGGGAGACATCCCCAACTTGGTGCAGACTGACACCTCACACCTCACACAGCGGGGTACTTGAGACAAAGCTTCCAGAGCAAGAGTCAGAAAGCAACACTTGCTGTCCAGCATTATTCTATCTTCTGCAGCCTCTGCTGCTCATACCCAGGCAAACAGGGTCTGGAGTGGACCTCAAGCAATCTCCAACAGACCTACAGCTGAGGGTCCCGACTGTTAGAAGGAAAACTAACAAACAGGAAGGACACCCACACCAAAACCCCATCAGTACATCACCGTCAAGACCAGAGGCAGATAAAACCACAAAGATGGGGAAAAAGCAGGGCAGAAAAGCTGGAAATTCAAAAAATAAGAGTGCATCACCCCCCGCAAAGGAACGCAGCTCATCGCCAGCAACGGATCAAAGCTGGACGGAGAATGACTTTCACGAGATGAGAGAAGAAGGCTCCAGTCCATCAAACTTCTCAGAGTTAAAGGAGGAATTACGTACCCAGTGCAAAGAAACTAAAAATCTTGAAAAAAAAGTGGAAGAATTGATAACTAGAATAATTAATGCAGAGAAGGCCATAAACAAATGGACAGTGATGAAAACCATGACACGAGAAATACGTGACAAATGCACAAGCTTCAGTAACCAACTTGATCAACTGGAAGAAAGAGTATCAGCGATTGAGGATCAAATGAATGAAATGAAGCGAGAAGAGAAACCTAAAGGAAAAAGAAGAAAAAGAAATGAACAAAGCCTGAAAGAAGTATGGGATTATGTAAAAAGACCAAATCTATGTCTGATTGGGGTGCCTGAAAGTGAGGGGGAAAATGGAACCAAGTTGGAAAACACTCTTCAGGATATCATCCAGGAGAACTTCCCCAACCTAGTAGGGCAGGCCAACATTCAAATTCAGGAAATACAGAGTATGCCACAAAGATACTCCTCAAGAAGAGCAACTCCAAGACACATAATTGTCAGATTCACCAAAGTTGAAATGAAGGAAAAAATGTTAAGGGTAGCCAGAGAGAAAGGTCGGGTTACCCACAAAGGGAAGCCCATCAGGCTAACAGCAGATCTCTCGGCAGAAACTCTACAAGCCAGAAGAGAGTGGGGGCCAATATTCAACATTCTTAAAGAAAAGAATTTTCAACCCAGAATTTCATATCCAGCCAAACTAAGTTTCATCAATGAAGGAGAAATAAATCCTTTACAGACAAGCAAATGCTTAGAGATTTTGTCACCACCAGGCCTGACCTACAAGAGATCCTGAAGGAAGCATTAAACATGGAAAGGAACAACCGGTACCAGCCATTGCAAAAATATGCCAAAATGTAAAGTCTATCGATGCTAGGAAGAAACCGCATCAACTAACGAGCAAAATAACCAGCTAATATCATAATGACAGGATCAAGTTCACACATAAAAATATTATCCTTAAATGTAAATGGACTAAGTGGTCCAATTAAAAGACACAGACTGACAAATTGGATAGAGTCAAGACCCATGAGTTTGCAGTATTCAGAAGACCCATCTCACATGCAGAGACACACATAGGCTCAAAATAAAGGAATGGAGGAAGATCTACCAAGCAAATGGAAAACAAAAGACAGCAGGGGTTGCAATCCTAGTCTCTGATAAAACAGACTTTAAACCATCAAAGATCAAAAGAGACAAAGAAGGCCATTACATAATGATAAAAGGATCAATTCATCAGGAAGAGCTAACTATCCTAAATATATATGCACCCAATACAGGAGCACCCAGATTCATAAAGCATGTCCTTAGAGACTTACAAAGAGACTTAGACTCCCATACAATAATTATGGGAGACTTCAACACCCCACTGTCAACAATAGACAGATCAACGAGACAGAAAGTTAACAAGGATATCCAGGAATTGAAGTCAATTCTGCACCAAGCAGACCTAATAGACATCTACAGAACTCTCCACCCCAAATGAACAGAATATACATTCTTCTCAGCACCACATCACACTTATTCCAAAATTGGCCACATAGTTGGAAGTAAAGCACTCCTCAGCGAATGTAAAAGAAAGGAAATTATAACAAACTATCTCTCAGACTACAGTGAAATCAAACTAGAACTCAGGACTAGGAAACTCAATCAAAACCACTCAACTACGTGTAAACTGAACAACCTACTCCTGAGTGACTACTGGATACATAACAAAATGAAGGCACAAATAAAGATGTTCTTTGAAACCAATGGGAACAATGATATAACATACCAGAATCTCTGGGACACATTTAAAGCAGTGTGAAGAGGGAAATTTATAGCACTAAATGCCCACAAGAGAAAGCAGGAAAGATCTAAAATGGACACCCTAACATCACACATAAAAGAACTAGAGAAGCAAAAGCAAACACATTCAAAAGCTAGCAGAAGGCAAGAAATAACTAAGATCAGAGTAGAACTGAATTAGACAGAGACACAAAAAACCCTCCAAAACATCAATGAATCCAGGAGCTGGTTTTTTGAAAAGATCAACAAAATTGATAGACCGCTAGTAAGACTAATAAAGAAGAAAAGAGGGAAGAATCAAATAGATGCAATAAAAAACGATAAAGGGGATATCACCATCGACCCCATGGAAATACAAACTACCATCAAAGAATACTATAAACACCTCTATTCAAATAAACTAGAAAACCTAGAAGAAATGAATAATTTCCTGGACACTTACACTCTCCCAAGACTAAACCAGGAAGAAGTTGAATCACTGAACAGACCAATAGCAGGCTCTGGAATTGAGGCAATAATAGCCTACCAACCAACAAAAGTCCAGGGCCAGACAGATTCACAACCGAATTCTACCCGAGGTACAAGGAGGAGTTGGTACCATTCCTTCTGAAACGATTCCAATCAATAGAAAAAGAGGGAGTCCTCCCTAACTCATTTTATGAGGCCAACATCATCCTGATACCAAAGCCTGGCAGAGACACAACAAAAAAAGAGAATTTTAGACCAATATCCTTGATGAACATTGATGCAAAAATCCTCAATAAAATACTGGCAAATCGAATCCAGCAGCACATCAAAAAGCTTATCCACCATGATCAAGTGGGCTTCATCCCTGGGATGCAAGGCTGGTTCAACATACGCAACTCAATAAACGTAATCCAGCATATAAACAGAACCAAAGACAAAAACCACATGATTATCTGAACAGATGCAGAAAAGGTCTTTGACAAAATTCAACAGCCCTTCATGCTAAAAACTCTCAATAAATTCGGTATTGATGGAACGTATCTCAAAATAATAAGAGCTATTTATGACAAACCCACAGCCAATATCATACTGAATGGGCAAAAACTGGAAGCATTCCCTTTGAAAACTGGCACAAGACAGGGATGCCCTCTCTCACCACTCCTATTCAACATAGTGTTGGAAGTTCTGGCTAGGGCAATCAGCAAGAGAAAGAAATAAAGAGTATTCAGTTAGGGAAAGAAATAAAGAGTATTCAGTTAGGAAAAGAAGTCGTCAAATTGTCCCTGTTTGCAGATGACAAGATTGTATATTTAGAAAACCCCATTGTATCAACCCAAGATCTCCTTAAGCTGATAAACAACTTCAGCAAAGTCTCAGGATACAAAATTAATGTGCAAAAATCACAAGCATTCTTATACACCAGTAACAGACAAACAGAGAGCCAAATCATGAATGAACTTCCATTCACAATAGCTTCAAAGAGAATAAAATACCTAGGAATCCAACTTACAAGGGACGTAAAGGAACTCTTCAAGGAGAAGTATAAACCACTGCTCAGTGAAATAAAAGAGGACACATACAAATGGAAGAACACACCATGCTCATGGATAGGAAGAATCAGTGTTGTGAAAATGGCCATCCTGCCCAAGGTAATTGATAGATTCAATGCCATCCCCATTAAGCTACCAATGACTTTCTTCACAGAATTGGAAAAAAACTGCTTTAAAGTTCATATGGAACCTAAAAAGACTCCGCATTGCCAAGACAATCCTAAACCAAAAGAACAAAGCTGGAGGCATCACCCTACCTGACTTCAAACTACACTACAAAGCTACGGTAACCAAAATAGCATTGTACTGGTACAAAAACAGAGATATAGACCAATGGAAAAGAACAGAGCCCTCAGAAATAATACCACACATCTACAGCCATCTGATCTTTGGCAAGCCTGAGAGAAACAAGAAATGGGGAAAGGATTCCCTATTTAATAAGTGATGCTGGGAAAATTGGCTAGTCATAAGCAGAAAGCTGAAACTGGATCCTTTCCTTGCTCCTTATATGAAAATTAATTCAAGATGGATTAGAGACTTAAATGTTAGACCTAAAACCATAAAAGCCCTAGAAGAAAACCTAGGTAATACCATTCAGGACATAGACATTGGCAAGGACTTCATGTCTAAAACACCAAAAACAATGACAACAAAAGCCAAAATTGACAAATGGGATCTCATTAAACTAAAGAGTTTCTTCACAGCAAAAGAAACTACCATCAGAGTGAACAGGCAACCCACAGAATGGGAGAAAATTTTTGCAATGTACTCATCTGACAAAGTGCTAATATCCAGAACCTACAAAGAACTCAATCAAATTTACAAGAAAAAAACAAACAACCCCATCAAAAAGTGGGCAAAATTTATGAACAGACACTTCTCAAAAGAAGACATTCATACAACCAACAGACACATGAAAAAATGTTCATCATCACTCACCATCAGAGAAATGCAAATCAAAACCCCAATGAGATACCATCTCACACAAGTTAGAATGGCAACATTAAAAAGTCAGGAAACGACATGTGCTGGAGGGGATGTGGAGAAATAGGAACACTTTTACACTGTTGGTGGGACTGTAAACTAGTTCAACCATTGTGGAAGACAGTGTGGCGATTCCTCAAGGATCTAGAACTAGAAATACCATTTGACCCAGCCATCCCATCACTGGGTATATACTCAAAGGTTTATAAATTATGCTTCTATAAAGACACATGCACACGTATGCTTATTGCGACGCTATTCACAATAGCAAAGACTTGGAATCAACCCAAATGTCCATCAGTGACAGACTGGATTAAGAAAATGTGGCACATATACACCATGGAATACTATGCAGCCATAAAAAAGGATGAGTTTGTGTCCTTTGTAGGGACATGGATGCAGCTGGAAACCATCATTCTCAGCAAACTATCCCAAAAACAGAAAACCAAATACCACATGTTCTCACTCATAGGTGGGAGCTGAACAATGAAATCACTTGGACACGGGAAGGGGAACATCACACACTGGGTCCTATGGTGGGGAGGGGGAAGAGGGGAGGGATAGCATTAGGAGATATACCTAATGTAAATGATGAGTTAATGGGTGCAGCACACCAACATGGCACAAGTATACATATGTAACAAACCTGCATGTTGAATACATGTACCCTAGAACTTAAAGTATACTAAACAAACAAACAAACAAAAGAAATGAAAAAAAATTAAATTTTCATAATTTAATTTAAACATTATACTTTTCCACAAGGTGTAATGTTTTTTCCCCAAACTAACAATGGTTAACTGATATTTATTTTGTTTTCTAATAATTTCAATAATATTTAACTTTTAGTAGCTTATAATTCTCTTTCATGTTCTTTAATTAAGTGAATATGTACTTTACCATTAATAAATCATTTTAAATGATGATTTTCTTTCCCTCTGTCTAAAAAATGCTCTTTAAGAATATGCCCTCCTACAGATACTGAACTATATTACAGAGAAAATAAAAAGAAATAATTGCTTTTACCTCTTAGTATAACTATTTACGATATAAATGCAGTGTATCAGTCCATTTTCACATGCTATAAAGAACTACCCAAGACTGGATAATTTATAAAGGAAAGAATTTTAATGGACTCATAGCTCCATGTGGCTGGGGAGGCCTCAAGAAACTTGTAATCATGGTAGAAGAAGAAGCAGGCACCTTCTTCACAAGGTGAAAGGAGAGAGAGTGTGTGAAGGAGGAACTGTCAAACACTTACAAAAAGTAAGATCTTGTGAGAACTCACTCATCATCACAAGAAAAGCATGGAGGAAACTGCCCCCATATTTAAATCACCTCCTACTAGGTCCCTCCCTTGACACTTGGAGACTATGGGGATTACAATTTGAGACAATATTTGGGTAGAGACACAGAGCCAAAACACATCATTTCACCCTTGGCCCCTCTCAGATCTCACATCCTTTTAATGTTTCAAAATCAAGCATGCCTTCCCAACAGTCCCCCAAAGTCTTAACTCATTTCAGCATTAACCCAAAATCCAAGTCCAAAATCTTATCTGAGATAAGGCAAGTCCCTTCTGCATAGGAGCCTGTGAAATAAAAATCCAGTTAGTTATTTCCAAGACACAATGGGAGTACAGGCATTGGATAAATGCTCCCATTCCATATGGGAGAAATTGGCCAAAACAATGTGGCTGTTGACCCCATGCAAGTCTGAAATCCAGTGGGGCAGTCATTACATCTTAAAGCTCCAAAGTAGTCTCATTTAACTTTACATCTCACACCCAGGGCATGGTGATGAAAGGAGTGAACTCTCATGTTCTTGGACTGCTCCACCCTCTTGGCTTTGCAGGGTACAGCCCTTCTGCCTGTGTTCACAGCTGGTGTTGTGAACCTGTGGCCTTTCCAGGCACACAGTGTGATCTGTCAGTGGATCTACCATTTTGAGTTCTGGAGGATGGTGGCCCTCTTCTCACAGTTCCATTAGGCAGTGCTCCAGTGGGGACTCTGTGTGGGGGCTCCAACCTCACATTTGCCTTCCACACTGCTCTAGTAGAGGCTTTATCTGTGCCTCCACCCCTGTGGCAAATTTCTGCCTGGACATCCAGGTGTTTTCTTACATCCTCTGAAATACAGGCAAAAGTTCCCAAACTTCAATGCTTGACTTCTGCACACCTGCAGGCCCGATACCATATGAAAGCTGCCAAGGCTTGAGGCTTGTACCCTCTGAAGCAATAGCCCAAGCTATACTTTGGCCCCTTTTGGCCATGTCTGGAACTAGAGCAACTGGGATGCAGGGCACCAAGTCCCAAAACTTCACAAAGCTATAGAGCCTGGGGCCACGCCCATGAAATTACTTTCCCCTCCTAGGCCTCCAAGTCTGTGATGGGAAGGGCTGCTGTGAATGTCTCTGACATGTCCTGGAGACATTTTCCCCATTGTATTGGTGATTAACATTGGAGTCCTTGTTACTCATGCAAATTTCTGCAGCTGGCTTGAATTTCTTCCCAGAAAATGTTTTTTTTTCTTTTTTTCTACCACATGATCAGCCTGCAAATTTTTCAAACTTTTATGTTCTGTTTCTCTTTTAAACATAAGTTCTAATTTCAAATAATTTCTCTCAAGTTTGAAGTTCCAAAGATCTCTAGGGCAGGGGCAAAATGCTGCCAGTCTCTTTGCTGAAGCATAGCAAGAATGATCTTCACTCCAGTTCCCAAGAAGTTCCTCATCTCCATCTGAAAGCACCTCAGTATGGACTTCATTGTCCATATCTCCATCAGTATTTTGGTCACAACCATTCAACAAGTCTCTAGGAAGCTCCATATTTTCCCACATCTTCCTGTCATCTTTTGAGCCCTCCAAACTGTTCCAACTTCTGCTTGTTACCCGGTTCCAAAGTTGCTCCCACATTTTCAGGTTATCTTTTTAGCAGTACCCCAGTCTCTGCAGTACCATTTTCCTATATTAGTCAGTTTTCACACTGCTACAGAGAACTACCCAAGACTGGGTAATCTATAATGGAAAGAGGTTTTAATTGACTCACAGTTACACATGCCTAAAGAGGCCTCAGGAAACTTACAATCATGGCAGAAGCGGAAGCAGATACCTTCTTCACAAAGCAGCAGGAGAGAGAGTGTATGAAGGTGGAACTCTAAGATACTTATAAAACCATCAGATCTCATTAGAACTCACTCACTATCATGAAAACAGCACGGAGGAAACTGTCCCCATCATCCAATCACCTCCTACCAGGTCCCTCCCTCAATACATGGGGATTATGGAGATTACAATATAAGATGAGATTTGGATGAGGACCTCAGAGCCAAACCACATCCTGCAACCATAGTTGTACAGGCAGATTATCAGTTTAATTAATCTGCACCAATTACTGTGACCTTCTCACCTTAGAATTCTCTAGGCAGCACTTCAATGATAATTGCAAAAGCTGTTCTAAAAAACAATTCTTGAATACTAATATTTAATTATCTGAAACAACTTTTAAATAGCATTTATTGGTGAGCTTTCATTTTTTTTTGTTTTGTTTTGTTTTGTTTTGTTTTTTCTTTTTTGAGACAGAGTCTCACTCTGTCACCAGGCTGGAGTGCAGTGGCAAGATCTCAGCTCACTGCAACTTCTGCAACCTGGGTTCAAGAGATTCTCCTGCCTCAGCCTCCCAAGTAGCCGGAACTACAGGCGAGTATGTATCGACTATATCATAGGTGACTACACCATGCCTAGCTAATTTTTGTATATTTAGTAGAGATGGGGTTTCACCATGTCTGCCAGGATCATCTTGATCTCTTGACCTTGTAATCCACCCTCATTGGCCTTCCAAAGTGCTGGGATTATAGGTGTGAGCCACCGTGCCCTGACTCATGGTTTATTAAAAGTTATATTCAAAGCCAGGCACAGTGACTCACACCTGTAATCCCAGCACTTTGGGAGGCCGAGGTGGGTGGACCACCTGAGGTCAGGTGTTCAAAACCAGCCTGACCAACGTGGAGAAACCTCATCTCTACTAAAAATACAACAATTAGCTGGGTGTTGTGGCACATGCTTGTAATCCCAGCTACTTGGGAGGTTGAGGCAGGAGAATCACTTGAACCCAGGAGGCGGAGTTTGCAGAGAGTCAAAATGGTGCCATTGCACTCCAGCCTGGGCAGCTAGAGCAAAACTCCATCTCAAAAAAAAAGTGATATTCAAAACCAATCACATATTTTTTTGGCTCACCAGAAGCTGGTGATCTGACTTTTTTAAACGAGCATTAGTTGTAGTTTCTCCAGATACATAATTGTAATGTAGGTTCTTAGTTTCAGTTTGTCCAAATTTTCAATTTATATACTTGGTATCTGTGTGTACACACACATGCATGGTGTTTCTGTGTGTGTGTTCATGCTTGCATCTTAATTCTCTCTAGCTTTTTATGTCCTCCAGAAATTACCCTGGGTGCTACCTGTATAGTAACAATTTTGTTTTAAATCTGGCTACCTTGCCTTTATTCTTGATGAACCTGCAGTCTCAAGATATTCTTAATTCTTCCTCCTTCACAAAATGAATCTCACTTTTCCACGAGTTGTAAACAAGGACAAATCACAAAGCCATGGCAGGGACATAGACTTTGATCAAATGCAACCTTTCTAAAATACCCTAAAGAATTTAACACAAAATAAACCAACTTGAGTTTATGCCTAAACTCTCTCTATAATGTATTGTGTGGTCCACATGAATTTTTTCCCTCTGTATTGCTTGTCTGACCTGAAACAGCAAAAACGAATATTAAAAGCCAAGCTCCATTTGAAAAATTCTATAACTTATGATGCATAAGAACCAGTAAAACATGTTGCAGATAAGGTAAAAATACTGTTAAGGGATCTGCAGTCAATGATCAGGTGGTAGGTAAATAAAACTGTCATAAAAAAATATGGAAGTGTTTAGTCCTATCTGTAAAGCAGGGTCTCAGAACGTCATCTCAGAGGAAATGACACTTGCACTGTGTCATGAAAATAAGAAGGGATTGTCAGATTGGCAGTATGAAGAGAAGATGAAAACTGTCGTGTTTAAAAACGTCTTAATTTTTATGAGTCTGATTTTTGTTTGAGAAACTAGGCTGAAATATACGTTTTAAAGGATCTGGAGGAAAGAAAGATTGTAAAATTGCAAGACATTAGCTCTAAACAGGGAACCAATTCTGGACAGTCCTATGTATGCCACCAAAGAGTTTGGACATTGTCCTGAGCAATAAATGTCTGCAAATGAAAAAAATATGTATCAGGCTTGGCGCGGTGGCTCGTGCCTGTAATCCCAGCACTTTGGGAGGCAGAAGCAGGTGGATCACTTGAGGTCAGGATTTTGAGACAAGCCTGCCCAACATGGTGAAACTCCATCTCTACTAAAAACACAAAAGTTAGCCAGGCATGGTGGCACGTGCCTGTAGTCCCAGCTACTCAGAAGGCTGAAGCAGAAGAATCCCTTGAACCTGGGAGGCAGAGGTTTCAATGAGCTGAAATTGTGACACTGCAGTCCAGTCTGGGTGACAGATCGAGACTCCATCTCAAATAATAATAATAATAATAATATAAAATAAAATATATTTTTTAAAATCAGACAAAAGCATTTATTTTTTACTCTATGTACAAAGAAAGCAGCACCCTAGCTTCAGCCTTTTAAAATATGTTTCTCCTCTACACTTTGAACTGCACTCAGGACAGAAAAAGGGTTATACGCAGTAACAGTTTAACCCTCTAAGTATAACTATCTGGTTGTACTCCACAGGAGTTGACTCAGGAATGTCCCGAACTATTATTGTTGTGGTATTAAGTAAGTTGAGATGAGGTTGTTTGTGAGTTTGTATTTCATTGTTGTTGTTTGCTTTACATAAGTTTCTTTATAATTTAAGGATCATTGTTTTTCTCATTGAAAGTTAGCTGACAAATGTGTTTTAGTATCTTCATATAAATTCAGCCTTGAAAATATCCAAACTTGGGGAAATGACAGGCTGTTAGTATTACTTTTTAAAATACCAGGTGAAGGCAATATTCTTTTTCATTTTATTCTGTTTATTTATTTCAATTAATAAATAAAAACTATATGCATTTATGATGTACAACCCGATGTTTAAAAATGTTTGAATGGCTAAAATCAAACTAATTATCTTATATTAGTTATATGTTACCTCACATATGTCTTTTTTGTGGTGAGAACACAAAATCTACTCTCTCAGCAATTTCCATGCATATAATACTTTGTTACTAGTTATAGTCACCGTGTAGGATAGAGCTTACTACATGTTTTAATTCAGTGGAGGAAATTTTTAGGTTGATATTTCAGATAGAGTTTTTGGCTGCAATGTGGAGGATGAATTGGACTAGAGGGTGCCATTAACAGACCAGTTGTACTCACAAGTCTTGGTGAGAGATGAGCGTATAAACTATGGCAGAAGTCATGAAAGTAGAGAGGAGGAGTTAGATGAGGTATATAAGAAGGTAGAATTTACAGGACTGGCTGATTGATTATCTGTGGGCTTAAGAGAGAGTTGACTATCTAAATTGCATACCTGATATAGAATTTAAATGTGTGGGTGAATAATGATAAACATTTGGGGAAAGATGATTTTATTCTTTATGGTGTGTATTAGGTAACTTGAAGCTATTTATAACCATCCTCTATACCCTTGTATATACAGGAACAGAGTTCAGAGGATGAATTTATGGAGTAAATACGGATTAGTTTAATAAACATTTTTGAGCACTTACTAAGTATCAGGTAGTGTTCTGGGGATGCAGTGATGAGTAATAACCCTTCCCTGAAGGAGCCTCTTGCATTAGACTAAATATAGTAGTCAACAGCAGAAGGTGTCCTCATAAGGATGGATGATCATTTTTATAACAAATAAAATGAGGAGAGATAGAGGAACAAGGAGGGAGAGAGAAAGGGAAAGGGAGAAGTGAGAAACAGAGGAGGTTTTCAAATGGAACGGGTAAATTTCAACCTTTAAGGGACATCAGTAGAAACACTGCCAAAGTAGATTAAATGCTTAGAAAAGTAAAAACAATGAACTAGAATTTTAGAGTAGAAATTGATGTTTAAGGAATGAGAAAAGCCAAGAATTATAATTTTATGAAAAGATAAATTAAAGAAATCCAAGGAACGTGAAAGAAAAAAATAATGTATTGACATTCCACAGGCCCACTGGTCACCTTTTAGAGAGTAGTGTCAGTAAAATCATAGAGGCAGAAGCCTGATGGCAGAGTGGTAAGAAGTAACTAGAATGTGAGATCTCCCGATTTGAAATAAATGTAACAAACATTCTCTTTTTAGCGAAAATTTCACAGTGGGAGGAAGAAAAAAGCTATAATTGCAGAAACAAAGGACATTTTCTATTTTTTAAGCTTGCAAAGACAAACATTTTGTTGCATATGAAAAAACAGTGATGAAGGAGAGGAAAAAAAGTTAAAAATACAAGAAGAGGGAAGACAGCAATCTATTTTACGAGTAAGGGAGTAAAGGCAAGAAACTTTTTCAGAAGCACAAGTAGTGGGATTTACTTGAACATGAGAAAAGACAGATTCTTTTCAGACTGGATGAAATGAGGTGACAATGGATATATATATATATACACACACACACACACATACAGAGAGAGAGAGAGAGTGTAAGAGAAAAAGAGATTAACATTTCATATTTTATTTATGTGGGAAGAATGCAGATGTTGTTTCAAGGTTGAGAAAATCATACTCTCTTTTGCTTTCACTAGTTAAAATTCATCCCTTTCCTAAATGTTTATTTGTTATAGGATCCTCTTGATTGCTAAAATGATGAGCTGTTATAACCCTTTTAAACTGAATGACCTAGCAAACAGCACATTATATTGGTCAATTGCACACATCTATAAGGGTGACTGCATTTAACACACTAGTGTAATCTGCTCTTAATAAATTATTGCCAACATCCTTTCTATTGAATTACTTTATGCTTGTGAAAAAAAATCAAACAGGTTTTAACACGTAAAACAATTCTCCTGCTATATTTTAAATATAGTGTCTTTCTAAATTTTAAATGCAATTTATGTTCATCAGCATAGTATGGACCTTTGTAATTCTACCAGGTTATCTAAAAGGCACCTTAAACTTAAATGTGTTACGTTAAACTATTGATATCCCTCCAACCTGCTGTTTAGCTCAGAAAATAGCACTACTATTCACCACAAAACAAACACAACAAACAAATCTTAGGGTAAGTACTGACCTCTTTTGTTCTTCCACATTTTCAGAAATGCATCGGCACATCTTGTATCCAACCATTATCAATAAAGACTTTTCCTGATAAACTTTAGAGAATAACTTCTCATGAACTTCTATTGTCTTTCCAGTTTTAGTTTTTCTTTTAAGCACTATCACCACCTGACATCGTTTCTACCCATTTGGATATAAATTACATGAAAGCAGGAATTCTATCAGTTTTGTTGACTGTTAAATCCCCAGTACATGCAAATGGTAATTAATACATATTTTTGAGTGAATGAGGGAATCGCTCTGTTTGGAAATCTGTGCGCGGATTTTCTTTTCTCATCAATTTGAGCAGGGATTAAAGAGAGATGATGGGGCAGAAAGAGGGAATAGTATTGAGACAGCTGGCTCATCCATATCTGTGATTACTGATGTTTTAAACTGCATTAGATTATTGTGAGTGACTGAAAATGACCTGAAAGCTATAGGGTTTGCTTAAAATGTAATTACATGTTTTGAAAGCAAGGTAAGAGAGAAGTGACTGAAGACACATAAAACTTTACTATGAACATACTAGGTTCAGGCTGCTCAATAACCGTCTCATGTATTGATAAAAAATGTTTGAGAGTCAAAATGAACAGAGCTATAAACTGACAATTTTATGTATTTAAATTTATTTTCAAATATTACAATGTCATATAATGACTACACTATAGCCTGAATTATAAAGTAAGTCATTCAGTTTACCTGCTTTTTATGGATTGGTTTGATTGCTGTTTTTATTAATGGCCATTCAAAACCTACGTCAATTCACAAAAGATTCAAGAAGATTTCAGTATAGATAAATTGATTGGTTGCCTACCAAATTTGTAGGTAGAATTATGTCGTCCAACGTCTATGAGCAAAATTGTAAAAGTTTATTAACATAATCATGATAACAGTTGATACCTTCTTTTAAGGTACTAGCTATGAACTTCACTTAACCACTGAGATTTAGAGAATTTTAAATGTGTGAACTCTCAGGGCAGTGTGCTTCAGGTTCAATTCCAGTTCTACCACTTATCAACTGGGCATCCAGGGGCAAATTATTTAAATTTTTTTCATCTATTAAATGGGGTTATCAGTATACTTGTTCTATGGGTTGCTATGATGATAAGATGAAATAATACAGCTAAAGTGCTTAGAATAGTGCCTTGTAATAAATAATCCTTAAATAACTTTAGCTATTGTTAGTAACACTGTGTAGTTTGTACTTTTATTATCCAAATTACTATCTGAATATGGGATAATTATTCCCTATCTGTTAATATGGAGAGGATATAATACCTTTTTAATTATCACATAATGAATAAATGTCAGAATGAGGAAATTTCATATTCTTGAATTTCATGCCACCCCTAGAGAAGCAGGAAATATGAATTGATATTGAAATACATACCTGAAAATAGCCTAACAATAATAATTGTTGTGAAATATATGTTTTATAGAAAAAGAAAACAAAATAAACAAAAGAAACTCCACTGAATGGCAATAGATAATTTGAAAAACAGAAGTCAGATATATGTTGCCTATAAATAATAACATTTCTACATTGGAATAATATTTAAATATGCTTTAATGGAATTCTCACCTTTAAAATCAAGTTTGGTAAAAATTTGATTACGATTTAGATTTTTCTGGAATCATGAATTTGATTCAATTTTGAATTCTGCAATGAAAACTAATTTGCATATTTTACACATGCACCCACAAACACACACACAAACATATGCACACACACACGCCACATACCAACTATTCCTACTGCTAATGATCCTAATAGAGTTCTATAGAGTGCTACAGATCTTTGTTCTAGGCTCAGTGCAGACCAATGTCGAACATCAATCTCATGGAAAATATGTGTTTACCACAATTGCAGATCCAAGAAGCTAGAAAAGCAGAACTAATACTAGCTATCATAAACCTTGTTTAAATAATGAGTTGAATGATATTTTTGTGTAAAACCGAGATAATGTAGTTTCACAAGAGTAAATAAAAATTTTATTATCAATTTTTTTACTTTCAAAGAATTGCACGAGTATAAGATTAGAGATTACTAAAGTAAGTGAACCTGCTACTATGAGCAGGAGATCAAAAAGCAACAAACAAATAAACAAACACCCAGAAACACAGATTCCTGACATTTTTGAGTCCTTGAACCAATGTTAGCAAGCCTTTACCTTCAAAATTCTTGCTATGTGAGAAAAATTAACTCCTGCTATTTAAGCCACTATTTGTTAAGCATTTGTTACTCATAGGGATAGAATATCTAATTGATATACGATCTATATGATGTTGGCTTTTTAACCTACCTTTCTCAGAACTCTTGTGAACTGCCACATCTTTTGCACACGGTGAATATTTGTTAACTAATTAATGAATAAAAAAACTTGATATCTTTAAGAAATTCCTATTTGACAGCTATAATTGAATGTTTCAAATAAAATATATTACGGTCATAGCTAGACTTTTAGTTGTCTCTATGCTTTAAAAGTTATTTTTTCTTTATAATATTTAAATAAATGAGATAATATTTACCAATGTGTTCAAACAAAAATCAGGATTCATCTTTGATTATTCTCTTTGGATATTTTGTTTTTGTTGGAATATCTGAAGACTGTGCTCATTCCCACTTCTAGTTTCTATGCATAATCATTTATTGTATATGAAACACTGTTTCTAACCTTTACTTGGCTAGCTATTTCTTTTTTTAATTCTTGAATTACAAAGGATATTCACAGAGAGAACTTTCCTTATTTCATAGTTAATTCAGTTTCTCAGTTATTTACTATCACAGGACATTATTTTTTCACTTCATTGTATTTATTGTGGATATGAGAATTGTTTTTAATTGAGATAATTTTTTTTTAAATGCGATTAAAGCAATAGGATAATTGTGGTTTTTTGTTGTTTTGTTTTGTTTTTTAAATATTTACTGTGGGTGTACTGTTGTCCCACAACAAGAGATACATAAATTATGAATGCATTTACCTTTCTCTATTCAGGCAGGAAAATAGGGTCTGGGGGCAGTGAACCTAGAAGTAAATCAAATGAAAACAACAACAACAACAACAATAACTTCCTATGACCAAGTAAATAACTTTGTAACTTCACTTCAGCTATAGCAGAAAACATCCTCTTCAATTGCATAGTGTGTACATCAAGTAAATTACTTCGTAATCTCACTTTATCCTCTCATTTGCGTAGGTCATATACAAAGTAACCAATGGGAAACCTCTAGAGGATATTAAAACCCCAGAAAATTCTGTAACGGGGTTTTGGGCTACTTGCTCAGGCCTGCTCCCACCCACCCTGTGGCGTGTGCTCTTGTTTTCAATAAATCTCTGCTTTTGTTGCTTCATTCTTTCCTTGCTTTGTTTGTGCATTTTGTCCAATTCTTTGTTAAAAATGCCAAGATCCTGGACACCTTCCACTGGTAACTTATTTGCCTTTCTATGGCATTCACATTCAAGTTTAAACAAAATCTACATTAGCTACCTATTGCTACATAGTAAATGACCCCAGAATTTAGTAATGTAAACATCAAGCATTTATCTCATGGTTTCTGTGGCTTACAAGCCTGGGTGCAGATTAGCTGGGCGCCCCTAGGTCAGGGTTCCTCACAAAGCTGCAACTGAGGGAAGGATGTTAATAAGCTCACTCATATAACTGTTGTCACACTTTAGTTCCTAGTGAGTTGTTAAAAAAAAAAGACCTTAGTTCCTTACTGGTTGTTGGCTCCAGGCTTCCCTCAGCTTCTTGCCACATAGGACTCTCCAGAGAGAAGCTCACAACTTGTCAAGTATCTTCCTTCAGAACAAGCTAGTGAGTGAGTGAAAATGAGTGAGCAAAATGGAACCTACGGATGTGTGCAGTGGTGCTTACCTATAGTCCCAACTACTCTGGAGGCTAAGGCAGGAGGATAGCTTGAGTCCAGGAGTTCTGGGCTGCAGTGCCCTATGCTGATCTGTGTTTGCACTAAGTTCAGCATCAATATGGTGACTTATTGGGAGCTGGGGATCACCAGGTTGCCTGAGAAGGGGTTAACCACCCCAGGTAGAAAACAGAGCAGATCAAAACTCCAGTATTGATCAGTAGTGGGATGGTGTCTATGAATAGCCACTGCACTCCAGCCTGGGCAACCTAGAGAGACCTCCATCTCCAAAAAAAAAAAAAAAAAGAAAAAGAAAAAGAGAAAGAAAAAAGAAAGAAAAAAAGAAAGAAATTGAATCCACAGTCTTTCTGTAACCTACTCCAGAAAATGGAATTCCATCATTATAGCCATATCCCATTCCTAGGAAGGGAATCTTTAGGTTCTGCCCACACTCAATTGGAGGGAAATACATAAAGGCATAAATATTAGGAGACAGAGGTGACTCAGGGTCATCTTAGACTCTCCCTACACCAAACAATATTTCGGAGTTTTAAATTCAGTCATTATTCTGTGACTTCAGCATAATACTTTTGATCTTCTAGAATGTAAGGGCCACAGATACAGAATATAATGTTTGTTTAAAACTGTATCTCCAGCTTTCTGACTACTGCAGGGCCATATTAGGCACTTGTGTTGGGTTAAATACTGCCTGTCCCAAAGATGTTTGCATTCTAATCCCCTGAACTTGTGACTATATTACCTTACATAGTAAAAAGGGATTTTTCAAACATGATTGTGTTATGGATTTTGATATAGAATTTATGGTGAATTATCTGGGTGGGCCAGTGTAATAACAAAGGCCCTCGAAAGAGGAAGGGAGGAGGATCAGAGTGGACAGGAGATGCAATGATGAAGCAAGAGGTTGCAGTGATGGCAAAGAAAAGGCCAAGAAATACAGGCAGTCTCTAGAAACTGAAAAGGGCAGGGAAACAAATTATCCCCTAAATGTTTCAGAAGAAAAGCTCTAAACTGCTAATCTATTCTGGACTTCTTATCTCCAGAATTATAAGAGAATAAATTTGTGTTGTCTTATGCTGATAAATTGTGGTTATTTCTTTCAGCAATAGAAAGCTAATAAAGCACTCAAGAAATACTTGTTGAATGAATAAAAAGTTTTATACAGTTCTCACATAGCATTACAACTATCATTACATATCCATCCCCCCCGCAAAATTAAAAAGGCAAAGAAGTGAAATTATGAGGAAGAAAGGAGTGAAATATTTCAGTGAGTTAAGAAGAAGGAAGAATGGAAGGAAGAAAATAAAGAAGGGTGGAAGAAACATAGGATGGAAGTGTAGAAGGAGAGAGGGAGGAAGGAAAGGAAGCTCAGTTTTAGATTGTCAAAATTATATTACCCAGATTACGGGAAAAAATCATCCAATTACATTTTAAAGGGGTTAACCATCAACTAATGTTTAATCATTGGTATGAAATTTTCAATAAATCTTTGAAAATATAAGGTATATATAGAGGTGACTGACATGATGGAAACCAAAAGTAAATATATTAGTTGAGGAAATAAAAGTGAGTAGTCAGAAAAACAAAACAAGTAAAATAAGACACTACTGTGATTAGAGATTTGTCAAAGCATGGGTTAAAATATAAGCTTTGAATTTGTAATGGTTAAAACACTTAGTAAGTACTAAAATAAACGCACTTGAAACTCTCTTTTAAATATAACAGTCCATGATATCATGATTGTTAGATTACAAGTTGTAAATTGAATTTTTCAAACTCTATAATACCTTTTAAAGTTGTATGTATTAGTGTCAGCTGAAAATGTATCTAAATTCAATACATATGCACACATTTTACAGAATTATGCAATATAAACAAATCAATTCAATGAAGTACATGTCAATAACCAAATTCTTCTTAGAGAAAGGTAAAACATCTTTTAGCTTTTCCTGTTATTTTGCAATTCGCTAAGAATAAAGGGAGACTGAGTGAAGTGTATGTTTAAATTGTAATCCAAATGCAAATGTAATTTAATACATTTCATAAAATCCACTGAAAATACTCCTACAGGTTTAGATAAATTCACTAAAATTCTTAAAGTAAACATTGTATGCATTGCTTTTAGAATTTTATACTAAAAACTATGATGATTTTTCCATGTTTAGAACTCCATATTACTTAAACTGATTTTACAGTACTAAATTGTATTCATTTAAATATATGTAATGTGGACTATTACAAAGATTTATATTCTAAAAGTATTTGGATATTAGTAGAACTTCACTATCAACATATTCCAAGGACTCATGAAATTACAGATTTTTTTTGGAAAAAAGGTAAAGAGGCTTCCAAAGGGAATTAGTAAAAACAAATCACCTGTCAAATTCTAGTATCAGATTTTCCATCAAAAGTCAACCACGAATGTCTTTGTACATTAAAAGTGGTTATACTAGTAATGCATCAAATGGAATATTTGTTTGATTGTAGCTTGTATTTAATAAATCATCTTTCTTCCTTAATTTATGCACATAGATATATCACTGATGTTTCCCAAGAAATCTATCTTTAGAAGGCTAAAGTTATTTATAATGAACTGGCAGCTTCAATTAAATAGAGGAAGTGATACTTATAACTTTTTGCTGTCTTTGAAGTATATGAAAGAATAAGACATTATATGCCTTTTCTTTCACTGCCTTTGGTCCATGTTTTGGATTTTTATATAAGAGTTGTCAGTAGTTGGATTTCATTTTCTTTTAAAATCCACCAAGAAACAACATATTAAAACAAACAGCCATGGACGCACCCACACTCACACAAACAGCCCTTGAGTAAATGTGTATGTGTCTGGGGTCGGGGGGGCATGTTATGTGCGTGTTTTAAACTTATGAAGGATGGGGATGAGTTTAGTGGAGGAGGTTAGTGGTAATTAAAACAAGTTAAAACAATTGACTGCAGCTCTTCCAGGAATGGATTACATAACAAACCTTAAGGGAAATTGGAAAATCTAATAGTTTAGAGCCTAGACCGGTCTAACTACTAGGTAAAAACAATGGAACTCCATTAGTGCTTCAGAATGAGACCTTCACACAACACAGCATATAATAATTGTTAAGCTAAAATCCCATCAGTAATCACCTGGAATCAAGTAGCCAGTGAAGGAAAAACTTTGAATGAAATGAATTATAGCTTCTTTAAGACAGAACAAAGGATATGATAAATTCGAGACTGTGTGATGTGACTACTTGTCATGGAACTTAAAAGTTAATTTAAAAAATTTAAAAAATTATAATAGCAAATCTCTAAATTCTTAGTTCACAGTGTGGTAGACTGCAAAAATGAACACTAATAATTTATCCAATTCTTCTATGCTTATGCCACTCAACTCATAAAAAGATAAAGTCAGCTCCTTTCTCCTCAGATCTGGGCTGGTCTTGCGACTGACTTTGATCAACAGAAGGAATGAACAATGATACTGTACGACTTCTAGGGCCTGCACTTCAGAGATCCTAGTATCTTCCACTTTCAACTTATTGGGATTCAGTTCCTGTGAAAAAAAGCTTGAATCACAGCTTTGAGTGATAAAAGAATTCATGAAACAGAAAGGACCAATGGATTCCCAGCCATAATATGGTCATGCTAGGCAAGGCTCTAAAAAACACAGGGGTAGCCATCTGGGATCCTGCAGTCCTGGCTGAGGCTCTGGACAACACCATATGGAACAGAGACAAGTCACTGTCAATAGGCTGAATAATGGTGCCCTGAAATATTTCTGCACCCTAATGCCTGGAAACTATGAATGACATCTTTTATGGCAAATGGAACTTTGCAGATGTGACTGAGTCAAAGACCTTGAGATAGGAAGATTATCCTAGAGTATCTAGTTGAGCCTTAAGTAAGGCTCAACTTATTTATTCTTAAGTAAGAATCTCATAGGTTCTTAAAGAGAGAGGCAAAGAGTCTGAGACACATTTCTCACAGTAGTAAGAAAGTAGCAATTTTTATGAATATAACATGTGTAAGAAATGTTATATTCACGTAAATATTCATGCACTTTTCTTACTAGTGTAAGAAAAGTTATATTCATGTAAAAAGCAAGATGTTGGAGTGAAGTGATGTGAAGGAGTCATGAACCTAGGAGCCAAGCTGTAAAAAAATAAATTTTTGTTGTTTTAAGCCTCTTAGTTTTTGTTAACCCGTAACAGCAACAATAGGCAACGATTAAAATGCCTCTGTTGACTCCTGCAAAAGTTATACAATAGTGAGAAGTAATGAATAGTTATTGCCCCTATATTGGAAGGCAGGTGTTAGGCAATAATAGAAAACTTTAATACAAAGTGTGAGTAGAAACCCAGGCTCCTTATAACTGTGTTAAAAGAAACTGCTAGTTAGAGTCTCAGGAGTAAGATAACTAAGAATTAAGGATAAAGTATAATCTACATATTTACAGTATTAATTGAGTTCAAAGGGTAACAAAGTCTTTTTTGTTGTTGTTTGTTTGTTTTCTGAGATGAAGTCTCCCTCCTGTCGCCCAGGCTGGAGTGCAATGGGGTGATCTCGGCTCACTGCAACCTCTGCCTTCTGGGTTCAAGTCATTCTCCCACCTTAGCCTCCTGAGTAGCTGGGATTATAGGCATTTGCCACCACACCCAGTTAATTTTTTTTGTATTTTTAGTAGAGACGGGGTTTCACCATGTTGGCCAGGCTGGTCTCAAATGCCTGACCTCAGACAATCCACCTGCTTCAGCCTCCCAAAGTACTGGGATTGCAGGCAAGAGCCACCATGCCTGGCCCACAAAGTCTTTTATGTGAAATGTAGCAGACTGTCTGTTGTGGAAAGTCAGGGACCCCGACGGAGGCACCAGCTGGAGCCGAGGCAGAAGAACATAAATTTTGAAGATTTCATGGACATTTATCAGTCCCCCAAATTAATACTTTTATAATTTCTTATGCCTGTCTTTACTGCAATCTCTGAACATAAATTGTGAAGATTTCATTGACATTTATTACTTCCCCAATCAGTACTCTTATAATTTCTTATGCCCATCTTTACTTTAATCTCTTAATCCTGTTATCTTCATAAGCCAAGAATGTACATCACCTTAGGACCACTATTGTACAAATTGATTGTAAAATATGTGTGTTTGAACAATATGAAATTAGTGCACCCTGAAAAAGAACAGCATAACAGTGATTTTCAGGGGACAAGGGAAGATAACCATAAGGTCTGACTGCCTGTGGGATCGGGCAGAATAGAGCCATATTTTTCTTCTTGCAGAGAGTCTATAGATGAACGTGTGAGTAGGAGAAATAGCACTGAATTATTTTCCCAGCAAGGAATATTAATAATTGAAACCCTGGGGAAGGAATGCATTCCTGGGGGTAGGTCTATAGACAGCCACTCTGGGAGTCTCTGTCTTATGTGGTTGAGATAAGGACTGAAATACGCCCTGGTCTCCTGCAGTACCCTCAGGCTTACTAGGATTGGGAAATTACAGCCTGGTAAATTCTAGTCAGACCGGTTGTCTGCTCTTGAGCTCTGTGTCCTGTTAAGATGTTTATCAAGACAATGTGATACACAGCAGGACATAGGCCCTCATCAGTAATTCTGATTTTGCCTTGTGATCTTTATTGCCCTTTGAAGCATGTAATACTTGTGACCTACTCCGCATTCATACACCCCCTCACCTTTTAAAATCCCTAATAAAAACTTGCTGGTTTTGTGGCCCAAGGTCACCGTCACACTCCTATCAACATGTGATGACACCCCCAGGAGCCCAGCTGTAAAATTTCTCTCTTTGTACTCTTTCTCTTTATTTCTCAGATTGGCCTACACTTAGGGAAAATAGAAAGAACCTATGTTGAAATATTGGGGGCTGATTCCCCCAATCCTTGTCAGCAAAGAGTGGACAACTGATAATTGGAATGGAGATTTGGAGATTCAGAATACAAAAAGCATAACACCCAATTAATCCCATTTGGTTGCCATAGCAAAGTTCTGACCATGCCAAAGCTCTCTAACTTGAGGGAGTTACTTTGCAATGCTCTCTATAGTGATAAGTTAAACCAGGTCCCAGTAAAATTATAGATGATAATAACAAAGTCAACCCATGAGAAGATATATCTGTAAAACAATATCAGGGATTTGTTAATTTATAAAAAGGCTACAATTTGCATCTTATATTTGGGCCAAGAATTTTGAAAGTGTTTGTACAAAAAGAGGAGAATGTAGTTTTAGACTTAAATGGATTCATTCATGGATTATGTTGCACTCATCAAAAATATTGCTTCCTTCCATTTCTTTTGCTATTGCCATTGTATAATTTTATTGTTGCATATTCTATAAACTCACAATAACTTGTTATTTTTACATTAGAAAGGTATATTTAATAGAGATTATAAATAATTTTATGAAGGTCTTTTATATATACCTTCATTTTAATCATGTCTAGGGTTCATTTTTGTTGTTTGTGCCCATACAATTTTCTCTCAGATATCTTATTTTTTTATATTCAATGAACTGTCTTATTTTTTTTACTTTTATTTTAGGTTCAGGGGTACATGTGCAGGTTGCTTATATAGGCAAATTATATGTCACAGGGGTTTGGTGTACAAATGATTTCATCACCCATTTAATAAGCATAGTATCCAATATGTAGGTTTTTGATCTTCACCCCCTACCCTCCACTCTAAAGTAGGCCCTACTGTCTATTGTTCCCTTATTTGTGTCCATGTGTTCTCAATGTTCAACCCCTACTTATAAGTAAGAGCATATGGCATTTGGTTTATTTTTCCTGTGTTAGTTTGCTTAGGATAATGGCCTCTAGGTCCATCCATGTTGCTGCAAAGGACATGATCTTATTCTTTTCTGTGGCTTTGTAGTATTCCATGGTGTATATATGCCACATTTTCTTTATCCAATCTACCATTGATGGGCATTTAGGTTGACTCCATGTCTTTACTATTCTGAATCATGATGTGATAAATATACATGTGCATGTCTCTTTATGGTAGAATGATTTCTTTTCCTTTGTGTACATACCCAGTAACGGGGATTGCTGGATTGAGTGGTAATTCTGTTTTGTTATTTGAGAAATTGCCATCCTGCTTTTGGCAATGACTGAGCTAATTCACATTCCCACCAGCAGTGTATAAGCATTTGCTTATACTGTCATGTTGTACAATCTCACTGGCATCTGTTATTTTTTGACTTTTTGATAATATCCATTATGACTGGTGTGAGATGGTAATCTCATTGGGGTTTTTATTTGCCAACAAATGTATGAAAAAACTCTCAACATCACTAATCATTAGGTAAATACCAATCAAAACTTCCTTTGAATATTTGTTTTAGGGAAGGTCTGTTAATAGTGAATTCTCTCTTCTGTTGTTGGTATTTAAAATGTCCTCATTTCACATTTACTTATGAAAGAGCAGCAGATCATTTTGTGCTAGAGTTACATCAGCTCTTGGGCTATGCCACAATTTTGTCTACAGAAACCTTAATTGTTACACAATCATTTCAGATGGTGACATCACTCTCACTTGAATACGAAAGCAGAAAATAGAAAATGACCTAAAAGTTTTGGTGAGACACTTGCATGTTAGAAGATATAGGTATGTCACACAAACATACAGGGGACTGTTACCTCAGTGAAGTTTCTGTGGTCTGAACTATAGCAGGATATCCATTAGATTTTGCATAATCATCACTAATGAAGGAGAAAGAAACTTACTCATTGAGCTTCTTTGACTTTTGGAAGTAATTTGCAAGTTTTTCCTTTTCTCCATGCCATCTGATTTACCAAAAGGCCACCAACTCACAGTAGGGCTTTGAAAGAAGAGAAAAGATCTCCACATGATTTCTGACTCCAATAAAAGCAGTCCTGACCTTGTGATTCAAATAATATAATGATGTTCCAAGAGTTTGTGGAGATCTTGTGCTGAATGAGGTGATGGAAATCACAACAGAGGTCCCTTGGCTTTTATTATTATTATTATTATTATTATTATACTTTGAGTTCTAGGGTACATGTGCATAACATGCAGGTTTGTTACATATGTATACTTGTGCCATGTTGGTGTGCTGCAGTCATCAACCCGTCTGCACCCATCAACTCGTCATTTACATCAGGTATAACTCCCAATGCAATCCCTCCCCCCTCCCCCCTCCCCATGATAGGCCCCGGTGTGTGATGTTCCCCTTCCCGAGTCCAAGTGATCTCATTGTTCAGTTCCCACCTATGAGTGAGAACATGCGGTGTTTGCTTTTCTGTTCTTGTGATAGTTTGCTAAGAATGATGGTTTCCAGCTGCATCCATGTCCCTACAAAGGACACAAACTCATCCTTTTTTATGGCTGCATAGTATTCCATGGTGTATATGTGCCACATTTTCTTAATCCAGTCTGTCACTGATGGACATTTGGGTTGATTCCAAGTCTTTGCTATTGTGAATAGTGCCGCAATAAACATACGTGTGCATGTGTCTTTATAGCAGCATGATTTATAATCCTTTGGGTATATACCCAGTAATGGGATGGCTGGGTCATATGGTACATCTAATTCTAGATCCTTGAGGAATCGCCATACTGTTTTCCATAATGGTTGAACTAGTTTACAATCCCACCAACAGTGTAAAAGTGTTCCTATTTCTCCACATCCTCTCCAGCACCTGTTGTTTCCTGATTTTTTAATGATCGCCATTCTAACTGGTGTGAGATGGTATCTCATTGTGGTTTTGATTTGCATTTCTCTGATGGCCAGTGATTTTATAGAAAAGTAATGCCACTTAATCAAGTAATAACCATTTTATTTTTTTTTTAATGTTTTCAAATGACACATTGTAATTGTACATATTTGTAGGGTACAGTTTGGCATTTTGATGCACATCGATGTTGTATAATGATACAATCAAGGTAGTTAATATATCCGTTACTTCATGCATTTAGTATTTCTTAGTGTTGAGAATATTCAAAATGTGCCTTCTAGCTATTTTTAATGCACAATATTTTACTATTTAACCATAGTCACCTTACTGTGCAATAGACTATTTTCTTCTGCAAAATGACTCTTCACTATATATTGGGCACTGGTAGAAGGAGACTTATCCTGCTCCATGTCATTATACAAACGGAGCTAGCTGCCCATAATACACAGGATGATATTTAGCCCCAATATCAAACATATCCAGTAACATGCTATCTTAAAGTGAAGTGTCTGGGACCAGAACTGAGCTAGTACTGAAACCACAGATAAATTTAATTAACAAGTAACTCTACCCATACTAACATCTAACATCTTTTCCATAATATGCACTTCCAGACTCAGTGAGTACTGTCTATGCACTTCCAGACTCAGTGAGTACTGTCCATGATCATCCGAGAAAAAAAAAATTGTGAGTCTGATAAATAATACTCTGGCAAAAAATAAAATGACATGCTCTTACTTTACATACTTACAAAGAGGAGACCCTGGAAAACCACATAATCCTTTCAAAATTCCTCTGAAGGCAGAACTTTCAGTGGTGTATCTCATTGTCTATTTCTCTTAGAAGGAAAGATAGCCTAATGTATCCTGTACATCCATTGGTGTCAAATATTAAGGTTTGGCCAGATGGCCAGGGGCCTGCAAATGATATGATGAGAGGACTAGTACCAAACTTATTATGGTTCAGGGCTTTTACTTAGGGTACTAGATGGACACTATTATGGATGGCTAAAACTACCCTGCAGGATGGGAAACATACAATAAAAGGTACAAATGAGGGAGAAATGAAAGGAATAGTAATGATATGAATGGTTTTGTTCTTTGGTGCCATCCTCTATAACCATAACCAGTGGTAACATTTAATAATATACCACTACATCATTGTACAAATAACTCTACCAAAAGTTCATGTTTCACAGGAATAAAGTTTAATCACATCTCTAAGCCAAAATCCTTATCATTTGAGGCCAGAGAAAACATAGAAATAGTGATTGGAAAAGGAAAGTAATAAACACAAGCAATAGCTTCCTGGCCAAATGCAGACACAGGACTTATTTTGGTATTTTTTGCTATGCTACCTAAATATTTTTATATTTTAAAAAAACACTTACTTAGCTCACATTGCCTGTTTTTAGTAATAATGTATATAAATTATACTGTCAGTAATTTATTTTACAATCTTGCTTTTAAAATGTATAATATGGAAACAAAATAACATAAAAATTAGAGGATGTGATGAACATTTTGTAGGGATTTTGGACGTGGATCTGGTAGTTAAAACTGAAGAGATTTTGACTGACTTCTTTAATCAGAAAGTGAATGAATACAAGTCCTGTAGAATATAAGTCGCCCTTACAAATAAAGGAAATCTTGACATTTGCAACAATATGGATAAGGACATAAGGTTAAGTGAAATAAGCCAGGAACAGAAAGACAAATTTTACATGATCTCACTTGTGTTGAATCTGAAAAAGTCAGACTCACCGAAGCAGGGTTGAACAGTGGTAATCAAGAGCTGAGGGGAAAACAGGATTTGAGAGACTTTGGTTAAAGGACACAAAATTTCAGTTAGAAGAAATAAAGAGATCCATTGTATACAATTGCAAATACAGTTGGTAACAATGTTTTGTAGACTTGAATATTAACAGAGTAGATTTTAAGTATTCTCACCACAAATTAATGATGTCTGTGAGATAATGCATGTGTTGCATAGCTTGATTTAATCATTCCATAATACATATTTCAAAACATCATTGTGCACCATAAATATATACAATATTTATTTGTCAATTAAAAAATAATTGACTAAAAATATAAAAATTTATATTCAGTTATATACTGCCTCAGAAGATTCTGTGTAATTCTTTTGTCTTTTCTTTTTTTTTTTGACAGGCTCTCTGTTGCCCAGGCTGAAGTGTAGTGGCATGATCTCAACCCGCTGCAACTTCCGCTTCTTTGGCTTAAGGGATTCTTCAGTCTCAGCATCCTGAGTAGTTGGCAGTATAGGTGTGAGCCACCACGCCCGGATAATTTTTTCTTTCTCTTTTTCTTTTTTGTAGAAATGGTTTTTTTTGTTTGTTTGTTTGTTTTTGTTTTTTTGCCATGTTGCCCAGGCTGGTCTGGAACTCCTGAGCTCAGAATGACCCACCTGCCTCGGTCTCTCAAAGTGCTGGGATTATAGGCATAAGTCACCATGCCCAGCAGTGTAATTCTTTTACTGTATGTTGGTCTGTCTCAATTTATTTTATTTTTTCTCAAAGGGATGATTTCTATTGTATATGTGGGTTTTTCCCTACTTAAACACTTTGAATGGTAAGTGGTCTGTCTACAAAATGAAGGAAATCTATCTTTAGTGCATAACTCACCCCGCCTGCTTCCCTATTGCTCTAGCCCAAGTCTCTATTTTCATGTTGGTTACTCTTTGCTGTGATAACTAATGTATAGAGTCTATTACATCTAGGGGTCATCTATCTACTGTAGTGCCATTGTACTAAGGTTTAATTATTTCTTGCTCTTCTCTTTAGTTCATTCTTTTAAAACACTTTCAGCATTGATTTTGGTTATTTATTTACACATTTCTCAAAAATTTGTGGCATGCCAAATATTTTAGGTACTGTTTATTTGATGAGTAAAAATCTCTGCCCTCATGGAGCTTATATTCTGATAAGAAGAAACGGATTAAAGAAAGTAAGGTATTTTATATGTTTGATGATTGTAAGAGTAATTGGAGAAAAAATAAACTGGTTAAATGAAAAGGGACTGCAGAGATGGCATTTTATTTTATATTATACAGTCAGAGAAGACCTCTCTGGAAATAAAAACTTTTGAGCAGAAATGGGAAAAAAGTAGTTTGATGTGAATTTAAAAGGAAGCTTATCAGGTCTTATTATGTATCTCTATTTTAATCTAGAAATACATTAAGAAGCAATTCTGTAATTTTTTTTTTTTACAGATATCATTAACTCAAATTATCTCTAATTTTATTTCATATTTAAAAGACACAATTTCGGTTACAGCATTTATATTTACTTTTGGTCGTATATATTTTCAAATTCTCCAGGAGAATATTTTACTATAATTTGAACTGTCAAACCTGAATAGATTAACCCATTTATGCATGAGGTTGCAATTTTTTAACTTTGTTCATGAAATTCATATTTGTTACCTAGAAAAGTTCAAGACACAAGAATTTGAAAAGGAAAATTTTTTATTATGTTGTATTGTTGAGTTACGTGACATTCAAAACATAGAACACTAGGCAAAATCACTGCTACATTGTACATAATGTTTAAAATCATGCTTCTTGTCTCAGGGGGTGGTGAAACCTGCTGTCCAGTGTGATATTCAACAGAACGCTTCACATGCAAGGCAACATCACATTTTTCACATTGAAAAGTGCTGTTCTTATGACACTCAGCACACCACATTTGCATTCCCCGCTTGAATATCCCATGATTTATGCCGTCATAACATGAGTCAGTGTTATGGCCTCAGAGAAGGTCTTCCTTTTCCTCCAGGTTCCAGACGATGACCACAGGTCTTCAAATAATGGCATACCACACATTGATGAAACTCCGGAAAATCCACTGGCTTCTCATCAAATGCTTTATGCAATTGCCAAGCATTTTGTAAGACCAATTCGAAACAGAACAAAAGAGGGCTCGATAACATTTATTTCCACATATTGATGCCCAATACTTATTAATGTTTTCATCTGCTCTGTGTATGGCTCCCGTGAACTGGTCATATACGCTTTGGTCATGTCTGGCTGCTGACCTTGGATCTTCTTTTTCAGTTTCTGGTAATAACAACTGACAAGACACAGGGGATCGATACCAGCACTAGATGAGGCAATAGTGACAACACTGTTATCATTCCGCCTGCAGACAGTACTGCCTTTGCCATCAGTTCGATGATCGAATGTGCCTCTATCTTTTTTTCGTTAGAGCTGCATCTGATTCCAGTGGAGCCTTGTCAATGCAATACTTTCTCACTGTACCTGTTGCCTGATGTCCCATTGAACTGAGTTTATCAAGAAGTGCAATACTGGTGAAAAAGTTATCGAATACAAAATGGTATTGTCGAGGGTGTGTCTCTGTAAGTGCCTCACCAAACTGAAGGACAAGTGATGCACCAACACCATATTCTTCACGTTTAGTATCAGGGTTTTTACCCTGATACAGCTGAAACCAGCAATGTAGCCCACACATTTGGTACCACAGCAAATCTTATAGCCAGACCGAACGGGCTTTCCCCATATAAATTGTTTGCATCCCTGATGACCAAAATAAGGAACCTTGGATTCATCAAAGCTGAAATGTGTTTCATTTGGAACAAATTTCATACATCTCTCATTGAGTTTGCTTGTGAGAGGTCACAATTTGGAAAACTGGTCCATTGGATCCAAATTTGCATTGTCGGCAACATGCAAATTAGAAAATGTAGTTTCAAAACGGTCACGTCTCATGGCAGTACATTATGCCAGTACATTATGGCAATACATTATGCGCATCTGTTCTTTGTTCCCCAAACACACACCTTGAGCAACTGAGACGTAACCACTCACAAAAAATAATTTCCAGAAAAGATTTGAATTCGGAGGTAGTCAAACCAAGATGTACACCCTTACTGCGAGCACATAAGTTGTAGTACTTGACAATGAATTTAACAACCTCATTATCATGAAAAAGTTCAAGAATTTCTGTGGGAGTTCTCATTTCAGTGAAAAAATCGTTTGGTGGTTCTGTAACTCTACCTCTTACGGGTTGTGCAGTTAGGCCAGATTTTATCCATTTGCAAACAATTTTGGTCACTTTCCGCCTCTTTGATGGTGGAGGCTACCGCGCAGTAGACATAGATGAGAATTCATCAGGAGAATCATGTCTAGATGTGTATGAGGGATCATCTTAGTCAGGTTCAGCATCAGAGCCATCTTGAATAAGATATGCAGTTGCATGCAACAAAGAACCTGGCAGATTATTTCTTGTTCCACCTTCTTCATCTCCTGAGTCCTCATCAGAAACAGGTGCTGTAGCATTTTCACGTGATTGTGTCACTATAGCACTTGCTGTCATCTGTCTCTAAAAGGTCAATTGTTTCATGTAAACTTAGAGTTTAAGGCATCTTGGGACGAAACTGAAAAAAAGGTATTATTAGTCCTAGTGGTAGTGGTTTTGCCTAGTGTTCCAAAAATGGAACACGAAAAATGTCAAACCCATGACTAATGCAACAGTATTAATTTCCATATTTTCTTTTTAGAGCACAATAGTAAAACTAGTAGAGAAGTATTAAAAAATTACTAGTATAGGTTGTAGTTCAGTTAAGTTATATGTACCTGTCTTTTTTGTTTGTTTGTGGGTTTTTGTTTTGTTTTTTTGAAAGGGAGTCTTGCTCAGTCACCCATGAAGTTCAGTGGTACTATCTCCACTCACTGAAACCTCTGTCTCCAGGAATCAAGTGATTCTCCTGCCTTGGCCTCCCAAGTAGCTGGATTTCAGGCGCCTGCTACCATGGCCGTGTAATTTTTGTATTTTTGTATTATTATTATTTTTTTTTTTTAGTAGAGAAGGGGTATTGCCATGTTGGCCAGGCTGGTCTTGAACTTTTGGCTTCAGGTGACCCGCCCACCTCGGCCTCCCAAAATGTTGGGATTACAGGTGTGAGCCACTGCACGCGGCCTGTACCTGTCCTTGGATACTTCCTCAAAAATGTTTCTGAAAACTCACATCGCTTTTTTACAAGCTCCCAGCACACCAGCGTCTGCAGCAGTGACTATCTCTGTGCACCATGTGGTAACATGTACCCTTGGGAGACAGAGATGAGTGAAAAATCAGACCTAGGTGATGACCTTGAGGAGTAGGAATAGGATATAAATAACTCCCAAATGTTAAACATTCCAATAATGGAACACTAGGCATTAGCTTAGTGGCTAGTAGACTAAATAATACTTTCAACTCCACAATAATATATTTGTTTAATTTAAAGACATTCTTTTTTTCACTACTTTGTGACTATTATTATGTCTTCCTTTGTTTTTTATATATATATGTGTGTGTGTATATATATACACACACTTGTTTAGCAAGTATATAATTAAAAATATAGTGTCTTAAGTTGGGTTTTTTTGCTGTTGTTTTTGTTTTTTTGAGACGGAGTCTCGCTCTGTCGCCCAGGCTGGAGTTCTGTGGTGCGATCTCGGCTCACTGCAATTTCTGCCTGTTGGGTTCATGCCATTCTCCTGCCTGGGCCTCCTGAGTAGCTGGGACTACAGGTGCCCGCCACCATGCCCGGCTAATTTTTTTTTTTTTTTTTTAAGTAGAGAAGGGGTTTCACCGTGTTAGCCAGGTTGGTCAGGATCTCCTGACCTCGTGATCCGCCCGCCTCGGCCTCCTAAAGTCCTAGGATTACAGGCCTGAGCCACCGCGCCCGGCCACGTATTCTTAATTCATTGTTTTACCTAAGCTGAATGAATTAAAATCTCAATTTTTTTACTTTCATGCCTTTCAAATACTTCATGTTAGTTTCTCTTACATTCTTTCCAATGCTTAAGACTACACGTCATGAAAGAATCAATGATTTTAAAAAATGTAAATTCTTAATCAATTAGGAACAACTATTTCAAATTTTATAGAGAAATTAAATTATTGGCTTTTAAAATGTTTTGCTTATGTATAGCTATAGTCTAAAGAATAAAGTTACATATATGAAGAGTATTATTTATTTCATCAATATGTATTGATGTAATCTTCAAATGATTTTCAGCCTGTTTGCTTGCTAAATATTTTAGCTTTTTAAATACTTATGACTGCATATTCAAAGAAACGGTTAGAGGATTTTTTAAATTTTTTAGTTTATTGATGTATATTTGACAGTCAAAAATCATATATATTTAAAGTGTATAATTTTATCATTTAAGATATAAATATGTAGTGAAATAATCATCACAAGCTAGTTAAATATTATTTCCATGACTTCAGATAGTTAACTGTTTTTACTTTTTTATTATTGTTTTTATGAGAACGTTTAAGATCTATCCTCTTAGGAAATTCCAACTATGAAATACAATATTATTTTTATATATATATAATTTTTATTTTTATTTATTTATTTTTTTTGAGATGGAGTCTTGCTCTGTTGCCCAGACTTGAGTGCAGTAATGCGAACTCAGTTCACTGCAAGCTCTACCTCCCAGGTTCAGCCATTCTCCTGCCTCAGCCTCCCGCGTAGCTGGGACTACAGGCGCCCACCACCACGCCTGGCTAATTTTTTTTTTTTTTAAGTAGAGATGGGGTTTCATCATGTTAGCCAGGATGGTCTCATCTCCTGACCTCATGATCCACGTGCCTCGGCCTCCCAAAGTGCTGGGATTACAGACGGGAGCCACCGTGCCTGGCCTGAAATACAGTATTATTAACCACAGTAACCATGCCGTACGTTAGATCTTAAGAATTTATTTATCCTGCATAATCAAAAATTTGAGCCATTTCTCCAGTCTTTCCCCTTCCTCTCGCTCCCAGCCTCTGGAAAACTATGAGTTTGTCTTCTTTTAGATTCCACATATAAGTGAGATCATGAAGTATTTGTCATTCTGTGCCTTGTTTATTTCGTTTAACATAATGTACTCAAAATGCCCTCCAGTTTCATCCACGTTGTTGCAAATAATAGGATTTTCTTCATTTTAAGGCTGAGAAATATTCCAATAGGTATATATATGTATATATACATATATATGTTAATATCATTTTATCCACCCATCGATGTATACTGGGTTGTTTTCAAATCTTCACTATTGTGAATAATGCTTCAATAAACCTGGAGGTGCATGTTCAATATGCTGATTTCATTTCCTTGGAAAATATACCAAGCAGTAGGTTCGCTTGATCATATGGTAGTTTTATTTTTATTATTATATTTATTATATTATATATTATATTTATTATATTTTGAAGTTCCAGGATACAAGTGCAGGATGTGCAGGTTTGTTACATAGGTAAATGTGTGTACCATGGTGGTTTGCTGCACCTATCAACCCATTGCATAGGTATTAAGCCCCACGTGCATTAGCTATTTATCCCAATGTTTTTGCTTCCCCTGCCCCCTGACAGGCCCCAGAGTGTGTTGTTCCCCTCCCTGTGTCCATGTGATCTCATTGTTTCGCTCCCACTTATAAGTGAGAAGATGTGGTGTTTGGTTTTCTGTTCCTGTGTTTGTTTGCTGAGGATAATGGCTTTCAGCTCCATCCATGTTCCTGCAAAATACATGACCTCATTCTTTTTTATGGCTGCATAGTATTCCATGGTACATATATACTACATTTTCATTATCCAGTCTATCACTGATGGACATTTGGGTTGGTTCCATGTCTTTGCTATTGTGAATAGTACTGCAATAAACATACATGTACATGTATCTTTATAATAGAATGATTTATATTTCCTTGGGTATATACCCAGTAATGGGATTGCTTGGTCAAATTGTATTTCTGGTTCTAGGTCTTTGAAGAATCATCATGCTGCCTTCCACAATGGTTGAACTAATTTACATTGCCCCCCACATGTAAAAGTTACCCTATTTCTCCACAGCCTCACCAGCACCTGTTGTTTCTTGACTTTTTAATAATCGCCATTCTGACTAGCATGAGACAACATTCCCTTGTGGTTTTGATTTGCATTTCTCTAATGATCAGAGTTGTTGAGCTTGTTTTCATATGTTTGTTGGCAGTATAAATATCTTCTTTTGAGAAGTATCTGTTCATGTCCTTTGCCCACTTTTTAATGGAGTTGTTTGTTTTTGTCTTGTAAAATTTGTTTAAATTCCTTGTGGATTCTGGATATTAGACCTTTGTCAGATGGGTAGATTGCAAAAATTTTCTTCCATTCTGTAGGTTGTCTGCTCACTTAAATGACAGTTTATTTTGCTGTGTAGAAGCTCTTTAGTTTAATTCAATCCCATTTGTCAATTTTTGCTTTTGTTGCAATTGCTTTAGATGGTTTCATCACAAAATCTTTGTCCATGCCTATGTCCTGAATGGTATTCCCTAGATTTTCTTCTAGGGTTCTCATGGTTGTGGGTTTACATTTAAGTGCTTAATCCATCTTGAGTTAATTTTTGTATAAGGTTTAAGGAAGGGGTCCAATTTCAACTTTCTGCATGTGGCTAGCCAGTTTTCCCAGCACCAGTTATTAAATAGGGAATCCTTTCCCCATTGCTTGTTTTTGCCAGATTTCTTGAAGACATATGAAGGCAGCATTATCTTGATAACAAACTCTGTCAGAGATACAACAACAACAAAAGAACTTCAGGCCACTATCCCTGATGAACATTGATGCAAAAATCCTCAATAAAATACTGAAAAACTTAATCTAGCAGCACATCTAAAAGCTTATCCAACATGATCAAGTCAGCTTCATCCCTGGGATGCCAGTCTGGTTCAACATATGCAAATCAATAAATGTAATTCATCACTTAAACAGAACTAAATAATAAAACACACACACACACACACACACACACACACATGATTTTCTCAATAGATGCAGAAAAGGCCTTCAATAAAATTCAACATCCCTTCATGTTAAAAAGTCTCAATAAGCTAGATATTCCTGGAACATGCCTCAAAATAATAAGAGCTATATATGACAAACCCACAGCCAATGGCAGCAACTGGAAGCATTCCCCTTGAAAATTGGCACAAGACAAGGGTGCCCTCACTCACCATTCCTATTCAACAGAATATTGGAGGTTCTGGCCAGGGCAATTAGGCAGGAGAAAGAAATAAAGCATATTCAAATAGGAAGGGAGGAAGTCAAACTGTCTCTGTTTGCAGACAACATGATCCTGTATCTATAAAACCCATTGACTCAGCCCAAAAGCTTCTTAAGCTGATAAGCAACTTCAGCCAAGTCTCAGAATATAAAATCAGTGTGCAAAAATCACAAGCCTTCCTATACACCAAAAATAGACAAGCAGGGAGCCATATAATGAATGAATTCCCACTCACAATTGCTATAAAGGAAATAAAATATCTAGGAAAACAGCTAACAAGGGAAATAAAGGTCCTCTTCAAGGTATTTCTAGTTTTAATATTTTTGAGAAACCTCCATACTGTCTTCTATAATGGCTGTACTAATTTACATTCTTACCAAGAGTGTACAAGGCTTCCCTTTCTCCACATCCTCACCAACTTTCTTTTCATGCATCTATCTGATAGCCATTATAACAAGTTTGAGGTATTATCACATTATGGTTTTGCTTTGTATTTTTCTGATGATTAGTGGTGATGAGCACTTTTTCATATACCCGTTGGTCATTTATGTGCCTTCTTTTGAGAAATGTCAGTTTAGGTCTTTTGCCCATTTTGTAAATAGAGATTTTTTTTTTTTTTTTTTTTTTTTTTTTTTGCTATTGAGTTGTATACATTCCCCATATATTTTCTACATTACCTCTTCATTCAATATATGGCTTGCAAATGTTTTCTCCAATTCCATAGGTTGCCTTTTTACTTTGTCGATTGTTTCCTTTGCTGTGCAAGAGCTTTTTAGTTTGATGAAATCTCATTTTTCTATTTTTTTTTCTGTTGCCTGTGCTTTTGGTGTCAAACAAACAAAAAAATATTGTCTAGACCAATGTCAAGAAGGTATTTCCCTTCCTCTAAGTTTTCTTCCAGTAGCCTCACAATCTCAATCTCAGATATTACATTTAATTCTTCAATTAATTTTGAGTAGATTTTGTATATGATGTGAAAAAAGAGGAAACAATTCCATTCTTCAGCATCTGGATATACAGTTTTTCCAATATCATTTGCTGAAGAGAGTGTATTTCTCCATTTTGTGTTCTTGACACCCTTGTTGAAGATTACTTGACCTGAGATACATGGATTTGTTTCTGGGCTATTTTGTTGCATTGGTGTATATGCTGTTTTTATGCCAATGCCATATTGTTGGGATTACTGTAGTTTTGTAACATATTTTGAAATCAGGAAGTGTGATGCTTCCAGCTTTATTCTTTTGCTTAGGATTTATTTAGCTATTCAGACTCTTTTTTGGCTCTTTATGAATTATAGATTTTTCCCATTTCAATAAAGAATGCCACTGGGATTTTGATAAGAATTACATTGACTTTGTAGATCATTTGGGGTACTATGGATATAAAAAGTAACAAATTTGAAAGCAAGAAGTAAAATTATTTCTGTTTGCAGACAATATTATATACATAATAAACCCTAAATACTTGCAAGGAACTGTCAGACTAATAAACTAAGTTAGTAAAATTCCAGGATACAAAATTTGTGTACAAAAATCAATCACATTTCTTTTTTGTTGTTGTTTTTTTGAGATGGAGTCTTGCTCTATCACCCAGGCTGGAGTGGCATGATCCCAGCTCATTCAAGCTCCATCTTCCAGGTTCACACCATTCTCCTGCCTCAGCCTCCCAAGTAGCTGGGACTACAGGCACCCACCACCACACCCAGCTAATTTTTTTGTTTTTATTTTTTTTTAGTAAAGACGGGGTTTCACCATGTTAGCCAGGATGGTCTCGATCTCCTGACCTCATGATCTGCCTGCCTCGGCCTCCCAAAGTGCTGGGATCACAGGCGTGAGCCACTGTGCCCGGCCTAAATCAATCACATTTCTGTAGAAAAACAATTAACTATCCAAAAACAAAATTAAGAAAGCAATCCCATTCATGACAGTAACAAAAATAATAAAACACTTGACCAAAGAGATGAAAGCATTAAACACTGAATATTATAAAACATTAATAAAAGAAATTAAAGAAAATATAGATAAATGGAAAAACATCCTGTGTTCATAGACTGAAAAACTTAATATTGTTAAAATATCCATACTATGGGGCTTGATTAGTTTAAATGGAACAGAAAATATTTGAGCTGTAGAATTAAAGTCACTCAATGTAGAAAATTAAATTGTAGAGCTTTGCAAAACAACATTGATAAAAATAAATCATTTCAACATTCATATGTCCTTGCTATATCTGAATGTTAATAAATATAGGCTATATTTCATGGTGATGTGATTTGTACACATCTATATTTATATACTATTTATTAATTGCTTCAATTAGAATGGACAATTATTTTTGCTATAGTAGAAGTATGTAGTTTTCTAAGAATTGTATTATAGCTCTGTAAAAACAATTTCTGGTTTTGTACCCTGCTACGATTCCTAAGCTATAAATAACAGATTTGGGGTAAATTTAATTACTTTTATCTAAAGATCTTATTTGTTTTTAAAAATATAATAATTATTATTGCTCAAAGAAGTAATGTGTGTGTGTTTGTGTGTATTCGTGTGTGTAGGCTATAATTTGCTATTTAGAACATTGTATACTCAGTTTTTCCACTGCCACAAAGCATTCCAAACACAATGTCTTTTTTAAAAAATCATCTATTTGGCTCATGATTCTGTACTGACAATTTGTGCAAAGTTCACCCGGGCTCAACAGATAATACCTTGGGGGTGAGTCAACTGGGGATCACTGTTATATCGGGCCCTCAAATGGGATAGTGGTGACAGCCAGGGTTCCAAGAGCAAAAGAGTAAGCTTGCAAGGCTTCTTGAAGCCTGTCTTAGAAATGTCGTAAAATTGCTTCTAAGAAATTCTATTTGTCAAAGGAAGTCTTAAGATAACCAAATTAAAGGGCAAATAGATTTCACCTCTTGATGAGTGAGCAGCAATGAATTATGACTGTTTTTATAATCTAATATAAACATTAATCTGAATTTTTAGATAGGCTATCAAATACACACAAGCAAATGAAGTAGTAACTCTATCAACTAAGAAAATAATTTACTTCCAGATATTTAATTTGTATACTAAAAGAAAGTAGTCAAAATTTGTTAGACATCACCACCATCTTAAACATAATAAGCAAATAATTTTGATCTGATATTGTGAAGAAGGCTTTACATGTCATCTATTCACTTTTCTAAAAAATATGATAAATATGTAGGAACATGCCTTTTGCAACATTCAGTGTGAAAAACATAATACAATGTATTTGTCACCATTATTAAAAAGAATAATGTATTGGTTGAATTCACTTAGCTAGCTTCAAATAATTTTAGAGTAATGTGTGAACTAAATGCTTGTGGAAGAGGAATAGCTAGATAGATTGGTGAAAGTAGGCAACTTTGTCTAGTGCCAGTTCTTAGGAGGGATGCTTTCAACTTTTTCCCACTTAGTATTATGTTGACTGCGAGATTTTTATGTATAACTTACACTTTTTTGAGGTATGTTTCTTCTATGCATAGTATGTTTAGGGTTTCTATCATGAAGGGATGCTGAATTTTATCAATGCTTCTTCTGCATCTCTTGAGATACTCATATGGTTTTTGTTTTTAATTCTGTTTATGTGGTGAATCAACATTTATTGTTTTGTGTTTGTTGAGACATCCATGTATCACTGGACTACACTCCACTTGATCATGTTGTATTATCCTTTTGATAAGCTGTTGGATTTTGTTCACCAATATTTTGTTGCAAACATATGAATCTATGTTCATCAGTATATGGGCCTGAAGTTTTCTTTTTGTTGTTGTCTCTTTTTCTGGTTTTGGTGTTAAGGTAATGCTGGCCTAATAAACTAAGTTTGGAAGTATTTCTCTTTCTTCACTTTTTTTTTAAGGAGTTTGAGTATAACTGGCGTTGGATCTTTTTCAAATGTTTGGTGTAGTTGTGCAGTAAAGCTTTCAGGTCAGGTCCTGGAATTTTTATTGATGGGAGACTGTTTATAAAGGTTTTGATCTCATTATTAATTATGAGTTTATTGAGATATTATATTACTTTATGGTTCAACCTTGGAAGGTTGTATGTGTTTAGATACTTATGTATTTCTTCTAGGTTTTCCAATTTCTTGTCTGTAGGGGTTAATAATAGTCTCTAGTAATTCTTAGTTGTTGTGTCTAATTTTTATTTCTGCTTTTATTTGGATCTTTTCTCTTTTTTCTTAATCTAGCTAAAGTCTTGTTGATTTTGTTTATCTTTTCAGAGGAACAACTTTGTGTTTCGTCAATCTTCTGTGATTTTTCAGTATATGTTTCATTTAGTTATGCTCTGATAGTGTGAAAAGGCTGGTTAGGGGTTTTTGCCCAGGACATCTGTGGTGTGAACCTCGTTACTGCATGGTGCTGCTAAACAGCTGGTCAGGTTTGGTGTCACCTCTAATCTAGTCACAGAGCAGAGATTTCAGGTCTAAGGAAGGTTTTACCTTCCTACTTTGACTCTGGCTATTTTTAGGGATACTTCTCCCTTCAGGCACTCCCAGTGCTTCCCTTTGGTTCAGGCAGCAGTAGGTCTCCTGCCAGAGAACCCAAGATAGTGGAGTAGCTGGTTGTTCACTTTTTCCAGTATTAACACTATGATTCAGGGAAATGTTTTCACATGCTTGGTCCTGGACAGATTACGAGGAGGGATGTCATATATGTGGAAGTTTGATTTTCTTACCATCTCCTCAGATGTTTAACTTCTCTGTGACATAGGAACTGTCTCATCCTCATATTTGAGTTCTGGCATATTTGGTGATAATGTCATTGTTATGTATTTGTTTTTGGTTTTCTGTAGGGAGGAGTAGAGTAAGCCTGCTTCCAAGGCACCATTTTGTTATCAGAAGTTTGTATTAATATTCTATTGCAGGGTAAAAAGTTAGTACAAACTTTGCAGTTGACTGCCACACTCATTTATCATCTCAGTTTCTGTAGCTCAGATGTCTGAGATAAGTTTACTGCTCAGGGTTTCACAAGGCTATGCCAAGTTGTGGGCAGTGGCAGCATTCTCATCATTAGCTTGGAGTTCTCTCAATCTCATTCACGTTGTTGGTATAATTTGTTTCTTGTGGTTGTAGGACTGAAGTCACTGTTGTTTTCTTGCGGTGCTTTGATTGGAAATCACTCTTAGTTCCCAGAGGCCATTCTTTATGTACTAGCTAGGTAACTTTCTCCAGAAGAAAGTTCACTGGTTCATAATATGCCTATTTCCTTTCTTCACGCCAGGAACAGAGCATTTTATGCTGCTGCTTATCTCTTTTAAGAACTCATTGATTAGGTCAGGTCTATAGAAGATAATATTATTTCCCCCTTATTTCAAATTTAGCTGTTTAGGGATCTTCATTATATCTGAAAAATTCCTTAGTCCATATAATGTAACATAATCAAGGGAAAGGTATTCCATCATATTCACAGGCTCTGTTTGCACTCAAGGAAAGGGTTTATAAAAAGTATGTATATCAGGCAGTAGAATCTTGGGAGTCATCTTGGCATTTGCCTATCATAATGTTCATAGTAACTGAAGAAGAAACGATAAAGAGTAGGCAGAAATAACAAGTAATTAACTTGGAAGTCAAACAAATTGTTATGGATAAGAAGTATGTAGGAAAGAAAATCTATCATTCTCAAAAAGAGCTCAATGTCTATTTCATTTATTTAGGGTAATTCCAATGCAAAACTGAACTACTGTAGCCTTGGAAGATGGAAACTAATATTACTTACTCTTAAGCTCTGCTCTCCAGTGTCCCAAAGCAATCGTTATTATAATTAATGGTTTCTGTTATAAAATAAAGAATGAAAGATAATTATCTCATACAACTCAGATTTTCTTAAGTAGATTAATGTGATATAAGAGACCAAAAAACTTTAAAGATTTTTAATTGTCTCCCATTTCCTTAGTAGCGTGTGCTTTCATGTAGGCAACACTCCTCTTACTATGAGTCAGTTCAGTCAGTTAGAATATCACGTTTGGGTGTTTTAAGAAAGATGAATATAATCGTATTATTTTTTCTTTTTCTTTTATTAAAGCAAATCTTATATATATTTTAATAGAAAGGGATTCTCGTCATGTTGCCTAGGCTCAAACTCCTGGGCTCTTGTGCTCCTGGGCTGAAGCAATCCTACCATGTTGGCCTCACAAAGTGCTGGAATTGCAGGTGTGACCCACCACACCCAGCTGATATGATCTTCTCTAAGGCATTAGGAAAGAAAATCTTTCAAATGTAGAAGCTTAGGCTCATGACAGAAGGCAAAAAGTGTGATTTTAAAAAACAAGTTGGCACACATAGGATAATTAATCAAAGTTTATTTCTATTCTAATTAGTCACATATGTGTACCTAACATTATTAATAACCTCTGCTAAGTGGGGAATAATAGAGAAAAAGCAGAAAAGGATTTAAAATCAAACTTATCCTTGTTGCAAAAAGTTATAAAAAATTAATTAACAGTTGAAAATGTAAAGTACTGATAAAAATCTAAATAATTTTTGCTATTTCTGAATATCTAGAAAACTTGGAAAATTTAGGGAAATTTAAAAATATAGTGTGATTATGTGCATGTGACTTATATCTATGTTTAAGTAACACATATATCTATGTGTAAGTAACACATAAGAAAATCCATTTTAGAGTTAAGCAGCAACAGACACGAACCTTATCAGTATCTTTTAAGGATGACTTCAGATTGTGGTATTCAGTGTTTTATCTTCTTCTATTCATTTATTCATGTTAACATTAATGAATTCTTTAATTCATTTATCCACTTTCATAAAAGTATTACTTTTGTACTCATATACAAAGGACTCAATTAGTTTTATTGTTTATATTAATTATCATAAAATAACTCTGGGTCATGAATTTATATTTGTAAATATTAACTAAACCTGGTGCTGATAGAGATTATTTATTATCTAAATGTTATGTGAATGATTTTCAACTGAGCGAAACTTTGCCACCACCACCACCATCACTACCTCCCAAGACAGTTTGAAAATGTAGGTGGTCATTTTTGATTGCCATGACATGAAGGCAGGGATGCTACTAGCATCTAGTTGGTAAAGACCAGAGATGTTACTAAACACCCCATAATATACACCCTGATCTGTCTGTACATGTATAAAATTTCAAAATTTTTACATGCATTATTCAGAAATTGGCAGCAGCTTTCTAGTAACTATAGAAAAATCTATTATCCTCAGATGTGAGAATTTACAAAATGGAACACATTTTTCAAAGTATAGTGGAAGAACACTGATGTATACCGGCATGTATGTGTATGTATGAATTTAATGTATTTGTTGTAGTGTCAGAGTTCTTTGTCAATAGAACTGAGTTCACAATGTAAACAATGGCCTGTTTCACTCTGAAGTTTGTTTTTGCCTTGAAAATATGAAAATGTTCTTACAACACTATGTTTACTTGCTGTATAAAGCAAACTTGAAAAGTTATTGACTATTTCATGTAGAAATAAAGGATTGATATACTTCAAGTAGGAAGTTATATAAGTAAACTACATTAGAAATTATTCAGATATTAAGATTTTCTACAAAAGTGTTGTATTCCCAACTCAGCAATCCATTTCTAGCATATAACAGAGTTACTCTGTGCTTTCAAAGCAATCCTAAAACCCAGAATACCTAATTTCTTAGTTTAATTTTATTTTATCTTTTTCTATACTTAGTGTAGAAGAAAAACAGCTGGTATCCATCTTCTAAAATACATCTATTCACACTCTTGAATTCTATTATTAAATTTAGTTCAAATTTCTTTATTTAAAATCACTCACTTTCTCAAAACTGCATGGAAAGGTTGACATATCCTACCTGCCTGTGAAGATTAGAGGTAGACTTGATATGTTAAAAAGCCCCTCAGAAATTCAGCCATCTGATTTATCATTAAAAAGAACTTTCTTCTTAATGAAACTAGTCCCTTTGATTAAAAGCCCTGCTTTCCGAAATGAAATCATTTTCTAAGCCATGAACATTTTCTGCAGATGTTGTTTCTAGTGGAGTTGAAACACTTTTCCCTATACTGTACTTCTAGTAAAGATAAATCCAAGAGTTACCAATAATAGAATATTAATGTAGTTTCCTTCATAGCAGATGTAACAAAAAAGTATAACAAATTCAAATATATATAGACAATTTAAAGCAAATTGATTAGCATTTGGATGTAATCAGTCATGGACATGAAATGCTATTTAATCAGGTAATGACTTCATTAAACATGGTTAATCACACACTACCTTGAACTCATTTTCTAAACATAGAATTAATTATTCAAATTATAGCAATTAAAACACACCAGTCAGTGGCTGGATTCATTTTTAAAACTACCTAGGCAAGCCTGCCAAGAAAATCTACTCATCATTTGCAGAAGTTGGCATGTGTGTTGAATATCTAGTTCAATAAAATAGACTTCTGAATCAAATGGTACTATAGAAACAAAATATGGACAACACTGGATAGTTATTTTTAACCAAATAATCAATTTAGAGAAGTAAATAGTAGATAGAGAATATAATTGAATATTGAAAGTTACCATTCTTTCTTCAAATATAGTATACCTCTTTCTTTATCGTAGGACCATACTCAATTCAAACAAAGTAGAAATACATTTTCCTTACTCCACACAAAATCAACAGGTATATAAGTATCTATAACCTGTACGTATATATTCATTTTGTGTGGCATAATCTATACCATGCAAAACTGGAGTGGATTATTTCATTTAGTGGTGTACATAAACAAAAAAACTCTTACTTGAGAGATGTTACATCTAATTTTAGATGCCAGATATAAAATGAGGAGAACGAGTCATAAAATGCTCAAGCATAGTCAACTGTGGAAGAGGCTATTGGGATTTCTGTTTTGAGGCATACACTTGGAAAACATTTGTTGTGTCTCAGCTTAGGAAATTGTTGGATTCTGTTTCATGGCACTCTTTACATGGTCATTCTTGACCACTCTAGCACTGGAGGAATAGTTTATTTCCTGACTATTCACACTTATGTACTCACTAAGAAAAGGTATTGCATGCTTCAATAAAACTTAGGGGATGGAATGTGTAACATTGCCTTAAATTTTGCCTGTGTCTCAGGATTATTATTCATAGCAATTTAAGATGGTAATTCTCTTAAATAAAACTTTCTTTCTCAAAATGTGGCCTACTGTTTAATTATTCTACATTTAATTCAACATTCCAACTGTTAATGGGCATTATAATAATATACATCCAGAATTCTAATAAAACCTTTTCAAATATTACTTAAAAGTGTTAGCATATTTATACAATTACCAAGGTCATCAATTACTTTCTCCCATCAGTTGAAACCTACTATATAAAGTTTTCATGTGAAAATAATTCTTAAAATTCCACACAGATGAGTATTGAGTATCTGGACATATTTGTGACATAGTTCTTAACAATCTTCCTTTCATTACAGCAATTCTTTCCTTTTAAAATAACCAAACAAGGTCAAATAATGATTATATTACTCTATACTTATGAAAAATTATAACTCTTAGTAACATTATGTAAGAGAATAAAATGCATGACTTATTTCTAAGAAACATCTAATTTCCATGTATTACTTGTAATATAGAAAATAGGATACAAACACCAGCACATTCTCATCACAGAATGCTCATTTAGAGATATGAACTATTCACACAATATGATTCAAAGTAAACAGCTGTTAATAAAAGAGCTGCTTAAAAATAATAATTTCAACTTTATTCAATTTTTACCTCATATTCCAGCATCAGGTATGAATTTTCTGAGAATTGATGTATACCTGCTGTTATTCTAAAACCATATTTACAGCAAATTGAAGTAATATTATTGACCTAGTAATTTAGTTTAATGAAAATTATGCCTCATTATCATAAATTTATAAAATAATACTGAATAGTTTTATTGAAAATTGCTTCTGAAATTATGCCATTATAGTAACTCAACAAGAGGAAACACTATAAATGGAAAATTCCATCTTCTTGCTTAGGTAAAACTACATTGTAAAGGCTAGCTGACATACATTGAATTTTTATTGAGGTTAAAATATATGATAAAATGATAGTGAAAACAAGCAAAACATGTTGAAAATTCAACCTAAAATATAATACATCTTATACATATATTGGCTAGATATAATATATATAATAAAATGCACTGCATATTGTTCAGCTGCACAATCAGTATCTGAGTGTCCCTTGATGAATGTACACAGTGTGCTTCCGAATACATCATTGCCTTCATATTCCATTTAAAATGCAGTAACTGCCTTGATAAATATTTCTGGGAATAGAATGCAGCTATTTTAATGTTTATTTATTCATTTACTTATTTTAAAATTTTATGATAGTCCACGTTTTATGGTTCAACTCAAATGCTGCCTCTTCTCTGCAGCATTTTCTGGTCTAATATAATAAAGGGTTTCTTCTTCCCTGAGTTTTGCCATATTCCTTGGCCCCTGGCTTGTTAAATGAATCACTTTCGTTTTTGAATCATGATTTCGATCTAATTTTTTTTTTCAGAAGTGGTTCAGATGCTGACATGTTAAGGCTGTTGCAAACAGCTTAGATTTTCAAAGTCATTTAAATTCTGCAACTTTGCCTTATTAACCCAGGTACTGGAAATAAATATTGTGACGATTATTTTCATGTGTCAGTGTAACTAGGGTAAGGGATACTCAGATTTGGTAAAACATAATTTCTGGGTGTTTCTGTAAGAGAATCTCCGGAAGAGAGTAGAATTTGAATCAGTAAACTGAGTAAAGAAGATCTATCTTACCAATATGGGTGGGCCTCACCCAGTCCCTTGGGGGCCTGCCAGAATAGGCAGCAGGGTGAGGAAGGGTATGTTGTTTCTTCCTGAGCTAGGAGGTCCACTTTCTTTTGCCCTTGAACATCAGAGCTCCTGGTTCTTGAGTTTTTGAACTCCAGCTCTTGCATCAGCACCCCCTCAATTTCACAGGCCTTTAGCCTCAGATTGGGAGCTATGCCTTCAGCCTCCCTGGCTCTCAGACCTCCAGACTCAGGCTGAATTATGCCATCAACTTTCCTGGTGCTCCAGCTTGCAAACTGGTGGGGCTTCTTGGTGTTCATAATTTCAGGAACAAATTTCCATAATAAATTTGTTACATATGTAATGGTTAATATTGAGTGTCAATTTGACTGGATTGAAGAATGCAAAGTGTTGTTCCTGGGTGTGTCTGTGAGGGTGTTGCCAAAGGAGATTAACAATACAGGCAGTGGACTGGGAGAGTCAGACCCATCCTTAATCTGTGTAGGCACTGTCTAATCAGCTGCCAGTGAGGCTATAATAAAAACAGAAAGAGGAACATGAAGAGACTAGACTGGCTAAGTCTTCCGAACTTCGTCTTTCTGCTGTGCTGGATGCTTCCTTTACTGAAACATCGGACTCCAGGTTCTTCAGCTTTTGGACATATAATATATATGATATAATATATTATATGTCAATATAAGTCCTATTGGTTTTGTTTCTCTAAGAACCCTGAGTAATACAGATGGAAACATGACTAAGTATAATATAATATGGTCATGGCCGAGTATATGCTGTGAGAAGGAATACAGTGGAAGTCAACCAGGTGTGGTCACGGTGGAGCAGACTCAGAACAAAGATCTTGCCTGTCCTGCCTATATCATCCGTTCACTTGACAGATGGATAATCAGTGGTATAAAGGAGCTCTATTATTAACTAGATCATGTGTAATCAGATGAACCAAAAAGAGTCATGGAAATTTCAATATTGAAAGTGTTAGATGTTGCTGGAATTCAAAATATTGTAAAGCCTAGAATATTTACTACATTGTTTTACATTCTCTTATTTTAAAATGACTTATTGTATATATATTTTTTCTGTTTTTCCTCATTAGCCTTCTCAAGGTTCTTTTATTTTTTAGGCTTCTGTAATTAGCAGCTATAAATTACTTACATTTACATACTATCAACACTTTTGGTTAAAATAAATTATGAAGTGAAATATAGTATATCTGCAGCTTACTATAAGCCAAGAGGTAAGGAACAGTTTAAAGAACAGTTACTTCCTTGAAATGTGAAACATAGACATCATTCTCATAAGAGTGAATAATACTTTTAGATATCATGTTCATTCATTTAGGTTTTTTTTTTTTTTTGACTCTTAAGAATCATCAAATGTACAAATTCAGCAGAGGAATATTAATTTTAATATACAGGTCACTCACTTTTTAAAGGAAAATATTCTCCCTTTCTTGGATATAATTAGCAATGGACAATTTTAAATACTTTTTTTTTTTTTTTTTGAGAGCGAATGTCTTGCTCTGTCACCCAGGCTGGAGTGCAGTGGCTCGATCTCGGTTCACTGCAACCTCCACCTCCCAGATTCAAGGTGTGCCCCAGCATGCTGGCTAAGTTTTGCATCTTTAGTAGAGATAGGGTTTTTCCATGTTGGCCAGGATGGTCTCAAACTCCTGACCTCAGGTGATCCACACACTTCAGCCTCCCAAAGTACTGGGATTACAGGCATGAGCCACCACACACCACCTTAAAATACTTTTTAATACATGACTAAAAGCATTAAAGAAAATGGATAATGACTATATCAAAATGCCTAAGGTAATATTCCAACAAACATTGCTGATTCATATTTTCCCTTTCTCTCAGGATGTGAATTAAGAGGTCAAGAAATAACAAGAAAGAAGTGAAATATAGATAGACAATAATAACAAAAATAATTAAGGCTATTGAAGACATTTGGAAAATAAAAATTGACTGATAAATATACAATAATTACACAAAGTTTGTCACTGAGGACTAACAAAGAGAGACAAGTCACCTAGTGTGTCAACTTCACTCACATTATTTTTTCTAAATTTTACACCCAATTGCTGTCATAAAACATCATTATCTAAATCCTTATTTGCTTTTTTACAGTAGTATCAAAATCCTATAATAATCATAAAACTCTGAAAAAGCTTTGTCATATTTCAGTCATTCCTAGCATTTTGTTTCACTGGAACTGAGAAGTAAGTACCTTTTCAAGAAAAAAAAATCAAGCTGCTAAAATTGGTAACTATAATTCTACATTTTAAAATATGATTTGAAAACCAGAAATTAAAATTTTTAAATAAAATTTGCTTCCTCTTTGATAAATTGAAGTGTTGGTGTCATTTTAAATATTTGTTTCCTCTTTACACACTGGGAATTGATTGTTCAATTCATGATTATTCATAGTACATCTCTAGGCAACCTCATTAGTGCATGAAAGATCCTTTTTCTCCTCTTCAAATGTATTTGCAGTATTGTGCTAAAACACTTTTTACGTTCTCTAGAAATTTTCTTTCATTATTTTTGACTGGTGTGATAAAGTTTATATGTGTTAAACAAGGCAAAAACTCTTTTTCTTTAATCTATTAGGAATTTTGTCTATAAATAGCTACTTATTTAGATGAAGGTGGATCTTTCACATTTGGTTATAGTATCATAGAAGATACTATTCCAAGATACTCAGTATCTCCAAGCTTGACAGGAATGATGACGGTTCTCAACGAATTTTTCCTCCCTAATTTGGTGGGCAATAAGTAAACATGTGCTATGGGACAAATTGTGTTTCTTCACAACATTAATATACAGAAGGTATGAAATGCCTCAGAATGTGATTTTTTGGAGATAGGGCCTTTAAAGAGGCAGTCACATTCAAATGGGGCCCTTAGAGTGAGCCTTAATCCAATAAAACCAATCCAACAGGGCAGATAAGAACATACAGAGACTCCGTATGTAGACACCAGAAAAAGATAGATATTACAAGAGAGAGGCCTCAGAATAAACAACCTTGCCAAAACCCTGGTCTATTACTTTTATCCTCTAAAACTGTGAGAAAATAATTTTCCCTTTTTCAGCCTTGCATTCTGAGGCAGCATAACAGATTTTGTTATGGCAGTCCTAACAACTTAATATACATAGGAAAGAGGAGGAAAAATAGTCTCTGTGTTTAATTGGAATCAGTCTGTGGAAAATCTGTTGGACTAGTTACCCATTAAAACAAGACAATCATACACAGTGTTATGGACCATTTCAGAACTAAGACAAGAGGTTAAAAGCCTACACAAGGGGATGCTAGGACCTCACAACAGAATCAGGCCGTACTCCTCCGAAGTATTAAAAGATCATAGCTTTACCCGGGTCAAGAGAGTGAATTACATTCAGTAAAAGTATAACCCTATTGAAAGACTGTCCGGGGCGGGGGGAGGGGGTGAAAATAATCCCTAAGCAGGAAAAAATCTCTAAGAAGGGATTTCTAAAGCTTTATCTACATGAAAATGTTCTCAACGATTTTTTTTAAATAAACAATAATATTATAATGAACAAGGCACTTCAACTTTGCTCTTACAAGTTAAAAAATGTTCCGGTATATTTAGCTGTATTCTATTATTTTCCTCTAAAAGGACCATATAATGGGGGAAAAAAAAATAAACAAAAAAATTAATATATAAACAGTATTCTTAAAATATATTGTAGTTAGGAGTTAAGAATAGTTAAAATCTTATTGCTCAATATTTTGTAATTTTGTTTACTTTTTAAAATTTTGAATGAGTTAACTGATATTTGAATAAATTTATTATAAAATTGAATTTAAGTTTGACTTTTATTAATCACACAGTTTCCCATATTTAACTCTTCTGAAATTTGGACATAATATTAATAGACTATATTACAGAAATTAAAATTAACAACATAGTATTGAGCTGAAAGTGTTTTAGGTCATAAAACCTTACATATAAATATAAATAGGAGCTTGTTTTAAATAACAACTGTACAGCCAGACTTTTCTTTTTTAAATACATATCCTAATATTTTTATTAAAAAAATTTTTGTACATATTTAAAATCAATGACATTATGTTTTAATAGGTATATAATGAAATGATTACTACAGGTAATAAATGTATCCATTTTCTCACATAGCTACCATTTTTTGTTTTTGTGGTAGGATCATCTGAAATCTACTTAGCAAATTTCCCGTATGCAGTACAATACAACTAGTTATAATCATCATGTATTAATACATTAGATCTCTAGATTTACTCATCCTACATAACTACAACTTTGTACTTTTTGATCTTTCTGCTCTTATATTGAAACTTATATTTAATCCAGTTTTGTGTATGGTGTGAAATAACGGTCCAATTTTATTCTTTTGCAAGCAGATATCTAGTTTTCCCAGCATCATTTAGTGAAAAGGCTATATTTTCCCCATTTTGTCTTTTCTTGGTGCTCTTTTCAAAAATTAGTTGATCATATATGCTTGGATTTATTTTTGGGCTTGCTATTCTGTTCCATTTGTCTGTGTGTCTGTTTTTTTATACCAGTACCACACTGTTTTGATTAACATATCTTTGTAATGTAATTTGAAATTAGAAAGTGTGATGCCTCCAACTTCATTCTTCAAAATCTTTTGTAGTTTTGTATAAATTTTAGGCTTTTCTTTTTAGTTCTGTGAAAAATACTATTGGAATTTTAACAGTTATTCCATTGAATATGTAGAACACTTTGATTAGTATGGATATTTTAACAATATTATTTTCTTCAATTTAGGAATAAGTGATATCTTTTCATTTCTTTGTTCATTTTCTTTCATGAATATTTTATAGTTTTTAGTACATAGGTCTTTCATCTCTTTGGTTACATTTATTTCTAAGTGTTTTATTCTATTTGATGCTGTGATAAATTAGATGGTTTTCCTACTTTATTTTTTGAATAGACTATTATTTGTGTGAAGAAATGCAACTTATTTTTTCCTATTGATTGATGTTCATCTCACAGTGTTACTGAATTCATTTTCATTTACTAGTTCTGTATTAGACCACTGTTTCTTTGCCATAAAGAAATACCTGAGGCTGGGTAATTTATAAAGAAAACAGATTAATTGGCTCATAGTTCTGCAGACTGTGCAGAAAACATGATGCAGACATCTGCTAGGCTTCTGGGGATGCCTCAGGGAACTTACAATCATGGCAGAAGGCAAAATAAGAGAACAGCCATGTCTCATGGCCAGAGCAGGGGCAAGAAAGCAAAGGGGGAGGTACTACATGCTTTAAATAACCATATCTCAGAACTCACTCACTAGCTCAAGGACAGTGCCAAGGGGTTTGGTGCTAAACCATTCATGAGAAATCTGCCCCCATGATTTAATCCCTTCCCACCAACTCCTACCTCTAACATTAAGGATCATACTTTAACATGAGATTTGGGTGGCAATACATATCCAAACTCTATTAAGTTTTAATTATTTTATCCTTTTTGGAGTCTTCAGAGTGTTATACACATATGATCATCTTCAACAGGGATAGTTTTATTTCTTTCTTTCTGATTTGAATGCCTTTTCTTTCTTTTTCTTGTCTAATTGCTCTTGCTAGTACTATGTTGAATAGAAATGGCAAGAATTAGTATCCTTCCCTTGTATCAGATCTTAGAGGAAAAGATTTCATTTTTTCCTATTGATTTTATTTTTAACTTATTATTAGAAAATTTGTAATGTTGATAATAAGCATAGAATTATTTAATAATCATTTAAAAACAGAAATCACATGTTTTAACAAAAAGGGATTTAATACAGAAAATTACATCAAAGAGTGATTTTTGGCTGAAAAAAAAAAATAGAGAACGCCAATATCATCTAAATCCACCACTCATGAAGGCAGCTGTTTCCAGCACCAAAGCATATAATCCAAAGCTCCAGAAAAAACCTCAGAACTGCTGTTTATCCAAGTATCTATCACATTGCTTGAGCAGAGTAAAGGATTCCCTTATGTTATGTCTTCAAATTCTCACTTAACTGTCCCGCAATACAGGAAAGAACTTAGTCTCACTTAGTCCTGCAATACAGGACAGTTGAGACCTGAAGATGGTGCTTACGATCAATGAATAATATCTAGAACTCATATCAATAAGACATACAGAAATATTCGGTCAAGGAATAATAGTTACCATAAAATACATATGCTTAAAATTTTAATTTTTCTGAGTTCTTATTAGGAGAAACGTAAGTATTAGCTGGTAAGGTATCTCAACATGCTCCAGTTACATGGTAACATTCTTGCTTAATATTTAAATATGTATAACTTGAGCCGTAACCCAAATGTGAATTGGGAAAGCAAATATTACTTCTAACATCTTACGGTATGTAGACAGGTCTTATGTTTATACTGATCTCCTTTTGCTTTTACTTTCTAATTTTCTTGAATTGTAAATCACACTAATGTTTTCACTCAATTCACGAGTTTCTCTTTTTTGGTCTCTATTAACCCAAATTTGAAACCGTCAAAGAAAAAATTACACCAGTGGAGTTAAATTGGCAAAATACACTCTATTCAAGATGTTGCAATGGGATCAAGACTATTGAAACAAAAGAGAGAGATTAAACTCAAATCCTCTGAAACAAAAAAAGGCAAGAAGTGAGCTCGTGGAAAAGTACTGAAGGATATTAGAGGAGAGTTTGGTCAGTGTGATTAGGCTATCTGTGTTTGCTAGTCGGTGCTTATTGAAGTTAAACTCCTACCATTCCAGGGAGTTGAGGAGATAGGAGTGCTGTTTTTATTGCTGATTACATTTTAAATAGATGCTCCCTAGTTCTTGAAAAAGACATTCCTGAATTGCAAAACTGACAAGAGGCTAGGAGAAAATTTACATCTCAAGGAGGACAAAGGAAGGACTTAACAATTGTAAGTTTTCTGAAATAAATACTCTAAGAAAAGCGAAGTCAAGAGCCTAGAAAGCTGACTAATATTTAGTCAAATTGAGGGAGTCCTTAAAATGGTATTGGTAAGAACAGAGCCATTTCTAAGAGGGAGGTACCTAGGGTGTAGAATTTAAGGAGCCCTAGATACCTTACCCTCCTGTTGGTCCTGAGCTCTCTATAGGCGGATTCGCTCTCTCCTGTGGCAGATTATGCAAAAGATTCTGGAGTATCAAAGACTGGGGAAAGTCTGGAATTATATTACATCTCTCTTCCTAAACCATCCTCCTCAGGCCTCAAGGCTGAATGAATTACCTACAAAGTTTGAACTGCACACTGTCATCATTGGTCCATGTGAGACCCCAGCCATGGACTGAATTATATTTCCCTCAAATTTACGTGTTGAAACCCTAACCCCCAATGTGACTGTATTTGGAGATAGGATTTTTAGGAATTAATTAAGGTTAAATGGGTTAATAAGGGTAGGGCCCTAATTTGATAGGATTGATATCCTTATAGCAAGAAAAAGAGAGACCAGAGCCCCATCTCCTTCTCCAGGTGGGTGAACACAGAGGAAAGTCATTGTGAGTACAGAGATAAGGCAGTCATCTATAAGCCAGAAAGAGATCCCTCACCAGAAACCAAATTTACTGGCACCTTGATCATGGACTTTTAGCCTCCAGAACTGGGAGAAAACAAATGTCTGTTGTTTGAGCCTAGTCTGTAGTAATTTGTTATGGCAGCTGTTAATATAGCCCCTTCTTATTTTTTGTGTTAATTTCAAGTTTCAGCACTCTTCATATCTTTTGTCTCCAGAAACCACTTTCTGTTCTCTCATCCTCTAAGTAATCATTCTGATGTGTTAAATGTATTTTTTATTTCACTGAAAACTTGTAAAATACAATTTTTGCATGAATATGTGATTTACATAAATTCATTCTTTTATATCTATGAAGCATCTCATACCTTTTTTTTTTCACTTGGCACCTGTTTTTAGGAACTATCCATGTGGCTATATATAAATCTAATCCCTTGCTTCTACTTGCTGCATAGTATTCCATAGTCTGCTTCTAATATGCTTAACCTACTTATCTCCCAGCGGTGACTTGAAATCTGTTTCTAGACAATGCTACATAAGTGCCGAAGTATATAATTTCCGATTTTTACATTATTCCCATCTTTCTTCCCTCATGTATTTTGGCTTCTTTATCACCTGAGACCCTTTTTCCATTCCCTACTCATATCTTTTCTTACATCTCCTTATTCCCAGAGTCTCTTTTGAGTAGACTTTGTGAAAACAAAGAAATACCACTCTTAGATAAATTCAGCCTTATATGTTATAGGGCCTACAAGATCATCCACAATATGTCTTGTGGCTTTGCCTTTAATACCAAAACAATCAACTAATGTAGAAATTAGGCTTCCCCAAAAACACAGATTCAAGCAATTATGGTTCAAATTTGCATTTTTCTTTTCGTATTTAAATAACAAAACTTAAAATAGGAATATTTGATTAAATTTAAATTTAGGTAGTGCAAGTATTTACAGGCAATATATAGCAAGATTAAGAATACAGTACATTTTTATCTTTTGTCTATTACCCCCTTCCACTCCCCAATGGCTTCTTCCAGGAAATATATAGTTTGAGCTGAATTCCACTCTGGAATAACTTAGGCAATTTTGAATCCTGTTTTACATTTCAATCAAATAAGGCAGGATCATTTTAAGTGGGCGTTGCAAATTTCAGGCTTCACCTTCAATTAAAAGAACACAAGGAAAGGCTCTTTTCTCCTAACAGTCCAAAGCCTAGGACTGGAGGCATTTGGATTTCCTCCTGTATATCACTTGCCATTGCACATTATCTCTCAGCAACAGCTGGTGACACACAGACACTGTGCCTCTAGGAAAACTCTCTTTTCCCCCTTCCATCTGTTTCAGTCCATTTACTTCAGAAATAAAACACTGCTTTAGCTACTCTGCTTACAACATCTTATCCACAATGTAATTTAAATACCTTCAGTTGGAGGAAGCAGATTTTGCATTTTGAGGCTAGTTTTACTTAAAGAAAAAAAGCTGAAGTTATAGGTCTTCACAACCAGATTATCACATGGAAACTTTTTATAGGTAGGACAGGAAAATACCGATGCTTATGTTATCAAAAGAATATAAAGGTAATATGTAAATATGCTTGAAAATAAAATATACTTACTGTATTTCTGAGGTTGAATTTAAACCTAAGTGACTGTTATTTATTTTCACTACAGAACAGGAAGGATTTGCAATTTTATAAGGGCTGCTATATCAATGTCTCTATGCTTTTTTGCTCTTGATTGGGAAGCAGCAACAAACATCAATGAAGGTAGAAGTAACCACAACTTCTGCGTCTTCACACCCTTACAGCTGCTTTGAATGCCTAGACCATGACTATAGCAAGGTTTTTTTAAATTTTATTTTTCTCTTTTAAAATTTGTATGTGACTTCTTCTCCACTGTTTGAAAAATATCACAAGCTCAGAAATCCAATGGCCAAAGTGTGAACAAAGAATACAATATTACATATGAAATGAGCAAGTTATGTAACATATCTAAGTCTCTCTTTATCTAAAAAAATAAGGTACCTATTTCATAGAGTTACTATGAAGATTAAACGATATGTTTCATTTAAAGTTTTTAATACAGTGTCTGTCCCACTATAAGGGATCAAATGTAAGCTAATATAAATGTTGCAGAAATAATAATAATGAAAATAAATAATATTATTTTCCTTTGATTACTGTGATTCTTTCTCATTTTCAAGAAAAGAGAATGTCATTAGTCTTTTGAATCAATCTCTTTGTTTTTGGTTTGAGGAGATGAAAAAACACAAACTCTTACTCTTGATATTGATGTTGTAAGAGTTATACCATTTCTTCCTAAATACATTATTGCAACAAAGCTAATTCTGTTCAGCAGAACATAAAATCAATATTTATACTGATGTTTTCTAATGTAGTGATTTGTTTCTTATTTAGTAGAATTTTTTATTTTAAAATAGTTTTTTTTATGTTGTGATTTTTCTCTGTGTGTATTTCCAAGTGACCATTTTTCACCTTTGGATTGTAAAAGCAGAAATGTATGTTAACTTTAGGCTTTTTGGTTTGTTGTTTCTCTGCTTATTATTATAAGGTATAATAAGATATTTTTGTTATGAAACAATATAATATGAGTTTTAGGTTTTAAATTTAATTTTTAAATTTTAGGTTTTAAATTAGGTTTTAAAACTAGGTTTTAAATTTTATTTATTAATTTCCAACTTGAATCAGCAGTAAATATGGCTTTACCCATTGTTTCTCATAGATCATTATGAAAATTATTATTCTGTTCCACTCTGGGACTGTCTACTTTTAAATCACCGTGTGGAAATCTATCATAGAACTCAAAATTAATTGTCCAGATGGAACTATTGATTTCACTTCTCCTCACAAAAATCCCCAATTTGTTCATCCTCAACTCTCACACATCACTAGTGGCATCATCACTGAGTCAGTTGCTTAAGCAAAACACACGTTTCATCTTTCTGTTTTCTTCACACTTCACATCTGATCTCTCAGTAAGTCTTTAGGTAATATATTTAAAATACACAAAAATCTATATTACTTGTCACTATCTCCATCTCCATAAGCCACCGTCACCCTATAAATGGTCTACTATGATGGCATTCTATATTTGTCAATATGGGCTAGTTTGTTACTCTTGACAGGAAGTTCATTAATTTTTATCATCTAAAAAAACACATAACACTTAGCCCATTATAATTCTCAGGTCAATCATGAAGTACAAAAGTATATTGAGAAAATTAAAAGTCTCCTCCTCTTACCGTTGCCACTGTCCCCTTTATCTCTTCAGAAGTGACCATAGTTAACTGGTTGAAATGTGTATCCTTCAGTCTTGTCAATTATATGTGTAGTTCTTAAGTGGGGTTGATTTTCCACCTAGGGGACATTTTACAATACCTGAAGTCAATTTTGGTTTTTAATGCATGAGGTCGCTACTGACATATAGTAGGTAGTGGTCAGGAACACTGCTGAACTTCTACAATGCACAGGCAACCCTCACAACAGATAATTATTTAGACCAAAATATGAATAGTACTGAATTTGAAAAACCCTGTTTGTTTTGTTTTGTTTTGTTTTGTTTGTGTGTGTGTGTGTGGTGATGTTGGTGATGTTGCTTTTACTTTAAACAATCTACTGTTTTAATATAATCATAGAGTTGTCTAATTATTCAGTTTTTGAATACTTTTGTCACTCAAACAGGAAACCCCACATTCATTATCAGTCATATCTCATTTGCTGTAATCCTCCCAATCCTAGGCAACCATAATCTACATTCTGTCTCTACAGATCTATTTTGAACATTTCATATTAATTAAATTATACAATATGTGGTATTTTGTGATTGGCTTCTTTCGCTTAGCATAATGTTTTGAAGGTCCGTCAACATGTAGTGTGCATCTTTACTTCCTTTCTTTTCATTGCCAAATAATATTGCATTGCATTGATATCCTACATTTTATTAATAGTTCTCTGTCAATTGACGGAAATTTGGGTTGTTTCTATTCTTTGACTATTTACTAATAGAATTTCTGTGGATATTTGTGTACAAGTTTCATGTGAATATATATTTTTATTTCTCTTAGCATAAACCTAGGAGTGCAGTTGCTGAATCATATGAAACTCTATATTTCACATTTGGAGGAACTACCAGACTGTTTTCCAAAGTAAGCTGCACCATTCTCACCAGCAATGTATGAGTTCCATTTTCTCCACATCTTTGTCAATTCTTATTGCATGATTATTATATTTGGATTATAGCCACCAAAGCACATGAAAAGTGGTATATCATTGTTATTTTGATTTTCATTTCTCTAATGACTAATGGTTTTTACCATCCTTTTATGTGCTAGTCATTTGTATATCCTCTTTGGAGAAATGTCTACTTAGATTCTTTTTTTTGTTTTGTGTTGAGATGGAGTTTGGCTCTTGTTGCCCAGGCTGGAATGCAATGGTGTGATCTCGGCTCATTGCAACCTCCACCTCCTGGGTTCAAGCGATTCTCTTGCCTCAGCCTCCCGAATAGCTGGGATTACAGGCATGCACCGCCGTGCCCGGTTAAGTTTTTAAATTTTTTTATTTTTCAGTAGAGATAGGGTTTCTCAATGTTGGTCATGCTGATCTCAAACTCCCGACCTCAGGTGATCCGCCTGCCTCGGATTCCCAAAGTGCTAGGATTACAGGTGTGAGCCTCTGCGTCCAGCCTACTTAGATTCTTTGTTGTTTTTTTATTTGTTTGTCTTTTTATTAAGTTAAAGAATTCTTTGTATTATATATATGAGTCCTTTATCTAATATATGATTTATAAATATTTTCTCCCATTCTATATTTTTCCACTTTATTTATATTAATTCTTTAAAGCAAAAGAGTTTTAATTTTGATATGCTTCAAGTTTTATATTTTATTTTTTGTGACCTACCTGAAGCTCACGAAGATATATGCCCATATTTTGGTCTAGGAATTTTATAGTTTTATTTTTAATATTTAGGTTCACGTTCTGTTTTAAGTTAGTTTCTGTGTATGGTATGAGGAAAATATCCAACTACATTCAGTTTACTTTTTTAAACTGATAAATAAAATTTGTGTATTTCTATGGTATACAAAGTGATGTTTTTGTATGTGTATAAGTTGTGGAATGATTAAATCAAACTAATTCACATATCCCTCATTTCAAATACTTTTTTTGTAGTGAGTCCATTTAAAATCTATTGTCTTAGCAATTTCCAAGTATATAACACATTGTTAACTACAGTCATCACGCTGTGCAATAGATCTCCAGATTTCTTTTGCATGTGGAAATCTAATGTCCAAGTGATGCAGGCAAACCCCAAAATTGGGACTCAGCCTGGGAGGGTTTTTGGCTTCATGCAGGAAAGAATTCAAGAGTGAGCAAACAGAGTAAAGTAAAAGCAAAACAACTTTATTTGTGCACAGGAAAATGGCTGCTCTATAGAGCAGGGCTTCACCATAGGCAGAGTAGCACTCATGGATTGCTGGCTAGCTATATTTATAGCTACTCTTAATTATATGCTAAATAAGTGACAGGTTATTCACAAATACTCTAGAACAAGGATGGAGAGTCTCCAGAACTGAGGGTTCCTCCCCTTTTAAACCATATATTGTAAATTTTGGACATTGCTATGGCACTATGGCACTTATAAACTGTCATGGTGCTGGTGGGAGTGTCTTCTAGCTTGTTAATGCATTATAATTAGCATATAATGAGCAGTGAGGATAACTAGAAGGTTGCTTTTATCACCATCTTAGTTTTAGCTGGTTTGGGCTAGTTTCTTTTTTCGTTTGTTTGTTTGACTGTTTTTTTTGAGGAAGAGTCTCACTCTGTCCCCCAGGTTGGAGTGCAGTGGCCCGAGCTCAGCTCACTGCAAGCTCCGCCTCCCGGGTTTACGCCATTCTCCTGCCTCAGCATCCCGAGTAGCTGGGACTACAGGCGCCCGCCAACCTTGCCCGGCTAGTTTTTTGTATTTTTTAGTAGAGATGGGGTTTCATCGTGTTAGCCAGGATGGTCTCGATCTCCTGACCTCGTGATCCGCCCTTCTCGGCCTCCCAAAGTGCTGGGATTACAGGCTTGAGCCACCGCGCCCGGCCCTAGTTTCTTTACCACATCCTATTTTGACCAGATCCTGTTTTGATCATAGGGGTTGTGATTGGTGCTCAGAAAAGAAGTTCTGCTAATCTCCTTCCCCACATGCGTCACCTGGTGAAAAGACTGTTCTTCCTCATTGATTTGTCTTGGCACCCTAGTCAAAAAATCAAATAACTGTAGATGTTAGGTTTTTTTTCTTTTGACTCAATCCTATTGCATTGGTCTATGTGTCTAGCCTTATGACATAACCACATTATGGATTGTGTAGCTTTGCAGTAAGTATTGAATTTACATGTGTGAGTTCTCCAACATTGTTCTTCTTTTACAAGATTGGCTTCTCTATCCTTTCTATTATTAAAAATAAGATATTGAAATATCCATTTGTTATTGTTATTTTTCTGTTTTCCCTTTCAATTATTCCAGTTTTTATTTTGTTTATTTTGGTGACCTCAGTTAGGTGCATATGTGTTTATATTTTTTGTATCTTTCTGATGGATTAGCACTTTTTATTATGGAATGTCCCTGTAGATCTCTATTTTATTATAAATTCTGTTTTACCTAATATAGGTATAAGCACACCAGTTTTCTTGTGTTTGGTGTTTTTCTAGCCTTTTATTTATTTTATATTATGTTATTATTATTATTTTTTGAAATGGAGTCTTGCTCTGTCACCTAGGCTGGAGGGCACTGGCACAATCTTGGCTCACTGAAAGCTCCACCTCCCAGATTCACACCATTCTCCTGCCTCAGCCTCCCGAGTAGCTGGGACTACAGGTGCCCACCACCATGCCCGGCTAATTTTTTTAATTTTTAGCAGAGAAGGGATTTCACTGTGTTAGCCAGGATGGTTTTGATCTCCTGACCTCGTGATCTGCCTGCCTCAGCCTCCCAGAGTGCTGAGATTACAGGCATGAGCCACCACACCTGGCCTCTAGCCTTTTATTTTTAACCAGCTTGAATCTCTGATTCTAAAGTGAGTCATCTGTAGACTACATGTACGTGGATTTTGTTTTGTTTTTTGTTTCTGTGCCCAGTTTTGCAAACTCTGCATTTTAATTAGATTGTTTAATTCACTCATATTTAATGTTATTATTGATGGAGTCGTATTTGCATATTACTATTTACTTTTTGTTTTCTATGTCTCATATGTTTTTGCTTCTATATTCCTATTTTATGGCTTTTTGAATTACCTTAATATTTCCTAGTGTAACATTTTAATTTCTTCATTGATCTTTTGGGGTGTGTGTGTGTGTGTGTATATATATATGTGTGTGTGTGTGTGTGTGTGTGTGTGTGTGTTATTTTTTTTGCAGTTGTTCTGGAACTTACTATATATATTCTCACTCATCAGAATCAACTGTATATTTATACTAACTTATTTTCAATGAGATATGAAAATGTTGGTCCTATATATTGTGTACACTGCATCTATATTTCACTAATCCAACAGTACAGGTACAATTATTACTTTATATATAGTCTTTTAAAAGACAGAAGAAAGAAGAGCAATTATAGAGAGAGTACATTAATATAAAACTTTCTGCTTACTATTTTTGGCTCTCTTAATTCATTTTTGTGTTTTAATTTATAATTTAAACACAACTTCAGCTTTGTTTACTTACTCATCTTCAGCTTTGTTTCCATATACATTCTTTGGGTTAACTTTTCTCAGCTATATTAAATTTTTTTTATGCTGTAGCCCTGCTGTAGTTTCAATGTCTGCTCCCAAAACTCATGTGAAACATTGTCTCCAATGTGGAAATGTTGAAAGGTGGAGCTTTTTCTGCACCCATCCACAGTCAAATGTCTCAGGAATCAGGTAGGAGTTTGTGAAACCACGGTGGAGCCTAAGACTTAGGAAGGTAGTTTTGAGAGAGCAGATCAACACCAAGGTGGCTGATCTGCCCTACTGAGCTTGCTTACAGGTTCAAGACAAGAAACAGGAGAGTTCCCCAAGAGGTTTGGCTATAGCTCCACTTGGCCTTGAGCTTTTAACCAAAGCCATCTGTCAAGGTGTTCACAAGGAATGATGCACATTAGTGCCTTGGTGGAAGGGTTTATTTGCTCATTGACATCAGTCTCAGCAGTGAACCTGAACGTTGTCCTATGGTGCTTCTTCAGCTTTCCTTAGCTGAGTTCCTAGCTCAGAGTTGCTCTCACAGGGACCCAGAGGGATACTCACCCATATATCCCAGTCTAAGATTCTAAACCTTCCAGACAAGCTTGCCAACCTCCATCCCACAGCAGATTCCAAGGAGGTCTAATCTCAGCTCTAGTCCCTCTTGCTGCAACTGGAAACTATCCCATCTCTGTAGGGATGTACTAACAGCCTCATTCCTATCTGGGACAATGTGACAGGGTCTCTAGCATCTGTCCCATAGCAGATTCCAAGGGGGCCCAGTTTCAGTCTAGTCTCTCTCTTTGCAGTCAAGGAAATGTCCTATCTGTGTAGGAACTTGCTGGGCAATGCATACCACTCTTTGAAGAGACCAGGCTTTCAGTCTCTGTCCCACACCAGATCCCAGTCTCAACTCTAGGTCTCCTACTATAGTTAAGGAACTATCTCATCTGTTTAGGAACCTACTGGGAGATGCACACCCATCTAAGTCAGTGTGACAGGCATGCCAGTCTTCATTCCAGAGCAGATCCTGAGGGGGCCTAGTCTCATCTGTAGCCCCTCCTGAGAACTACTCTGCAAAGTAGGACCCATCCTGTTTGTGCAGAGACCTTCAGGGTTGCATATCCATCTGGGACACGGAGACAGCCTTTTGAGTTCAGGTCCCCGGCCGGCATTCTTACACAGTCTTAGTACCCTCACTGAGCCTTCCCCAGGTCCATCAGGGACAGAAAGCCATGTCAACCCCATAGCCCTTGCAGCTCTCCTAGACTTGGGCTAAGAATGTCCTCTAATGCTAAGATGGATGCAGTAGATATAGGTTCAGAGTATACAACAGTCAGTGTAGAATTCCTAGATACTCCTCTGAAGAAGGACAGCCACAACCAAAGTCAGATTCCAAAGACTAAAATACATACTTAGTTCCTTAATGGGCAGACATCCTCACACTTCCAAAGGAATCAAGAACATGCAGGAAAATAGGATGTAACCACTCCAGCCTGAGTGACAGAGCGAGATTCTGTCTAAAAAAAAAAATAGGATGTAACCAAATGGACAAAATAAGACACTAAAGACTGGCCTTATAGTGATAAAGGTGTGTAATCTCTCATACAAAGAATGCAAAATAGCTGTTTTAAAGAAGCTTGATGAACTTCAAGAAAACACAGATAATTAATTCAAAAATTTGCCAGAGAAGTTTTAACAAATACATTAAAATTTAAAAAAGGAAATCCTGGACCTACTAAACCCAATGAATGAAATTAAAAAATGCAATAGAGAGCATCAACAGCAGGACTAAGCAAGCAGAAAAAAAGAATCAGTAAACTTGAAGATGGACTATTTCAAAATGCACAATCAGAGGACGAAAAAAGAAAAATAGTGAAAAAGAATAAACCAAGCTTGTGGGTCCTATGGAACAACATTAACACAGCAGATATCCAAGTTATTGAAGTTAAAGAGAAAACTGAGAAAGACAAAGTGTAAGTAAGCTTATTCAAATAAATAATAACTTTAAACCTTCGAAAACCTAGAGAAATATGTAACTAGCTATGTACATGAAGGTCAATATTCACCAATCCAATTCAACCCAAATAAGAATACTTCAAGAAATTATAATTAAAATCTCAAATGTCCAAGACAAAGAGGGGATCCTGAAAACAACAAGGGAAAAGAAGCAAATAACATATAAGACAGATCCAATACACCTGGTAGCAGACTTTGCTGGAGAAACCTTACAGGCAAAGAGGAAGTGCAAAAATGTATTCAGAATACTGAAGAAAAAAAATCAAAAATACTGTACCCAGCGAAGTTATTTTTCAGAAATGAAAGACAGATGAGGACTTTCCCAGAAATACAAAAGCTAAGGGTATTTATTGCTATCAGACCTGTCATACAAGAAACACTAATAAAAGTTATTCAGATTGAAAGAAAAGGAAGCTAATATGATTGTTACTCTAATATTTTAATTATTGTACTTAAACCACTTGTATTGTTAGTAAGAAGACTAAAAGACAAAACTGTTAAAAATAACAATAACAACTCGATAAAAGATAAGCAATACAAATGTAAATCGCGACATCAAAAATTCAAAATGTTGGTGGAGAAGGGAGTTAGTTTGCACAGGATTTTTAGAGAGTTGTTTGTTTTATTTGTTGTGTGATCACAGTAAATTGGTATCAGTTTTAAATACTTGTACTTATAGAATGCTTTTGGTTAGCTTCTTTGGTTACCACCACAAAGCAAAAATCTATAATTGGTACACTAATAATAAAAAGGAATTAATTAATCCATACTACCAGAGAAAATTACTTAACCACAAAGGAAGATAGTAGAATGAAAGAGAATAAGAGAGGAGTTACAAAACAACCCACAAAACAGCAACAAATGAAAGTAGTAAGGCTTTAACTATCAATTATGACATTGAACATAAACTGACTAAATTATCCAATTAAAACTGGCTGAATGGATTAACAAACAAGACCCACGTATATGCTGCCTAGAAGAAACTCACTTCATGTGTAAAGACACACAGAAATCATGGGGACAGAAAAAGTATTTCATAAAAATGAAAACCATAAGAAAGCCAGGGTAACTGAACTTAGATAAGATAGATTTTAAGTCAAAAACTATAAAAAGACCCAAAGAAGATTGTTATATCACGATAAGTGGATCAATTCAGCAAGATATAACAATAGTAAATTTATAGGCACCCAAAACTGGAATACCTAATTATATAAAACAAATATTAGATTTATTGGGCGGGATAGTCTACACTACGATAATGGTAAGGGATTTCAACACCCCATTTCTGGCAATGAACCGATCATTCAGGCAGAAAATCAACAAAGAAGCATGAGAGTTAAACTATACTCTAGAACAAATGGACCTAATATTTATAGAACACTCCATCCAACTGTTGCAGAATACAAAGTCTTCTCATTAGCACATAAAACGTTTTCAGGATAGACTATATGTTATGCTCCAAAAACAACCTCAACAAATTCAGAAAAGTAAAAGCTATACCAAGCATATTTTCTGACCAAAATGAAATGAAACTAGAAATCAATAACACAAGGAATTCTGGAAACTTTACCAATAAATGGAAATTAAACACATATTCCTGAATGACCACTGTTCAATAAAGAAATTTAAAAGGAAATAAAGGGCCAGGCATGGTGGTTCATGCCCATAATCCCAGCACTTTGGGAGCCTGAGGTGGGCATATCACAAGGTCAAGAGATCAAGACCATCCTGGCCAACATGGTGAAACTCTGTCTCTACTAAAAATACAAAAATTAGCTGGGTGTCGTGGCACATGCCTGTAGTCCCAGCTACTCAGGAGGCTGAGGCAGGAGAATCACTTGAACCTGGGAGGCAGAGATTGCAGTGAGCTGAGACTGTGGCACTGCACTCCAGCCTGGTGACAGAGTGAGACTCTGTCAAAAAAAAAAAAAAAAAAAAAGACAGAAATAAGAAGAAGGAAATAAAAAAAATTAAATGGAAATGGAAAGAAAACGTAGCAAAACCTATAGTGTACAGCAAAAGAGGTTCTATTAGTCCATTCTCATGCTGCTATGAAAAAAATACCCAAGACTGGTTAATTTATAAAGGAAAGAAATTTAATTAACTCACAGTTCCACAGGGTTGGGGAGACTTCAGGAAACTTAGAATGATGGTGGAACGGGAAGCAAACATGTACTTCTTCACATAGTGGCAGGAAGAAGAATGAGAGACGAGTGAAGAGGAAATCCCTTTATGAAACCATCAGATCTCATGAAAACTAACTCAGTATCACAAGAACGGGATGGTGGAAACCACCCCCATAAAACAATGATCTCCACCTTGTCCCTCCCACGATGTGGGGATTATGAGAACTAAAATTCAAGATGAGATTTAGGTAGGGACACAGCCAAACCATATCTTTCCACTCTGGCCCATCCTAAATCTCATGTCCTCACAATTCAAATTACAATCATGCTCTTCCAACAGTCCCCTGAAGTCTTAACTCATATCAGCATTAACTCAAAAGTTGAAGTACAAAGTCTCATTTGAGACAAGGCAAGTCTGTTCCACCGATGAGCCTGTAAACTCAAAAGCAAGTTAGTTACTTTCTAGATATAAAGGGGGTACAGGCATTGGGTAAGTACATCCATTCCAAATGGGAGAAATTGGCCAAAACAAAGGGGTTACAGGCACCATGCAAGTCCAAAATCTAATAGGGCAGTCATTAAATCTTAAAGTTCCAAAATGATCTCCTTTGACTCCAAGTCTCACATCCATGTTATGCTAATACAAGAGGTGAGCTCCCATGGCCTTGGTACACTCCACCCCTGTGACTTTGCAGGGTACAGCCCTCTCCAGGCTGCTTTCACAGGCTGGTGTTGAGTGTCTGTGGATGTTCCAGGTGCACAGTGCAAGCTGTCAGTGAATCTACAATTCTGGGGTCTGGGAGACAGTGGCCCTCTTCTCACAGTTCCACTAGGCAGTGCCACAGTGGGGCCTCTGTGTGGGGGTTCCAACCCCACATTTCCCTTTTGTACTGTCCTCATAGTTCTCTATGAGGGCCCCATCCATGCAGCAAAGTTCTGCCTGGACATCCAGGCATTTCCATACATCCTTTAAAATTCAAATGTAGTTTCACAAACCTCAATGCTTGACTTCTATGCATCTATGCATCTGCAGGACCAACACCATGTGGAAGCTGCCAAGGCTGGAGGCTTGCCCAATCTGAGACAACAACCTGAGCTGTACTTTGGCCTCTTTTAGGTATGGCTAGAGCAGCTGGAATGCAGGACATCAAGCCCTGGGGCTGCACACAGCAGCAGGGGCTCTGGAGACAGTCCAGGAAAGCATTTTTCTTTTCTAGGCCTCCTGGCCAGTGATGTGAAGGGCTGCTGTGAAAGTCTCTGACATGCCCTGGAGATATTTTTTGCCATTGTCTCGGTGATTAACATTTAGCTCCTTGTTACTTATGCAAATTTCTGTAGCAGGCAAAAATTTCTCACCAGAAAGTGGGTTTTTCTTTTCTATCACATCATCAGGTTGCAAATTTTTCGAACTTTTATGGTCTGCTTCATCTGGAACATTTTGCCACTTAGAAATTTCTTCTACGGGAAACTCTGAATTAGCTCTCTCAAATTCAAAGTTCGAAAGATCTCTAGGGCAGGGGCAAAATGTTGCCAGTCTATTTGCACAACAAGAGTAATCTTTACTTCAGTTCCCAAAAAGTTCCTCATCTCCATCTGAGACCATCTCAACTTGAACTTCATTGTCCATATCACTATCAATATTTTTGTCAAAGCCATTCAACAAGTCTCTAGGAAGTTCCAAAATTTCCCATATTTTCCTGTCTTCTTCTGAGCCCTCCAAACTGTTCCAACATCTGCCTGTTACAGAGTTCCAAATTTGCTTCTACATTTTTGAGTATCTTTACAGCAGTTTCCCACTCTCTGTAGTACCAATTCACTGCATTAGTCCATTCTCTTGCTGCTGTGAAGAAATACCAAAGAATGGGTAATTTATAAAGGAAGAGGGTTAATTGACTGACAGTATCACAGGGCTGGAGAAGCCTCAGGAAACTTACGATCATGGCAGAAGGGGAAGCAAACATGTCCTTCTTCAAAGGGCAGCAGGAAGGAGAAGAGTAAGAGCCTAGAAAAGGGCAAAGCTCCTCATAAAACCATCAGATATCATGAGAACTAACTCACTATCATGAAAACAGGATGAGAGAAACAGCCCCCATGATTCAGTTATCTCCAGCTGATCCCTCCCACAACACATGGGGATCATGGGAACTACAATTGGAGATGAGATTTGGGTGGGGATGCAGCCAAACTATATCAGAGGTACTAAGAGGAAAGTTTATAGCAATAAAACACAGAAAAAGTCTAAATATACAATCCAAAAATGTATCTCAAGAAACTACAAAAGCAAAAGCACCCAAAAATAGTAGAATAAAAGAAATCATAAAGATCAGAGCAGAGATAAACAAAAGTGAGACTAAGCAACATACAGATAAATGAAACGAAAAGTTGGCTTTTTTCAAAAGATAAACAAAATTGTCAAACATTTAGCTAGAATAAGAAAAAAGAGAAGACCCAAATAAAATCAGAGTTAAAAAGAAATATTACAACTGATATCACAGAAATACAAAGAATCATTAGATTCTATTATGAACAACTATATAACAACAAATTGGAAAATCTAGAGGAAATAAATGAATTCCTGGATGTATACACTCTTCCAGGACTGAACCATGAAGAAACAGAAAACTTAGAGAGACCAGTGACAAGGAGTAAGATGAAAGCAGTAATAAAATGTCTTCCATCAAAGAAAATCTAAGGAACCTAATGGATTCACTGCTGAATTCTACCATGTGATCCACCAATCCCACTGCTGGCTATGTATCTACAGGAAAGAAAATCAATGAATCAAAGAGATATCTGCATTCTCATGTTTATGAGTGCTCTATTCACAATAGCCAAGATATGGTGTTAACCTAAGGTCCTACCAATGGGTGAATGCATAAAGAAAATGTGGTATCTATACACAATGAAACATTATTCAGGCATAGAAATAATGAAATGATTTTATTTCTATGAATGTAATATGAATAGAACAGGAGATGATTATGTTAAATCAGATAAGTCAGATATAGAAAACCAAATATCACATGATCTCACTCATATGGGGGAGCTAAAAATGTAGATCTCATGCAGGTAGAGAGTAGAAGGGTGGTGACCACAGCTGGTAAGGGAATGGGGAGGAAGGTATGAAGACAAGTTGGCTAATGAGTATAAAAACACAGAAGTAATTTCTTGTATTCATAATACAGAGAGAAATCATAGTTAACAATACTGTATATTTCAAAACAACTAGAAGAGTTTTGTAATTTTTTAACACTAAGAAATCATAAATGTTTGAGGTGACAGATATTTCAATTACCCTGATTTGATTATTTCATGTTATATGCATGTATCAAAATATCACATGCACCCTAAACATAGGTAGATCTGTGATATGTCAATTTTAAAAAGGCAAAAATAAATTTTTAAAAAATAGGTGATCTGAACATGAAGGCTTTGCCCAAATTTGGGGATTAATGTGTAAGTTAATGAATTAATGAGTTATGGGTAATGAGTTCCCCCCAGGAAGATGTTTCTTACCAGATGTGGTTCCTTAACTTTGGACATCTCAGCTTCTATAACTGTAAGAAATAAATCTATTTTCTAACAATTCACTCAGTTTCAGGTATTCTGTTACAAGCAACAGAAAACGAATCAATACTATTTCTAACAACACAGAATTTAGATAGATAAATGGATAATAGATATAAATACAGTTATAGTTATTTACAACTGTTCTTTAAATCACTTAAGAAAAGAAAGGAGTGTTAATAAACATTTATAATGATCTTTATAATCCTGTAAGTGTAGTTAATGGTACTTCTTGTTTCTCGGGAGTTTTCTTTCTTTGGTGGGGTGGGGGACAGTTCAAGACTGAAATTACTGTATAAGGTCACCTCCTTTCAGCCTGCAGAATTTCCTTTATTATTTCTCACAGGAACGCTATGTTAGCAACAAATTCTCCGTTTGTTGTTCTTGTTGTTGTTTATTTGGCCACATCTTTATTTCACTTTTATTTTTGAAAGATTGCCTTGCCACCCCACTTTCAACTGTCTTGTACTGTTTTTGCTGAGGCTGGGTTGGGAAGTCAACTGCTAATTTTGTTGGACTTATTTTCTACCTGCCAAGTCATTTTTCTCTTGCTGCTTTAAAGATTTTGTTTCTTTTCTTACTTTTGTCATTTTCTCTAGAATGTGTCTGTGTGGATCTCTTTGTTTTTGTCCTACTTGCATTTCATTAAACTTCTAGGATGCATACAATAAACATTTTTTGTCAAATTTGAGAATATTTCAGCCATTGTTTATCTGGAATTATTTTCTGCTTTCTCTCTTTTGTTCTATCACAAATAATTATGAAAGTCAAACTGAAATTATGATAATAAAAAGTAATTCATGGCCAGGTGTGGTGGCTCACACCTGTAATCCCAGCACTTTGGGAGGGTGAGATGGGGCCGAGTTCAGGAGTTCAAGACCAGCCTGGCAAATATGATGAAACCTTGTCTCTACTAAAAATAAAAAAAATTAGCCGGGCATGGTGGCTGGCACCTATAATCCCAGCTATTCGGGAGGCTGAGGAAGGAGAATTGCTTGAACCTAGGAGGCAGAGGTTGCAGTGAGCTGAGATCATGCCATTGCATTCCAGCCTGGGCAACAAGAGTGAAACTCCATTAAAAAACAAACAAACAAACCAAAAAACCCAGTAATTCATTAGTAAAATTAAGCTAAAAACAGAAGCAGATTTTATAATTTCTGTTAAAAAGACAGACTGGTGAACAACGGTATAGCATGTTCATGAGTTTGGACAAATAAACTAGCAAGCTAGTGGTAAAGTAAAATGAGCCAGTTATTAATAAATATGCTGATTAAAAACAAATAACCTAGGAAATGTATCACAAATGCTAATAGGCTTTTGTATCCTGAAGAGATAAAAGAATAATTATTTTAAAACTGCAATCTAAAAAAGAAATACATATGTAACTATGAGGTAGCTATATTAAATCCTCCTCTCATCTGATTAAAATTTTTCAGAAGTGCAAAAATAAGAAGGAAATTGCAAAAAAAAAAAAAAAACATTAAGAATTTAAAGCATAAGAAAATGAAAATTGGAAATGTATCTGTTTCAAAATAATTGAAAGTACTAAGAAGGCAGATTCCTCATTTTTCTAGGCTTGTAGTATATAATGCAACTATAATCAGATGAAGAAAATGATGTAGTCTTAATTTTCTAAATAGTGAAAGCATAAAGAATTAAAATGTTATATTTAAATATAATGATATGGTAGTTCTCTAGTACCTAATATTAAATTTTTAAATTTAATTCAATGCAGTAAACAACAATCAAACCTCTGTTTTAGGTAACATGAAAAGACTGAGAAAAAGTGAAAGATCCAGTTCCTTCATTTGAAGAGATCACAGGTTTAAACTGTATACAGATAAAATAATAAATCTGTCATAATTAAATGGTATAAATGTAACAATAAAATTACGCACAGTACAGCACGTGAGTGTGATGTATAGTTATCATTAAAATGTGACTATACTTCATAAAACAACTAAGATGTGGGTTATGTTAAAAAGAATAAATACAATCTTGAACAAAGAAGGAAAGATCTCTACAAATAAGGAAAGTAATATGTTCAAAGAAGCATAATTCTGAAAAAGTTGAGTGCAGACAGAGATTATAGTATGACTAAAGATAGGAAACAAGATAGGGAGAAACGGTCTGGCCAAATAAGAGATCTGAAGGCAAGTCATGAATAATACCCTTCAGTGAGACATCAATAATATATTAAGAAATAGAGTTTCATTGCTGAGGAAAACAAAGAAACATTATAATACATCGCATAGTAAAATGACAAGATTTGGTTATTTTAGAAAACTTATGCTAGAAGCAGCACAGAGCATCATAAAGAGTGAAACTGAAAGTGGGAACCTAGTTAGAAGGCTAGTGTCATAACTGGGAGAAAAATGAAAGGCAATATACGCCTTTAGAATTTTTTATTTAGAGGAGAAGGACAAGAGATGCTAAGGAGACAGAATGCAAGGACAAACTGCTTGTAGGGACTGATAGAAAAGGAAGCATATAGTTACTTCCTGATTTAGGATTGTGGTGCTTTTCACAAAGGTAAGGGACGAAATGAATTTTTAAAAGTCTGTATGGATGGGTGAGGGAGAGGATGAGATTTTTTTTTGAGACTATAATCTGTTTTAAATACCTTTAGGAAAGTCAAGTCAAGATTTGTTGAGAGAAATGAGCAGTTAAATATTCCAATCTGAAGTTCAATATATTGAACTGAATATATTCCAAGTGGTCAATATCTGAACATAAGGAAGACAAAATCAGTCATTCACAAAGAATGAGATGAGAACTAAGAACGAAACTTTGGGAAATAAGGACACTGAGAACAAAGAAAAAAGTAGCCACAGAGAGAGGAGAAAAAAACAAACAAACAAACAAACAAAGTGCATAGTATACTGGCAGCTAGTGAAGAATTTCATTTTGAAACCTACAAATTACACAAAAGAGTGAAATGCTGCAGACCAAAAGTTAAAAAAGATAACAGATATGTATTTTTTCATTGAATTCATCAGTAGAATGTAATTTTAGTGGACATTAGAAACCATAATGCAATGTGTTAAAGAGAATTTGATGTTCAGAAGCGAATTCCAGGAGAGCTGAAAACCTATACAAGAAGCTTGATTTGAAGGAAGAAAAATACAATAAGGATAAATTATAAAGATGAGATAAATAAAGTCAATAAAAGAAGGCAAGTGAAAAGATAATGGGAAGGAATTAGAAAAAACAAAGAATGAGACCCACTTGCAACCACATGGATGGAACTGGAGATCATCAGGTTAAGTGAAATAAGCCAGGCACAAAAAGACATACATCACATGTTCTCACTTACTTGTGGAATCTCAAAGCCAAATCAATTGAACTCATGGACATAGAGAGTAGACAGATGATTAGCAGAGGCTAGGAGAAATAGTGGAGGGCTGGGTAAAAGGTGGAAATCGTTAATAGTTATAAAAAATTAGAAACAATGAATAAGACTAACTATTTGATGATAGCACACTGGGGTAACTATAGTCAATAATAACCTAATCGTATATTTAAAATAACTTAAAGAATGTAATTGGACTGTTTGTAACTCAAAAAATAAATGCTCGAGGGGATGGATGCCCCATTTTCCATGATATGCTTACTTCATGTTGCATACATGTATCAAAATGTCTCATGTACCCCATAAATATATACATTTACTATGTACCCATAAAAACATTTAAAAATAATAAAAAATTAAAAAGAAATAAGGTAGAAATTTTGTGAGATGACGTTATAATATTATTACTATTAATGATACTTATTAAAAGAGTTAGCTTAATAGAGGATTAGATCATGTTTTTCAACCGCAACCAGGATCAGAATAAAAAAACATATGTCAGTGGTAGGCAAGAAGCTGAGGGAATGTATGGCCTCTATTTTTTCTGTGAAGTAAGAATACTGAGAGTGAAGGAGTGCTGGAGTTTTGGCCTCCAGGCATCTCTAAAGAAGTGAACTAGCCATTGTGCAAAATATGAAAGAAAGCAGATATAAAATCCTTCCTCATCAGGAATAAGGTTTTAGTAAAAGTTTCTAACAATACCTATGTGATGACCCTTATGAGCATTGTGTGATTTCCTCAAGATGTGCTCAGTAGCTCAGCTGTAGAAGACAAGAGAATGTGTTGTACCAGTGAGTTTTCCAGGTGAGTACAAGGGAAGAAAAAGGAAGCAATTGAAAATCCTCTCTTGTTATACATATCTTTTTCCTAAGGGATGTACACTTTAAAAGAGAAAATCCAAATCATTTATTTGCAACCTGCTATGAGGTACTAATACATAATTTCTACTGAGAAGGCATCAGATAGAAGTCTTTGGAAAAGTGAAGGAGTGATCTGGACCCATTAAGGCAGATCCAGGTATCTGGTAGATGATGAAAGGCAGAGTCCCCTGGTGGTGGATGAATTGTGCCTTCAACCCAGGTCTGGAGTTGATTTGAGTCAGAATGCAGCCCCATCTAAGCCCTTAAGCAAAATAGACATGAAAGGAGAACAAAAGAAGAGTAGTTAGCTTATTCAGAGCAATTATTAAGAACACATGTAGCTAGGCCAAGCCAAGATGAGAAAAATGAAGTTTCCAATAGTTACTTTGGCAGGAATGGGAGAAAGCATCATTGTATCCTTTTGGCCTATTCAGAGGCACAGAGCTCTTTTCACTTGTGCTGTCAATTGTTCTGCCAATGGATTTCACTTTGCCTTTTAAGACCATCTCCTTTTTGTTTTGTTTCTCCTCCAGCATATAAAACACTGTTATTTTTCTTCATCTTAACTTCAACTAGTACCAATATACTTATAATTCCTACAAATTCCAATCTTAATATCTTCAAGACTCGAGTTTTAAATTTACTCTACCTGGCCGGGTGTGGTGGCTCACTCCTGTAATTCCAGCACTTAGGGAAGCCAAGGCGAGTGGATCACGTGGTCAGGAGTTCAAGACCAGCCTGGTCAATACAGTGAAACCCTGTCTCTACTAAAAATACAAAAATTAGCTGGGCATGGTGGTGGGCATCTGTAATCCCAGCTACTCAGAGGCTGAGGCAGAAGAATCACTTGAATCAAGGACATGGAGGTTGCAGTGAGCCAATATTGTACCACTGCACTCCAGCCTGGGCGACAGAGTGAAACTACATCTCAAAAACAATAAAAATAAATATATTTACTCTACCGGAGTATTGACTGTATTTACTCAAACTCAGAATGTCTTAACTGAATATATGTTCTCAAATGTGTCCCTTCTCCTGTTTTCTTATCTTATGGTACATAGAAATGCATCACTATCCATCTAGTCATTCAAACTTGAAGCCTGGAAGTCCTAATTTCTACTTCTTTTTCTCTCCCAATTTCCAATTGACGAGAAACTATCCATCTCTTATTTCCATTACTACTTCTATAGCCCACTTGCCACTACAGAGGGAGGCATTAATAATTGCCCAGGGCCTCTATTCTTTCCTCCATTCCTTCTATCCCAACACGCAAAACAGATAATTCTAAGTGTTTAGTAGCTCACAATGCCCAGAATAAGAAATTTGAAAATTCTTTAGCATGGTCCTTCACGATTCACTCCCTAGCACTTTTCAAGATTTTTTACCAGATTATTGAACAAAACATTACTGGTTTTGCCTGAAGCGAGAACAAAACAGATGCAAAGAACAAAACAGGCAAAAATTCCTGTATTCATAGAGTTTACATTCTAATGGCAGAGGGAAGAAAGGTATTAAATAATAATAATAGACTGGGCACAGCAGCTCATGCCTGTAATTCCAATACTTTGGGAGGCCGAGGGGGGTGGATCACCTTAGGTTAGGAGTTCCAGACCAGCCTGGCCAACATGGTGAAACCTCGTGTCTACTAAAGATACCAAAAATTAGCTGGGCATGGTGGAACACACCTGTAATCCCAGCTACTAGGGAGGCTGAGGCAGGAGAATCACTTGAACCTGGGGGGTGGAGGCTGCAGTAAGCCGAGATTGTACCACTGAACTCTAGCCTGGGTGACAGAGTGAGACTCTGTCTTTAAAAAAAAAAAAAAAATTAATATTAGCAATAATTGCTGTGCAGAACAGTGTGCAAGTTTAGGGGAACTTGAGTCTAAGTTACAGAAGAGACTGCAATTTTAATAGTGTGGTCAGACATAGTATCAGCAATGATTTTTGTAAGGACTGGAAGTACATGTAAATTCTAACTCATACTTTCCCTTATCTTCCACTATTTTTTCACAGTCCCTCTCATCTTCCTCTATGTGGACATTACTTATTATGATTATCTCCCCCACAACTAAATGAGAAGCTTCACAAAATCTGCATATTTCTCTTGGTCATTGATTCCTAGTTCTGAGAATAATGTCCAACACATAGTAGTGTCTGAATAAATATTTGAAGACCGTATGTATCTCATTAAATGGAACTTCAGCCACAGTTGAAATCTTTCCAGGCAATACCCAGACTTACATATTGTGACATAAAAGCTTGCCATATAATCTGTTGTGAAAAAAATTAAAACATATTCTTGGCTCCGTATATCAGAGTCTCACAAGTTAACACCAATGTGGAAAGCCTAAAGCAACAGCAGCTGGAATAACATATGCATCTTTGCTCTCTGCGGTTCAGAAGAATAGAAACACTACAGAAGCAGAAATGAGAGCAACAAAAATTGCACAAATATCCTGGCAGCATAACTTTCTTTAGTTTATAATGAGCACTTGAATCATGGCTATCATTCTAAATATCAGAGATCTGAACATTTAATTTTCTGAAGTGATTCTAATTGGCTTGAATGTTAAAACAATTTCAAGACTAAATATCTGAGTTCCATGTAAGTCTTCATAGGCATATTTCTGAAATACCTTTTCCCCTTTTAGTGATATTTAAGCTACTTGCTGCCAATTGCATGCTAGACATATTTCATATGTAATCTTCATGAAATTCCTGCAAGGTACATATGCTTATTTCTATTTTGAAAAAAAAGGGGAGAAAAGATAAACAACTTGCCTCTAATTACATAGTAAATGGTATAGTGGGGTTTTGAAGCCGCATCTGCCAACATTCAAAACTCATGCTTTTAGTCATTATTTTACATATTTACTTTCAAATTGCAAAAGGAAAAGCAGCATATGAAAATTATTTATTATATAGGATTGCTTCCTGAGTAGTTTTTTTAAATGTAGAAAGTAATGCGATTGTGTTTAAAAGAGAGAAGAAATTGGCTTCTTTCTTTAAATGCTATGATTTTCCAAAAATTAAGAGCAATTTACCTTCTTTATAACAAATTGGAAGAAACTGTAAATTTAAATGTTAGAAACTCTAGATTTTTAAATTTATTTTATTTTATTGAGATGAGGTTTCACTCTTGTTGCCCAGGCTAGAATGCAATGGTACATTCTCTACTCACTGCAATCACCTCCTTTTGGGTTCAAGCGATTCTCCTGCCTCAGTCTCCCAAGTAGGTGGGATTACAGGCACCTGCCACCACGACTGTCTAATTTTTTGTATTGTTTTTTTGTAGAGACAAGGTTTCACCATTTTGGCCTGGCTGGTCTCCAACTCCTGACCTCAAGTGATCCTCCCACTTTGGCCTCCCAAAGTGCTGGGATTACAGGTGTGAGCCACCATGCCTGGCTTTGATTTCTTTTTACTTTGTTTTATTTTATAATAAAAGAATTCATGCTAATTATAAAACAATGGTAAATTTTTTAAATGAAAAAGTAAAATTATCAAACATAACACCATCTAGAGACAACTACTATCACTATTTGGTGGGAAATGCCTCCATATCTTTCTCTGTCTGTGCACAAATATATCCACATAGACACCTTTGTAAATATAACTGTATATCTGGACTTTTAAAATGAAAGTTGTATTTGTTTAATTTCTCTTTCATTTGTCATATTCATGCACATAAAATGGTTAACAGGGAAAAGTTTAGAAATTCTGTTCTTGAAATGATTTTTCCCTAAAGATTTTATTTTCCCCTTGATGAGTGCCACAGTCACTTTTCCAAATTGTTTCCTTTCATATGAGGAAAAGCTCATAAAGAGGCTGGTCAGAGAAGGCAAAAGTCCTCAGCTGTGACTTCTATTGAATACCAAATGCTCCTGAATGTATCAGTGATGGGATCCAACTTGGCACGGGTAAACTGGCTCATGTCAAGGATAATGTGTTGCACACTTGCTAACACAGTGGTCAATAGGAGGGGTTAAAATTAAAAAAAATATATCGTATGGTTGACTGAGAAAAAGTTGAACTTTTATTAATTGCATTCATCCACACACAGGGAGTGTAATAATTTGGCTTTTGGCTATTTACAGGCAATTATATATTGACTGATCTTATCAAGGCTTCTTAATGGAGAATTCGGACTACTTTCTAGTTAATGTTTATTTCTGTGTTTTAACCTAATTTAGAAGAACAATTTTAATAAATAAATCTGCATGAGCACGTCACATGTTTTTACTTTGTAAACTTTTGGATCAGTTCTCTCTTTCTAACACTTATCTCGGTTATATGATCACGCTACAAATAGAAAGAAAAAGATTTTTTCCACTCTGAAGACTGATATGCTCATAAATGTTTAACACTTGATTCTTAGAGGGAAAATAAGCCTGGTTTGTAGCATTTGCCAATTTTCTTATTGTAAATACTACCACCATGGCACATTTCAAGGTATAAAGTGATGTCACTTAAGACAAAAAATGGAAAGAGATGCACAGCAATATATGGTTATAAAGTATTTCCACCATGCAGAAATATTAGACCGTTCACAACCTCAAAATCAGAGATGTAATCCAATGATTCGGAAGTAATGAATTCTGAATGTTCATTATATTTTTTGTAGTAGAATTCATTTAATTTTAAGTTTATACAATTTAATAGTTTAATAATGTCTCTCATCTTTCCTGAAAGTTCAGCGACTTGATTGTGTGAGCTGGTAGGGACCTGCTTCACTGCTCCACTGTATTCTGTTTGCAGCTTCCCCCAAGATCTTGGTTTTATAACAAATCAATTCAAATCTACTTACTGGATTACTATGATATGCTAAGTGCTGTGTGGAATACTGCAACCATTAGGCTGAGTGTAAATTCGGGAAAATCAGAAGACACAGAAGAGTAACTCAATTGTTCTCTATAATCTACTTTGTATTGCTAAAAGCACTACAGAGTTGTTTAAAATTTTTCTCTTAAAATTATTGCTCTATTTTCTTAGTGATTTATTTCCCAAATCCTAGTTTTGAAATAATAAAAAGTTGTCTAAACTCAACCTTGTCTCTAGAACAAAATTATCAAATACTTTTGTTTCTGTACTGATTTATTACTGGAGAATTCATACATTTCACTGATGTTTATAATATGTGATATTTCTCTTTAAATTATATTTTATAATCACATCTTTGCCATACTTTTAAATAAAAATAAATAAAGGTAATAGTTTGTATCGAGGCCAGTCCTAGGACCAAAAACATTAATATCAAAATCATGGTTAGTAATTAATGAGTAATTAAATTAACAACATGAAGTCATCATGGAAAAGAAACGATGTTCAGTACACCACATTTATTAAAATAGCAAAGTGAATAAAACACTTGTAAGCATATTCATCAGAAAGCATTGTAACTAAAATATCTTAATTACTACATTGGCAGCCTTTGTGAGTCCCAATATATTTGGTAACTATTTCATACACACTATGTGATACTTTATAAATATGTGAAACGAGAAACATGCAATATTGTGATCTGCTTGACTCTCTTTCCCACAGAGATACTTCTTTAACAAATAAAGCAGTAAGCAACTGCTAGGTATCAGACTCTGGGCTGACTTCTGTGAATCAAAAATCTCCTTTATCAAGGGAAGGGCCTTGATCCCCACTTGTAAGGGATCCCCACTTTAGGCCACATGATCCCCACTTGTAGGTTCAACTCAAGGCATACTTTGAAGCCAATTCTGCTCCACCAAGGAAGACAACGTTTTCGGGACCAGCAGACAATCAGAGATTTAGCATGATTCTCTTGTGTTCTCACAACCAGATGCAGAACTGGGACTTCTGCATTCCTACTCTGCCTCAATTCCTGCCATGTATCCCTCTTCCGGTGGTCTCTGTCTTCTCTCTTAAGTCTGAATCTTGTCATGATTTTCGGTTTGGTAACTTTTGTTACTTCAGGTCTGATTTTCTCTCTAACAAGTCCTTACTGCTCTTGGTAGCCTGATTATCAGAACTTTTTTCTATCCATTCATTTAATATTTACTTAGTATCTTCAGTGCCAAGCATTCTTCTAAACACTAATTGCATATTAGTGAGTAAAATAAACTATAATATTTACCTCCTTCAGGTCAGGCTTTTTCCCTTTGCAGCCAAGATTGCTTAACAATAAGTATTATTGTAGGTTAAGTAGAAATTGTAATAGTACTTGTACACACATATACATAATAACTAGGAAATCTTTGTATTGCTTATTCCATATTCAATTATATATTGATTCATAGTGATTTTAAAGAGATTGGGTTCACATATAGAAGAATGCTACCAGGTTGATAGACACTAATTTCATATTTATTAAACTTAAATTCAGTCTTTCATTTTATTCAGCACTAATGTGTTAATAGAATCATTAGTTTGATAGTCATTTTGACAATATGACCAGCAATAGCATACATTTTGGAATTTTTGCCACTGACTGTATTTGATCACATTAAGATAAAGAATTCTTTAGGAAAATTTTAAGAACCTCTACTAACCTCGTATAAAATAAATGATGTCTAATTTTCTTCAGCTGAATGTAGCATATGCTCTAGGTCATTGATTAGCAACCTGGCTAAAACCATGTATCAAATCTGATACTTGGCATGCTTTGGTATGGACCTTAAATTAATAATTGTTTTCATATTTTTATAAATTGTTAACAAAATTCAAAGAAGAATATATGATTGAGACCACATATAGCCTGCAAAACCTAGGTATTTACTCTCTAGTCCTTTAAAAAAATAAAAGTTTGCTGACTTCTAACAGAAACTTTGAAAAATACTTACTCAACAATTCAGATATCTTATACAGTTGACCCTTAAACAATGTGGGGAGTTAGGGGTGCTGGGCACTCTGCAGTTGAAAATCCATGTACAACTTTTGATTACCCAAAAATTTAACTACTAATTGCCTGCAGTTCGCCAAAAGTGTTACTGGTAACACAAGTTTATTAACACTTATTTTTTATGTTATATGTATTATGTACTGTATTCTTACAATAATGAAAGCTAGAGAAAAGAACATGTTATTAAGAAAATCATAAGATAGTAAAATATATTTATTATTTATTAAGTGAAAGAGAATCATCACAAAGGTCTTCATCTTTATCATATTCACATTGAGTAGGCTGAGGAGAAAGAGGAAGAGAAATGATTGGCCTTGCTCTCACGAGTGGCAGAGATGAAATAAAATTCACATATAAGTGGACCCATGCTATTCAAACCCATGGTGTTCAGGATCAGTTGTATTAGTGTGTGTCTGACATTAACAAATGCAGATTTATTAAAAATAGAAAAACACAACAGGCATGGTGGCTCACTAACTAATTCCCACATTTTGGGAGGCTGAAATGGGTGCATCACTTGAGGCCAGGAGTTTGAGACCAGCCTGGCCAACGCGGTGAAACCCCATCTCTAGTAAAAATACACAAATTAGGCAAGTGTGGTGGTGCACACCTGTAATCCCAGCTACTTTGGAGGCTGAGGCATGAGAATCGCTTAAACCCTGGAGAGGGAGGTTGTAGTGACTAGAGATCGTACCACTGCATTCTAGCCTGAGTGACAGAGTGAGAGAGCAAGATGAGGAAGGAAGGAAATGGGAGGAGGAGAAAGGAAGAAGGAAGGAAGATAAAGGACAAAACAAGAAAACAGGCGGGCAGGCAGGCAGGCAGGGCGGCGGCAGGGGCAGGCTGGGGTGGCTGGGCAGGCATTGCTGGTGGCATAAAAGGCGATAGGCATAATTTATAATCTTCATCTCCTAATATTCTTCTCATCAGTCTCCCTCTAAACTAATTATTGACCTGTGATGTGCTCATGATGTTATAGTTCTCCTCTGGACCATATCTTCTGAGTTTTTGAGGAATTTTTTTTAATTGTCATTTTTTTTTCACAGAAAATTGTAGCATGATAATTCAATCCAAAGAGAGGTTATTAATTAAACCATGCTATTTCTTTTATCTTTATTGACATAATATTAATAGTTTAAGTGTTTTAATGAATATCCCATTTATTTCTGTGACTCACAGAATGTGGCTAAGGGCCTAGAGATTCATTAAAAATGGAAGGGACTCCTTTGATTTTGTTGAGCTTCCTACATCAACCTGGTAAATGTGTAGTGCAACATATGGGTCTCACCACAAGCATTTAAATTCAAACTACTCTATTTTCTGACACAGCCAGAAGCAGTAAAGAATTTCAAAATTCTAGAGACCTTGATGGAAAACATACTGTCTTGAGATTACAAAAACACACATTTTCATATTTATTACAGACATGCATAACCACTATCAGTTGCCGTTCAACATGCTTTGATATAAAGGAAGCCATGTGTAGTAAATCTTAGAGTTGTTCTTTACTAAAATTGAAAAAAATCTATGTAATATCTCTGGTCCCCAGTCTTGCGGCCAAATGCCAATATGCTTATTTCCTTCATTAGCAAAAATGTAGCCTATCAGTAACTTTCTAGTCTAGGGTTGTTGTGAAAATCTTATGAAGTAAAGTCCTGATTTTAATAATTATACTATAGTTATTAACGGAAGAAAATGTGTGCATGAGATTGTCTGTAAGGTAATTATATTGTTTTTATGAATGCATATTGGAGTATTTAAAGGTGAAGTAGTGTCATGTCTGCTGCTTACTCTGAAAAAAGTACCATTATACACACATCCACATGCATATATATGTGTGTAGATGTATGCATGTGTATGTACATCTGCTGTTTTGAACCCTATATGCCATAATTGTGCCATCACCAAGACCCATATATACACACATTGACCAAGATGACCTTTCAGTTCCCTTCAGCTTTGCCAAACTTTAAACAGATTTTTTCCTGACCATAGGTGCCTAAATTCACTTTTCTTAGGGCACTTATATCAGAAAACTTACAATCATAAATTATTTCTCCCCATTATGTAAATCATCTAGTTTCTTGCCAGTTTTACAACTCAAGAATGTCTTTCTCAAGAACCTGGAAATGATGCCTTTGAAATGTAATTCATGAAGAAAGATAGCACTCTTAACTCTCAGTTTCCTTGGGAGGGTAAGATCCCAACTTAGATAAACATGCGTTAGCAAACACCGATGTTCTAGTTACTATGGCCAACCTCCCCCATTATGTGCTTCAGTATTTTCCCAATAGCTCACCTCAGCATTTAAAAATTCTCTAACCTTTTGTTTCTGTAAAGTTGAATTCAGTCTCTCTTTCCTAGTGCAGTATTCTTGAACAAAGTCTTATTTGCTTTTTTGAATTTATTAATGCAATTTTTATTTACTGATACATACTTACACACATTAACATATGGAAAGAATGAAAATAATGATTAATCAAATATAGGAACATGTTAACTTTTTGGAAACATGAGTAAAGAGTAATCAGGAATTTGTACTGTTTTGCAACTTTTCTATACTTTTGGAATTACTTTTAAAAAGTCAAATAATTACACAAAAAAGTGCATGAAATATTCTATAATATCTAACAATCTATCTGAATGAAAGTTAAAATATTCAATTCCTAAAGCCAATAGCCACATCAAGCTGAAATATATCTGTCAACACTATAAATTACTAAGGAAAGCAGTAAGAAATAATTATGGTGTGTCATTACATATAAATAATTATTTTCAAAAGGCTGGAGGCAAATTTTGTTCTTCTGTACAAATGTAAAATTGCTTTCATCTTGAAGGCTAATTAGTAATGTAAACTATATAAACTACTTCACATGAAATTCAAAGACAGAGATCAAAGTGACAAGTGACAACCTGCTAGCAGCCTTTGCTTGCTTTTGGCGCCTCCTAGGCCTGGGCGTCCACTATGGCTGTGCTTGAGGAGCCCTTCAGTCTGCCACTGCACTGTGGGAGCCCCTCTCTGGGTTGGCCGAGGCTGGAGCTGGCTCCCTCTGCTTTAGGGGAGGTGTGCAGGGAGAGGCGCAGGCAGGAACCAGGGCTGCGTGCAGCACTCGTGGGCCAGCGCATGTTCCAGGTGGGCGTGGACTCGGTGGGCCCCGCACTAGGAGTAGCTGGCTTTCGCTGCTGGCCCTGGGCATTGAAGGGCTTAGCACCCAGACCAGCAGCTGCAGAGGATCTTCTGGGTCCCCCAGCACTGCCAGCCTGCCCACCTCACGCCCAAATTCTCACGGGGCCTCAGCCACATCCTGAGTGGCAGGGCTCAGGACCTGCAGCCCGCCATGCCCGAGCCAACCCGCCCCCACCACCCCACCCCGTGGGCTCCCACATGTCCTGAGCCTCCCCAAAGAGGGCCTCCCCTGCTCCACAGCACCAGGTTCCATCAACTGTCCAAGGGCTGAGGAGTGTGGGTGCATGGCACGGGACTGGTGGGCAGCTCCACCTGCGGCCCCAGCACAGGATCCACTAGGCAAAGCCAGCTGGGATCCTGAGTCAGGTGGGGACTTGAAAAACTTTTATGTCTAGCTAAATGTTTGTAAATGCACCAATCAGCACTTTGTGTCTAGCTCAAGGTTTCTAAACTCACCAATCAGTACTTTGTGTCTAGCTAATCAGGTGGGGACTTGGAGAACTTTTGTGTCTAGCTAAAGGATTGTAAATGCATCAATCAGCACCTTGTGTCTAGCTCAAGGTTTGTAAATGCACCAATCAGTGCTCTGTCAAAATTGACCAATCAGCTCTCTGTAAAATGGACCAATCAGCTCTCTGTGAAATGGACCAACGATTAGGATGTGGGTGGGGCCAGATAAGGGAATAAAAGTAGGCTACCAGAGCCAGGAGTGGCAACCTGCTTGGGTCCCCTTCTATGCTGTGGAAGCTTTGTTTTTTCACTGTTCACAATAAATCTTGCTGCTGCTCACTCTTTGGGTCTGCGCCACCTTTATGAATTGTAACACTCACTGCAAAGGTCTGTAGCTTCACTCCTGAAGCCAGTGAGACCATGAACCCACTGGAAGAAATGAAAAACTCCAGACACACCACCTTTAAGTGCTGTAACACTCACTGCAAAAGTCTGCAGCTTCACTCCTGAAGTCAGCAAGACCACGAACTCACTAGAAGGAAGAAACTCCAGATACATCTGAACATCTGAAGGAAAAAACTCCAGATACACAATGTTTAAGAACTGTAGCATTCACTGTGAAGGTCCACGAGACCTTCATTCTTGAAGTCAGCGAGACCAAGAACCCACCAATTCTGGACACACTTTGGTGACCTAAATGGGACTACGGCCTATCACCAAATGGTGAGACCATCACCTATCGCCAAGCAATGAGACCATCGCTTATCACCAAGTGGTGAGTACCATCAGACCCCTTTTGCTTGCTATTCTGTAGAATTCCGGGGCTAAATACCGGGCACTTGTCAGCCCAGTATTTACTTGTCAGTAAATACACTTGCCAGCCTGGTATTTACTTGTCAGCCCGGTATTTTACTTGTCAGTAAAAGCAACTAGTGCGCACACTAAAGACATGGCTGTCAGGCTTTCTGGGAACGGGCTCTCTAACAACCTCTGACTCTTTGGAGTTGGGACCGTTGGTTGCCTGGAACTAGCTTTGGCTTTTCCTGAACTGGACTGAACCGAGGGTCAACAGAGAGGAAAGCCATTCCGCTCCGTGGTTCCAACAACAAGTTAGTTGACCCTGTGGCCATAAGCAAAATTCTCAAAGGCATGTTGCCCAAACAAGACTCGCCCATCTATCCTATCTATCCTGATCCTTGTCCCCTGGGTCCTAGTGCCTGCCAGACAACTTCCTCTCACCTCTCTTCTCTGAGGCTAGCCCCACTTCTAAAAACCACTCCCTGTCTCTGGTGATTTTCTAGTTTCTCCTATAAGAATGATTTCTAGTATAAACTCCAGGACTCTGTTACCTTCTTTAGGCACCCAGGCTCACCAGTCAGAAAGACATAATTTTTGCCCAAAGCCCCGTCATAGGGGGGACTATCTGAAATTTTAGGACCCCCCCTCAGGCTAGTAGGCCTAAAAAAAGCTATTCCTGAAGCTAGGATATGGGGAGCCTCAGAAATTATATCCTTCCTATTCTTATAAATGAAGACAAAAGGCAACACTCTTCCAACCCTGGAGATCCCTTCCCTCCCTCAGGGTATGACCCTCCACTACATTTTTGGGGCATAACATCTTTATAGGACAGGGGTAAAGTCCCAATACTAACAGGAGAATGCTTAGGACTCTAACAGGTTTTTGAGAATGCATCAGTAAGAGCCACTAAATCCAATTTTTCTCGGTCCTCTTTGTGATCTAGGAGGACAGGCAAGGGTGCAGGTTTTCGAGAATGCGTCAGTAAGGGCCACTAAATCTGACCTTCCTCAGCCCTCCTTGTGGTCTGGGAGGAAAACTAGTGTTTCTGCTGCTGCGTCGGTGAGTGCAACTATTCCCATCAGCAGAGTCCAGGGACTGTTGTGGGTTCTTGGGCAGGGAGAGAAACAAAACAAACCAAAATTGCAGGCAGTTTTGTCTTTCACATGGGAAACACTCAGGCATCAACAGGCTCACCCTTGAAATGCATCCTAAGCCATTGGGATCAATTTGACTTGCAAACCCTGAAAAAGAGGCAGCTTATTTTTTTTCTGCACTATGGCCTGGCCCCAATATTCTCTCTCTGATGGGGAAAAAATGGCCACCTGAGGGAAGTACAAATTACAACACTATCCTGCAGCTTGACTTTTTCTGTAAGAGGGAAGGCAAATGGAGTGAAATATCTTATGTCCAAGCTTTCTTTTCATTGAAGGAGAATACACGACTATGCAAAGCTTGCAATTTACATCCCACAGGAGGACCTCTCAGCTTACTCCCGTATCCTAGCCTCCCTATTGTTCTCCTTCTTATTAACGATAATCCTCCTCTAATCTCCCCTACCCAGAAGGAAATAAGCAAAGAATCTCCAAAGGAGCACAAAAACCCCCAGGCTATTTGTTATGTCCCCTTCAAGCTGTAGGGGGAGGGGAATTTGGCCCAACCTGGGTACATGTCCCCTTCTCCCTCTCTGATTTAAAGCAGACCAAGGCAGACCTGGTGAAGTTTCCAGATGATCCTCATACATACATAGATGTCCTACAGGGTCTAGGGCAAACCTTCAACCTCACTTGGAGAGATGTCATGCTACTGTTAGATCAAACCCTGACCTTTAATGGAAAGAAAGCGGCTTTAGCTGCAGCCCGAGAGTTTGGAGACACCTGGTATCTTTGTCAAGTAAATGATAGAATGACAGCCAAAGAAAGGGATACATTTCCTACCAGTCAACAAGCTGTCCCTAGTATGGATTCCCACTGGGAACTTGACTCAGATCATGGTGAGTGGAGTCATAAACATCTGTTGACCTGTGTTCTAGAAGGACTAAGGATAATTAGGAAAAAGCCCATGAATTATTCAATGATGTCCACCACAAGTCAGGGAAAGGAAAAAAATACTTCTGCCTTCCTTGAGTGGCTACAGGATGCCTTAAGAAAATATACTCCCCTGTCACCCAAATCACTCAAGGGTCAATTGATTCTAAAAGATAAGTTTATTACCCAATCAGCTGCAGATATCAGGAGAAAGCTCCAAAAGCAAGCCCTGGGCCCTGAACAAAATCTGTAGGCATTATTAAATCTGGCAACCTCAGTGTTCTATAATAGGGACCAAGAAGAACAGGACCAAAAGGAAAAGTGAGATCAGAGTCATGGCCCTCAGACAAACAAACCTTGGTGGTTCAGAGAGGACAGAAAATGGAGCACACCAATCACCTGGCAGGGCTTGTTATCAGTATGGTTTACAAGGACACTTTAAAAAAGGTTGTCCAATGAGAAACAAGCCATTCCCTCATCCATGTCTGCTATGCTGAGGAAATCACTGGAAGGCACACTGCCCCAGAAGACAAGGGTTCTCTGGGTCAGAAGTCACCAACCAGATGATCCAGCAACAGGACTGAGTGTGCCCGGGGCAAGCGCCAGCTCATGTCATCACCCTTACTGAGCCCCGGGTACATTTAACCATTGAGGACCAGGAAATTGACTTCCTCCTGGACACTTGTGCAGCCTTCTCATTGTTAATCTCCTGTCCTGGATGACTGTCCTCAAGGTCTTTTACCATCTGAGGAATCCTGGGACAGCTTGTAACCAGGTATTTCTCCCACCTCCTCAGTTGTAACTGGGAGACTTTGCTCTTTTCACATGCCTTTCTTGTTATGCCTGAAAGTCCCACACCCTTATTAGGGAGGGATATATTAGTCAAAGCTGGAGTTATTATCTACATGAATATGGGGAACAAGTTACCAATTTGTTGTCCTCTACTTGAGGAAGGAATCAACCCTGAAGTCTGGGCATTGGAAGGACAATTTGGAAGGGCAAAAAATGCCAGCACAGTCCAAATCAGTCTAAAAGATCCCATCACTTTTCCTTATCAAAAGCAATATCCCTTAATGCCTGAAGCTCATAAAGGATTACAGGATAGTGTTAAACATTTAAAAGTTCAAGTCTTAGTAAGGAAATGCAGAAGTCCCTGCAACATCCCAATTCTAGGAGTACAAAAACCAAATGGTCAGTGGACACTAGTGCAAGATCCTAGACTCATCAATGAGGCAGTAATTACTCTGTATCCAATTGTACCCAACCCCTATACCTTGCTCTCTCAAATACCAGAGGAAGCAGAATAGTTCACAGTTCTGGACTCCAAGGATGCCTTCTTCTGTATTCCCCTGCACTCTGACTCCCAGTTTCTCTTTGCCTTTGAGGATCCCACAGATCACATGTCCCAACTTACTTGGATGCTCTTGCCCCACGGGTTTAGGGATAGCCCTTACCTGTTTGGTCAGGCACTGGCCAAGCATCCAGGCCACTTCTCAAGTCCAGGCACTCTGGTCCTTCAGTATGTGTATGATTTACTTTTGGCAACCAGTTCAGAAGCCTTGTGCCAGCAGGCTACTCTGGATCTCTTGAACTTTCTAGCTAATCAAAGGTACAAGGTGTCTAGGTCAAAGGCCCAGTTTTGACTACAGCAGGTCAGATATCTAGGCCTAATCTTAGCCAGAAGGACCAGGGCCCTCAGCAAGGAATGAATACAGCCTATACTGGCTTATGCTCACCGTAAGACATTAAAACAGTTGCGGGGGTTCCTTGGAATCACCAGCTTTTGCCAACTATGGATCCCCAGATACAGCAAGATAGCCAGGCCCCTCTATAGTCTAATCAAGGAGACCCAGAGGGCAAATACTCATCTAGTAGAATGGGAACCAGAGGCAGAAACAGTCTTCAAAACCTTAAAGCAGGCTCCTTGTACAACTCCAGCTTTAAGCCTTCCCACAGAAGAAAACTTCTCTTTATACATCACAGAGAGAGTAGGGATAGCTCTTGGAGTCCTTACTCAGACTAATGGGAAAACCCCACAACCATTGGCATACCTAAGTAAGGAAATTGATGTACTAGCAAAAGGCTGTCCTCACTGTTTACAGGTAGTTGCAGCAGTGGCTACCTTAGTGTTGGAGGCTATCAAAATAATACAAGGAAAAGATCTCACTGTCTGGACTACTCATAATGTAAATGGCATACTAGGTGCCAAAGGAAGCTCATGGCTATCAGACAACTGCCTACTTAGATACCAGGCACTACTCCTTGAGGGATCATTGCTTCAAATACATATATGCATGGCCCTCAACCCTACCACTTTTCTCCCAGAGGATGGGGAACCGATCAAGCATGACTGCCAACAAATTATAGTCCATACTTATGCCACCCAAGATGATCTCTTAGAAGTTCCCTTAAGTAATCTTGACTTTAACCTATATATTGATGGAGGTTCATTTGTGGAGAATGGGATGTGAAGGACAGGTTATGCCATAGTTAGTGATGTAACCAACTTGAAAGTAAGCCTCTTCCCCCTGGTACCAGCACCCAGTTAGCAGAACTAGTGGCACTTACCCAAGCCTTAGAACTGGGAAAGGGAAAAAGAATAAATGTGTATAAAGATAGGAAATATGCTTATCTAATCCTACATGCCCATGCTGAAATATGGAAAGAAAAGGAGTTCCTAATGTCTTGAGGAAACCCCATTAAATACCTTAAGGAAACCATGGAGTTATTGCACATAGTGCAAAAACCCAAAGAGGTGGCAGTCTTACTCTGCCAAAGCCATCAAAAAAGAGAAGGAGAGGGGAGAAGAGCAGCATAAGTGGCTGATAGAGGCAGGGCAAGACCAGCAGAGAGAGACAAAGTCAAAGACAGAAGGAGAGAGATGAATAGACAGACAAAGAGAGAGTCAGAAAGAGAGAAAGAGAGAGGCAATGGAGAAGTTGAAGAGAAAGAAAGAGAGATGGAAGTAGTAAAGAAAAAACTGTGTACCCTATTCCTTTAAAAGCCAGGGTAAATTTAAAACCTTTAATTGATAACTGAAGGTCTTCTCTGTAATCCTATAACACTCCAATACCACCTTGTTATCAGTGTAAACAAAAGTGTAGTCAAAAGCACTGAGGCCACTGACAACCCATAGCCTTCCTATCAAAAATCCTTAACCCTGCAGGTTTCCTAACAGGGCACCTAAATCTTAATTACCATACAAACGTCAGACCAGATCTAGGAGGAACTCCCTTCAGGACAGGACAATAAATGATTCCTCCCAGGCGATTAAGGGAAAAAGACACAATGGGTATTCACTAAGTGATTGCATAATAATTGGTCTACTCAAATGTTTGAGTTCTTTGCACTCAGCCAAATCTTAAAGTACTTACAGAATCAGGAAGGAGCCATCTATACCAATTCTAAGTTTATATGGACTGAACAAGGTCTTATTAATAGCAAAGAAAAATTGAAATCCCAAACTTACAAGGTTTTCAACAAAAGTAAAATATGCTAAAAGTTAACAGTGTAAACATATATTATCCTAACTTCGAAACTTGTGGAAATCAGACCCTATCAGTACCCCTCAAAGCTCAAGTCTGGCAGCACAGAACCATACAACTAATACCCCTACTTATGGGTAGGAATGGCTACTGCTACAGAAACTGGAATAGCCAGTTTATCTACTTCATTATCCTACTACCACACACTCTCAAAGGATTTCTCAAATGGTTTGCAAGAGATAATGAAATCTATCGTTACTCTATAATCCCAAATAGACTCTTTGGCAGCATAGCTCTCCAAAACTGCTGAGGCCTAGACCTCCTCATTGCTGAGAAAGGAGGACTCTGCACCTTCTTAAGGGAAGAGTGCTGTTTTTACACTAATCACTCAGGGATAATATGAGATATTGCCTGGCTTTTACAGGAAAAGGCTTCTGAAATCAGACTGAAATCAGATGACACTTTTCAAACTCTTATACCAGCCTCTGGAATTGGACAACATGGCTTCTCCCCTTTCCAGGTCCTGTGGCAGCCATCTTGCTGTTACTTGCCTTTGGACCCTGTATTTTTAACTGCCTTGTTAAATTTGTTTCCTCTAAAATTGAGGTCATCAAGCTACAGATGGTCTTACAAATGGAACCCCAAATGAGCTCAACTAACAATTTCTACCGAGGAACCCTGGACTGACCCGCTGGCACTTTCACTGGCCTAGAGAGCTCCCCTCAGAGGACACTACAACTGCAGGGCCCCTTCATCGCCCCTATCCAGCAGGAAGTAGCTAGAGCAGTCATTGGCCAAATTCCCAACACCTGTTGTCCCTTTTAAGGGGGGATTGAGAGGTGACAACATGTTAGCAGGCCTCACTCACTCTCTGTGCCTCCTTGGTCTCGGCGTCCACTCTGGCCACACTTGAGGAGTCCTTCAGCCCACCGCTGCACTGTGGGAGCCCCTCTCTGGGCTGGCCAAGGCCAGAGCAGGTTCCCTCTGCTTGTGGGGAGGTGTGGAGGGAGAGGTGCGGGCAGGAACTGGGGCTGCACGCAGCACTCACAGGCCAGTGCCAGTTCTGGGTGGGCATGGGCTCAGTGGTCCCTGCACTCAGAGTGGCCGGCCGGCACCACCGGCCCTGGGCAGTGAGGGGCTTAGCACCTGGGCCAGCAGTTGCAGAGGGTGCACCAGGTCCCCCAGCACTGCTGTCCCACCCACGCCGCACTCGAATTCTCACCGGGCCTCAACCACCTCCCCATGGGGCAGGGCTTGGGACCTGCAGCCTGCCCTGCCCGAGCCATCCCCACGGGTGGGCTCCCATTTGACTTGAGCCTCCCTAACAGGCGCTGCCCCCTGCTCTGTAGCACCCGGTCCCATTGACTGCCCAAGGGCTGAGGAGTGTGGGAGCGTGGTGCAGGACTGGCAGGCAGCTTTGCCCGCAGTCCTGGCATGGGATCCACTAGGCGAAGCCAGCTGAGCTCCTAAGTTGGGTGGGGACTTGGAGAACTTTTATGTCTAGCTAAAGGTTTGTAAATGCACCAATCAGCACTTTGTGCCTAGCTCAAGTTTTGTAAACGCACCAATCAGCACCCTGTGTCTAGCTCAAGGTTTGTAAATGCACCAATAAGCACTCTGTCAAAATGTACCAATCAGCTCTGTGTAAAGTGGACCAATCAGTAGGATGTGGGTGGGGCCAGATAAGGGAATAAATGGAGGCCACCCCAGCCAGAAGAGGCAACCCACTCGGGTCCCCTTCCAGGCTGTGGAAACTTTGTTCTTTCACTCTTCGCAATAAGTCTTGCTGCTGCTTACTCTCTGGGTCTGCGCCGGCTTTGTAAATTGTAACACTCATGGTGAAGGTCTGCAGTTTCACTTGTGAAGCCAGTGAGACCACGAACCCTCTGGAAAGGATGAACAACTCTGGATGGGAGGAACAAACAAGTCCGGACGCACCACCTTTATGAACTGTAACACTCACCATGAAGGTCTGCAGCTTCACTCTGGAGGCCCGCAAGACTACAAACCCACTGGAAGGAATGAACAACTCCAGATGTACCACCTTTAAGAGCTGTAACACTCACTGTGAAGATCTGCAGCTTTATGAACGGTAACACTCACCGTGAAGCTCTGCAGCTTCACTCCTGCAAGACCACAGACTCACCGGAAGGAATGAACAACTCCAGATGCACCACCTTTAAGAGCTGTAACACTCACTGTGAAGATCTGCAGCTTCACTCCTGAAGTCAGCAAGACCATGAACCCACCAGAAGGAATAAACTCTGGACCCATCTGAACATCTGAAGGAGCAAACTGTGGACACACAATCTTTAAGAACTGTAACGCTCACCGCGAGGGTCCACGGCTTCATTCTTGAAGTCAGCAAGACCAAAAACCCACCAATTCTAGACACAAAAGCACTATGGAGACCTAGAGTGAGAGTTACTCCCATCAGTTATGTGGTCCAATCTCACACTCAAACAGTAGTTTGTTCTGTTATCCCTAGTAGGTGACCATCTCATGCCTGCATGATTACTTCTAGTAGCAAAGGTCCTGCCCATTTTAATTTTGGATTTCTCTATATTGAAAAAAAAAAAATCCCATGTTCTCATAAGTTTTACTCAATAGTATTTCTTCCATCATCTAAAATAACATACAATTAGTCAATATGTGTGTCTTTTAAATACTTAAACCATCTTTCATTCATCTTCTCAAGTAAAATACTTCAAAGAGCCCTTCTTTAACCACTAAAGCCTCTTCCTTTGTTCTATTCCTGATATGAGATAAAATGTTTAAATTAACAGAACATGTGAGACATGGTCAGAAAAACACCTGTTGCCAAGTGGTTGTATTCACATCCAGATTCTAGGGTCAATTGTGGGAATGGTGCCACTTGCAAAGTTAGATGTTCAGCATGGGTCATGGTGATGGGGCAAGCTATGGTATTTGTCATTCAAAATAGTGGCTATGTTGTCTCCATGGAGTTCATTCTCTGGAACTGTTCTGTGGTTCTCGTTTCCACCTAGTCCTTTTTATTCCTACCCATTACATAAGTTTCATTTCCCAATCTCTTCTGCAAATATTTCAATGTATTCATTTGCTGCTTGTATCAACCAGAGATATCTTTTTGCTTAGCTTTATAAACTCTGATTGCCACTGATACTTCTTTTCAAATAATCACCTGTTTATAAAACATTTATTTTGTGAAAGCTATCAGTCATACCAAATGCTATAAATATCAATAAGACCTGTGCTTGGTCATACTGTCATATGGCCTTAAAATCAATCATAGGGTTATCACTCTAGGATTTATTGAAATAGGTTGTTTCTAGTTTCATCTTGTATCTTGGAAAATTACATTTTGAGATGCCTTAGCTTACATTCTGTGCACAACAGAAATCAGAACTCAAACTGGAAACATTGTACTCTTGTTCTAGGATTAGCGTGATGCAGGTAGAAGTGTTAGCAGTCCTAATATGAGTGCCTATGGTTGATGAGCAGCAAAGAAGGAAACTAGGCCTAGTTTAAACTGGGGTTTAAACTAACAATCTAATCACAGAAAGAAAGTTGTATGAGATTGTATTATCAAGCAGAGATCAGAACTGGATATGCAGAAATGATATGTGGTGTAGTAAGTTTCTGAAATAATTTTTGTAATTCCAGGCCACTTGATTTCCTAATCAAAGTTTGCAGTCAAATTTCTCATTTGTGTGAGATGACTCACATCTTCAGCCTCAATGTTTTTCCTTCTCAGCACTTTTATATTTTTCATTTTTTTTTTTATTTTAATAACTGTGGGGATACAAGTGGTGTTTGCTTACATGGATGAATTGTATAGTGATGAAGACTAGCATTTCAGTGCATACATCAATTGAGTAGTGTACATTTTACCCAATAGGTAGTTTTTCATCTTTCACCCCTCTTCACTTGCCTCTCCCTTTCTGAATCTCCGGTGTCCATTATATGACTCTGTTTGTCTTTGAATACTCATAGCTTAGCTCCCATTTATAAGTATATGGTTTTTCATTACTGAGTTACTTTACTTACAATAATGACCTCCAGTTCCATCCAAGTTGTTGCAAAAGATATTATTTCATTCCTTATTGAGACTGATTAGTATTCCACTGTAAACACACACACACACACACACACACACACACACACCCCACGTTTTCTGGGTTCCATATCTTTGCAATTATGAATTGATCTGCAATAAATTTACATGTACAGGTGTCTTTTTGATATAGTGACTTATTTTCCTTTAGGTAGATATCCAGTGGTGGGATTGACAGGTCAAATTAGCCTCAACTTTAGAATGCTGCTGCTATGTTTAAATATCCCAGACCTACTGGGAGAGTTCTGATGTTAATGGATGACAGCTACATTACACCAAGAGTGGTTTTACAGTAGAAATAAATTGAGTGCTCATGAAGTAACCTTAATTGTAACTCAAGGAGAATGTCCTAACTCTAGTATGTTGAAATGAGTCCACTAGAGCTTAGTTTATCTTAGTTGAATTTTCCTTGATTTTCTGAAATTGCATCACATTCTTATTTCCTTCTAGGTCACAAAGAAGATATGGCTGTTGTGTCTTTTAAACATCTTTTATATTTGTAACATGCAAAACAAACCTAACCACGTAGGCTGGAACTAGTTAAAGAAGTGGAAACATATCAAACTAACTAGCAATAAAAATATTGGATGTTACATTTATCCTTTCATGTTTTAAATCAACTGCAACCTATCTATTAGTGTGTCCAGAATTTATTCCTTCTGGTGGGTTCTTGGTCTCGCCAACTTCAAGAATGAAGCCGCAGACCCTTGTGGTAAGTATTACAACTCATAAAGGTAGTGCAGACCCAAAGAGTGAGCAGCAGCAAAATTTATTGTGAAGAACAAAAGAACAAAGCTTCCACAGCATGGAAGGGGACCCGAGCAAGTTGCTGCTGCTGGCTGCCTGGCCAGCTTTTCTTCCCTTGTTTGGCCCCACCCACATCCTGCTGATTGGTCCATTTTACAGAGCACTGATTGGTCCATTTTACAGAGTGCTGATTGGTACGTTTACAATCCTTTAGCTAGACACAGAGTGCTGATTCATGTGTTTGTAAATTTACAGAGTGCTGATTAAGGCATTTACAATCCTTTAGCTAGACACAGAGTGCTGATTGGTGCATTTTTACAGAGTGCTGATTGGTGTGTTTACAATCCTTTAGCTAGACACAGAGTGCTGATTGGTGCGTTTACAATCATTCAGCTACACAGAAAAGTTCTGCAAGTCCCTGCTGGACCCAGGAAGTCCAGCTGGCTTCACCTCTCAGTAGGTTGAATTTGGGCTATTAATCACTCTTAATTTTACATTCTGTAGATAATCTAGTATGTGGAAAGCAAGCAGGCTTTGAAAACAGCCTGAACTATCTCAGCTACTTTCTGAAACTTAGAGAAAGTAACTGGAGCTCTCTGAACTTCAGGTTCAAATTAACAGAACATGTGAGACATGATCAGACAAACACCTGTTGCCAAGTGGAGCTCTCTGAACTTCAGGTTCTCATCTGTTTATCGAAATTATTTATGACACTTCTTACTGGATTTGAAGATAATAGATGACATATGGAAGAATCAAACATAACACAGAAACTGGAACAGAGCGGGTAGATACAAAAAAACATTATTCTCCCTTTCTATCACCATTTCCTTGCCTTTCCTACCTTGTTTTTGACAATTTCTGCATTTCATTCCCTGGTTGCTCTTTTGAGGGGAACTTCCTAGCTGTGGCTCACACTTATTAGAGAGTAGTTTGAAAATTTTCATGATAATTTGTATAGGTTTTTTCTGTGAAATAACATTACCAAAAAGTACACGAATATATGTAAGCAAGCCCCTGCAACTAAAAACTAATACATACAAGATTTTCTTATAATCACATTTCTGACATTTACATTAATATTATTTAGCTTTTTAAAAATTTATTCTGTTTCCCATTAGGAAACAGTAGTGGATACCAAATGTTGAAAAGGAAAACTTTTCCTTTTATTGAGCTGGGAAACTTAAAACTGAGAAATTTCATTAACATTTGTTTTCATTTTTTGTGCATTGGTGAATTGGGAAAACTTGACATTATTTGACTCTTGTGTAAGTATACTACTCAATACTCCATTTTGCAGAAACTAAGATACAATGATGTCATTCTATAACACCTTGATTTGTCACAGTCCTCCTGCATGGACATATTTTCCAGTATCTGAACCATATCTATAGATTCTAGACTCTACTTTTCAAATTCCATTCTATTTAATGCATAATATATTTGCTAAATATTACGATCATTGTCTGTCATGCTATTTTTTTTCTCAGTGACGTTTAGCTTTTAATTCCTAAGTAGAAAAACCCCAAAAATATATAGCCTGAGCTGACATCTTTGGAGTAATGCCAAAGGCAATACTTTCAAGATTGGTCTGCAGTCTTTCTATGTTGTTTTATTATTTTATTGCTAAGCAGGCCTTCATCTCAAGGAGATGGTATCAACTTACCCTTTTTGTGATATTCAAAGCATCTCAATGTTACTTCAAAGTGGTCTCTTGAATCCTACTATTTGTTTTCCACCCATAATGCTAGCCTAGTTCAAGCTTTATTAACTTTCATATGAACTAGTACAATTTCTTCCTATCTCATCTATTTTCCTCATCTCTAAATTCCTACTTATTTCTTCAGTGAGTAGAGAAAATAGATAAGTAGTCAGAGATTTGTTCATGTCAGGCATTGCATGATTTCCCACACATTAGTCTTTAAGCAATGGTGCATGGTAAAGAGGCTGTTTATTAATATCTAAACTAAAGGCAAGAATCACAAGTTACAGTTACAGCTGCTTTAGTATAAAATAAGAGATGTTAAGAAAAAAAATTAGAAGATTTAGAGATTGATTAAATAGAGATATGGGAAAAGATTAAAGGGTGGGGAAGGAGTTTGAAGCCTCTCTAGCTTCTAGCTTGGCTGCTGGAATAAATTGTGATTCTGCTCTTTAAAATATGAGATTCAAGAGAAGAATGAGATTTGGACTCAAAATATCTTATTCATTTTGAACCCAGTTGAGTATTAGTTTTCTATGGGAAGATACGCTACAGCATCTAAAATATTTAACATATGGATCTGGATCTCAGGGATTTAGTTTATGGTATATATGTGTTTTTCAGAATTATTAATTAAAAGTGGTAGTTAAAAACATGTAAAAAATCTGAGTGCTCACCAAGAGCACATTGACTAACCAGAAAAGAGAACAAACGGAACCATAGGAAACATGAGCAACTGTAATTAGGACAGAGACTAAGGAGTTAACAAAATTCAGAATGAGAAGACAGAATTAAGAGTACCAATGAGAAGAACAAAGAGAGGGTGATGTCTCAGAAGGCAAGGACAAAAGATGTTCATGAAGGAAGCAGTCAACAATGGAAAAAAAAATAAGATAAGGAATAAAAACATTCATTGAAAATGGCGATAGAAAAGTCATTAAAGATATTCAGAACAATTTAACTGGGGTTGTTGGTATGGTATCTGGTAGGTTAAAGAGTAAATAGATAGAAAGTAAAGAAATAGTTGGGGTTTTAAAAATATTATTTTATTTTTTGGGATCCTTTTCATGAATTGAAGTGAGTGAAATATAAAAGAGAGAATTATTGTTCTTCATTTTGTTTTAAATGGACAGGTTTGATGATATTATGACATGAACCAAGAGCCAATTGTAACCTAAAAATTAAAAATATGCAGAACATAGAAAATAATTAATTAAATATTATCTTAGACAAGATAATATCAACTAGAAAGTTGAACTTTGATAAAGAAAAGTCTGTTCTAATAATGAGAAAGAAAGTCAATATACATATAATATACATATTTGTAAGTTTGAGAATGGACAGTTAAAACTGTCCTACAAGATTATCTATGTCTTCTCTCTGAATTAGGGAAAAATCTACTACTAAGAAAGATGAGAGTGAATTGAAAGAGTAGATTAATCTTAAATTAGATAGAAAAAAAAAAGAAAGGTTTAATGCAGGACTTCTTATGACTTCACGGACATTCGAAGATCGTCCACAATTTTTACTCATCTTGTGCCCTTGTGTAAATCATACTCATGTTTTCTTATCCAAAAATTAGCTTGCATGGAGGCCTTGTCTAAAACCCCCAAGGAAGTTGCAATTATTTTTTTGTACTTCCTCAATACCTTGTTATATCACTAAACTATTGAATTGTAATGTTCTGCTTATTTTGTTTATAAAAGTAGTCATTATTTGTTGAGGATCTATGAAACGTCAAGAATTATTTTAAGTGCATATATCTGAAAACATATAATGAAGTGCCTACTGATGTAATTATTTCACAAACATGAAAACTCAGCAAAACAAGTTAAGTAACGCAGCAATCATGAGTGATTAAACAAATAAACCTCCAGTTTCCCTGACTTTAGTTATTTTGACATTCTGTTCTCCTCCCCTCATGAGCTGTAAATTATTTAACAGTAGGGGTGGAATAATATTCATTTTATATGTTCCATGCCTCCATCAGTCACTGATTTACTGCTGGTGCTCAGTAATAAATGTTAGTTGAAAGAAAAATGAATAGATATCAATTATTGTTTGCCTTTTTTTCTTTTATCTCAAGTACATGAGTGATTTTTTTAAAAAGTCATATTTTTAATTATGGAAAAGCAGCCTTTTCCTTCCAATAGTAGCTGATTATTTTAAATAAAAACAAAAAATATAAATATTAATAAATCATGTCCCTTAATCTTCTTTATCTATGAAGTACTTTGTATTGATACATAATAGTTGTACATTTCTGTGGGGCACATGTGATATTTTGTTACATGCATAAAATAGGTAATAATCGAGTCAGAGTTTTTAGGGTATCACCTTGAATATTTACTATTTTTCTTTGTTGGAAACATTTCATCCTTTTTTCTAACTATGGTTTGTCATGTTTACTCCTTTAACTTACTTTGCCATTTCCATCTTAGGCAATATTAATATTTCCTGAAGTACTATCAATTCCATCAACATTTCTAATAGAAAAGTGAGAGCTGCTAGACAACTTCCAGTTCCCCCTTTGCTTATTAATTTTTGTATGCTTAAAATATGACCAATATGGACACCTACTCTGTACCCACAAATTTAAAAAAGAAAATAATGCTAGTAATTTGTAAGGCCAATTGGCTATGATTGTTTCATTTATGTTATATACTAATAGTTACATATATATATAGTCCATATCTACATCTGTTTTGCATAACAACTCTTTTCAAACATTCTCTATACAGTGACACATAAGCATTTTATAGACCACTTAACACATTATAGTGCTATGTATAATTTTTCCTTTAAAAATGAAATATACTTAGATCCACAAACTCTTCAGAATTATTACATATCAAATGTTGCTTAAGAAATTGCCAAAAAGAATAACATAAATTTTGAAAAAATAGTTACCAAAATCTCAAAAGCCTAACTGAAGGAATTTTACATAAAATATTCTGTACTAATATGTCTGATGGGTGTTAAACTGATCTAGCTTTTAAAAGTGTCTGAAACAAGAGAAATAAGTGAGGTAAAGTATAAAAAACTAGACAATTATACTGTATATAGATGTGCAATTAAGAGTTGACATCTGGCCGGCGCGGTAGCTCACGCCTGTAATCCCAGCACTTTGGGAGGCCAAGGCGGGCGGATCACGAGGTCAGGAGATTGAGACCATCCTGGCTAACATGGTGAAACCCCGTCTCTACTAAAAATACAAAAAAATTAGCTGGGTGTGGTGGCGGGCGCCTGTAGTCCTAGCTACTCGGGATGCTGAGGCAGGAGAATGATGTGGACCCGGGAGGCAGATCTTGCAGTGAGTCGAGGTCGTGCCACTGCTCCCCAGCCTGGGAGACAGAGCAAGACTCTGTCTCAAAAAAAAGAAAAAAAAAAAAAATCCTTCACAGCAAATTAATTATAAATATCTTTAAATAATATTAAAATAATGGTCAGAAATTTATTTTCAGATATTATCTACCTGTTGAGGACCATAATTATTATTAAAATAATACAAATTAGAAGTACACATATAAAAACATTTACATCAGTTTTGGCATGATACAAAGAACAATACTTTCTTTTGTTATCCGGGTTTTACCCTCTGACTTCCTCTTGTTATCAAGGTTTTACCCTCTGTTCATACACAAGTTTTTGAGTTTGTTTATAGCACCTGTAAATACATATGAAAAGACATTCTGCTTCCTTTTTAACTAAAACTTAAATCCAAATCCAAAGACATATTCCAAGTTTTTTGAGGTTGGACACTGAAATGCATACAATAATATATACTTCAAACATACTTACCTATAAAGTTTTCTAAACTATTGTGTTTTATCTTTTTAATGGTAATTGTTAACTGCCATCTCCACCTGTTTTCAAGCTTAAAATATTTCAGATAGCTTGAGGTATGCATGCTTATCTAAATGGCATTTTTTAAAAACAAGATTCTCTATACTCTTGGTGTTTTGCAGGTTTCTAAGTCTTCATTTTAAGTGACAGGAAAATAGTCTTAACTTATTTTTAAAAATTGACAATATTTTAAAGGCACTGTACCTGTAAGCCAAGCTACATTAGAGCTTTTTATGAACAAAATATATTAAGACCTAGAGTGAAATTTACCTGAGGTGAAAATATAACGGTCCTGATCTCATTTATGTTTTTAGTATCTAGTGTTGACATATTTATATCTATGGTTGCCTGAAATTACCTCTGGTTGACAATTACCATGTCTGTTTTTGAGAATATAAAAACATCAAATCAGTAACAGAATGAACTTCTTATCCTAAAACATCCTAGTAATAGCTTAAGTCTATGATAGATTTTGCTACTCTAAATAGTAGTTGCAATTTCAACTCAAGTACATATGATAAGTTTTATAAGAGTTGGATTATGTTTTCTTCTCTATATAAAAAGCACAGCTACCATGTTGTCCTCAATTTATACAATGTGAAAAATTGCCCTTTGGTATTATTCAATAAAGTGGCTGTTCCATATTTTGATGATCTTTCCATGCCAGTAATATTTCCACACTTTCCTATAATTGCATCTCATAGATAATTTTGTTAACCCTTGCCCTTTTCACAGATTATTTTTACAATCATATAATGCTACCAATTATATTTTCTGTTTACACATTTTCCATATTGAAATTTCAATGGTACTGAAATTTATAGGGAATTTTAGGGACAATGGTATAGATATTTTTAAAAATCATAATAGATATTATGGTTTTGCGCTCCAAAAATCTACACAAATTTATACTTCCACTAAAAGTTAATGAAAGTGCATATTTTTTCACTCTCTTGAAGAGTATATTAGTAATTTATCAATATCTACGAGATATATAAAAGTACCTTGTTATTGTTTCAAACTACATGTCTTTATTATCTGGGCAGAACATTCTATGCATGTATTGGACTTTACTTTGCCTTTTTCTGATAACATACCATTTGTCCATGATTTCTATTCACTTATTTGCCTTAAAAGAAATTATTCAGAAGCTAGTTTTGTTGCTTTTTTTTTTTTTTTTTTAAAGACAGGTTCTCAATCACTTGCCCAGACTGGAGTGTAGTGACACAATCTCCACTATTGCAACCTCCACCTCCCGGGCTCAAGTGACTCTCCTGCCTCAGCCTCCTGAGTAGCTGGGACTACAGATGCTTATCTAATTATTATTATTTTTATTTTTAGCTGAGACAGATTTTCTCCAGGTTCCCCAGGCAGGCTGGTCTCCAACTCCTGGGCTCAAGTGATTCACGGACTTCAGACTCCCAAAGTGTTGGAATTACAGGCATGAGCCAGCACACCCGGCCATTTTGTTTCTATTCTTACTGGTGAATTTCAAAGGAAGGGAAATAAATAATAATACCTTCATACCTTCACATTGCTTTCTTTAAATAGAACTTTCAATAACGATCTTCGCTTCTGATTGTTTTTGCTTTTTAAATGTTAAAGATATGCTATTTTCTTAGATTATCTAAATTATAAAGACCTTATTGTTTCACTTTGGTGAAATGTAGTTTTTAAAAGACCTGGAATATAATTTTAGAATAGAATAATATAATTCTTAATAGTAGTTGTTTCATCATTTAATATTCACTCTCTATTTTTAGAATTCTACTTTGGTATAAAGAGTCCCTCTTCTTTTCTTCTTTCATTAGTGTTTGCCTAATTTATCTTTTACTGTATCTTTGTTTGCAACCATTATGTGCCATTTGGATTGAAGTGTATCCCTTTTAAAGAGCCCATATTTGGGTTTGTTTTGTTTTATTGTAGTGGAATTAGTTGTTTTAAATTTGATATAATTCTTATTCTTTTAAGAAACAAATTTAATCCATTCATATTAATTTAATAATTTATACATTAGAATTATTCATGACATTTTCTGTTTAACATGACTATGCTCTTCTATGAATTGAGATTTATTTATATTTAATAGAATTTCTTCTGAATAAAGGTAAACTCCCTTTAAAATTTAAAAAAGCACATGAGAAATTAAAAACAGTCATAAAATATCTGCATTGAACTTTTTGGTGATTAATCTTATAAATATTAATAAGTTTCTCATACCTTGATGATTTAACACATTCTGAGTCTCACCTTCCCCAGATAGAATTTAGAATAATTATTAGAATAATTATTCTCCAGATTATTTTAAGATGTAAGCATGTGATTAAAGGTCTGTCATCAGATAAACTATCAGGAGGTTATATTTTAGAGAAAAACTATGTGAGAAAATACGCCTTGCAGAAGCTTATGTTTTGCTGTTGCTCATAGTAACAGGTTCTATCCTACTTTCAGTGTAGCAGAAATAGTTTCTTGTTGTGTTTCATGCGTTTATTGTACAGGTAATGAGGTAGTATTGGTGTTCTCATCAAGCCAGTTTAAAGCACGTATCTAGGTATCGTTCAAGAAGTGTATTTGGAAGTCTGTTCCTTTTAGCTGTCTCAACAATCCTTTGAGCTAACTAACATCACTTAATAAAAGATTTTTTTTCTGTAAATTGTACAGAATGGTAGCAACTTCAATGCAAGTAGCAACTCCAACCTATACAGTACATTTTATTTTTATTTTTTATAAAGAAAGAGAACCGCAACATGACTCAGTGCTGACATCAAAGTATTTTATCCCACTGATTCAACAGAATCACTGTTAGAAACTATGTAACAGTACTAGTCTTATAACACAAGCTGTTCAACATAAAAATTCAGCATAAACATGAGTTTTGTTGATAGTTAATCATTCTCCCTAAATTCAAAACACAGGATAGGTCCCTTAGACCTCATATTACTTTTCATCTTAAATACTAGACAACTAAATTACGTTATCCTGAGGATAAAAAAACTGACAGCATATACAAGGAGAGTATTAAGCAGCTTCATTTTAACATGCTTGACTCTACTATGCTAGCCACTTCCTTCAGATAGATAAGATGGAATAATTTGAGCAAATTGCCAAATTAATTATTGTAACTACACTCTAAAGAGAACAAGAGATGAGCTTAATTGTGCATATTTCAAGACATTTTATTGATTATGGTGCTGCTGAATGAAGTTTCTTTGTGTTAAGAGACAGGACATATATGTTTCTATATTTATTGCAGCAGGAGTCATTAGTGAAAGAGTGAGAAATACCAACAGCCTAACTCTCTACTCTCATAAACTTCAGTGATTCCCCTTTTCCATCCAGCAGAAGGAACTTGGGTACTGCTCTAGTGTGAGAAAAATGGGTTGAAGTATGGTCTAGGTCGGATTTATGATATATTTTCCAGCTATTTAATCCCTTGTATCTTGATTAATCAATGTGATCCTTACCAGTTTGGAGTAACAATGTCTGAAATTCTACTTTTTCTTTGGATATAAATATGTTAAGCTGAATCGTATCACATATATCAGAGCTCTTCAGTCTAATAATTTAATATTGGGATTTGGGGTCAAAGTCCATACTTATAGTGAAATAGTAAATTATCCTGTTTTGTTGACCACTCTCCTGTGTATATTTCACTTGGGACTGTCACTGGAAATGGTTGCTCAGAATGAGAAGAATTGAATTTTTCCTGAGCTGCCTGGCTAAGAACTATGTAAACCATTATATCATCAACAAAAATCCCTTCAACAATAATCTTTAGAACCATAGTAATGGTTTAAATATTCATTAGTTTGTATTGTTTACATTGTGTCATTATGACTGTGCAAATTTTGAACCCTAGTTCAAGGAAATATTACATTTTTGTTTCACTCCTAGACATCTGTGAATGTTGAAATTAATTGAATAATTTTTTTGTTTTATTCTCACAGCACCATTTTTTATTTAGCTAGGCCTTTCATATTACTTCAATTTAAAAAAATTATGCCAGGGATGGTGGCTCATGCCTGTATTCCCAGCACTTTGGGAGGCAGAGACGGGCTTGAGGTCAGGAGTTCGAGATCAGCCTGGCCAACATAGCAAAATCCCATCTCTTCTAAAAATATAAAAATAGCCAGGTGTGGTGGTGCATGCCTGTAATCCCAGCTACTTAGGAGGCTGAGGCAGGAGAATCGCTTGAACCCAGGAGTGGGAGGTTGCAGTGAGCCAAGATCGTACCACTGCACTCCAGTCTGGGCAACAGAGTAAGACAATGCTTCAAAAAAAAAAAAAAAAAAAAAGTAGCTAAAAGTTTTATATTCCTTTTTGCCAACTGCATTTATAGGTTATCATTTTATTTTTAAATTTACATAGGATAAATTTATCTGTACACCAATAATAATATAATTAATTCATTTGGTAGAAAATCATGTGAATTTTGACATAAGGTGATGTAATAATCATTGCAATCACAATAGACAACAGTTGTGCTTATTCCGTTCCTATGCTTATTTGTAACCAACCCCATTCCAAACCCCAAATCTCTGTCAAATGCTGACATATCCTACATTCTTATAGACTTGCATTTTCAAACATTTCATATCAATGGAATGTATAGTATGTAACCTCTTGAGTCTGGGCCATTTCATTTAAAATAATGCATTTGAGATTCATCCGTGTTACTGAGTATGTACATAATTTGTTCCTTTTTCTTGGTGAATAGTTTTCCATTGTGTGCATCTATTGCATTATATTTATAAACTGTTTATTAATTTATCAGTTAACAGACATTTAGGTTATAAGCAGATGTGGCCCGGATCAGCAGAAGAATAAAGCCATTATAGACCTTCACTTAGGGTTTTTGAATGTAAGCATTTAAAATGCAACTGCATTTGGACTTAGGGCCTTTAAAAATGTAATTTAGGTCAAGTAAAGTCATAAGGATGAAGCTATAAGCCATTATAATTGGTATCCTTCAAAGAAGAGGAAGAAACATTAGGGAGGTACATGCACAGAGAAAAGGTCATGTGAGGACACAGTGAAAATGCAGCCATCTGCAGCCAAAGAGAGAGGCTTCTGGAGAAACCAACCTTACCAGCACCTTAATCTTAGACTTTCAACCTCTAGATTGGGAAAAAAATAAGTTTCTGTTGTTTAAGCCACCCACCCAGCCTGCAGTATTCTGTTACGACAAGCCTAGCTGGCTAAACAAACACTTGGTCTATTTCTAGTTCCTTTTATTTTGTGCCTACCTTTTTGCTAAAACCACACTGTCTTAATTACTGTAACTTTGTCATTAACTCTTGAATTCAGGTATTGCAGGTCCTTCAACTTTTTCAAAAAAATTATTTTGGCTATTCTATTTATATTAATGTTTCATCAAAATTTTTAGTTTCATATTTTCATATCTAAGCAAATTCTATTGAGATTTTTGTTGTAATTGTATTAAATCTATTGATCAATTTGAGGAGAATTCACTTTAAGTTTGAGATTTCAAATTCAATAGTATGGAATTTCTCTTTATTAATTTAGGTCTTCTCAAATTTCTTCTAGAGTTGTTTTGTCATTTATAGCATCTTCTAGCATCATATCTATAATATCTTGTATGTTTATATCTACATTTTTTCTGCAATTATAAATGGTACTTTTAAATTTTTTAGTTTTTAATTGCTAATTGCAATTAATTTTTATATATTGACCTGGTATTCTGTGAGTTGGCAAAGCTCAAACTCACTTATTGGTTCTGCAAGTATTTTGTCATTGTTTTAAGATTCCATATCGTTTTACACTTTGACAATCATGTTACCTGCAGGTAGAGACAGTTTTATTTTTATTTTTTCCATTTTACCAGTCTTCACTTTCTTTTACTTGCCTTATTGCACTGGCTATGAGTTGCAATTTACTTTAAATAGGAGTGATGTGGTAGGAGAACATATCACTACCTTATTTCTATTCGTAGGCAGAAATACTCAGTCTTTCACCATAGGATATGATATTAATTGTGGATTTTTCATATATTCTTTTATCAGGTTAATCAAGTTCTCTTTCATTTTTACTTTTCTGAAAGTTCTATTTTTTAAATTATGAATGTATGTTTAATTTTGTTGAATACCTTTTCCACTTCTATTGAGATGATGATAATGATTTTTCTTACTTTGACTGGTAATATAGTGAATTACATTTATTGTTTTCTTAGTTTGTTAATATAAAGAATTACACTGATATATTTCCAAATTCATTTTGAAAAAGTCTTGTATTCCAAGAACAAACTGTACTTGCTCTTTTTGATATTTTGCTGGATTTAATCTGCTAATATTTTGGGGGAATTTTGTGTGCATATTCCTGATAAATATTTGCCTGTTTTTTTTCTTTTAATATGATTTTGGTATTATGAAAATGAAATGAATTGTGAAGTGTTTATTCTCCCTTAATTTTCCTGAAGAGATTGTATAGAGGGCCGGGCGCGGTGGCTCAAGCCTGTAATCCCAGCACTTTGGGAGGCCAAGACAGGCGGATCACGAGGTCAGGAGATCGAGACCATCCTGGCTAACACGGTGAAACCCCGTCTCTACTAAAAATAAAAAAAAAAATTAGCGAGGCGAGGTGGTGAAGCCTGTAGTCCCAGCTACTAGGAGGCTGAGGCAGGAGAATGGCGGGAACCCGGGCTGAGGCTGCAGTGAGCTGAGATCGGCCACTGCACTCCAGCCCAGAAGCGACAGTGAGACTCCGTCTCAAAAAAAGGGTGTATAGAGTCAGTATTATTTGTTTATTAAATAATTGGGTGAATGTGCCTGTGAGTTTTATTTGTTGAAAAGTTTCTAATGATGAATTAAATTTATTTATCGTATATTGTACATTAAATTACTCAGGATATCTATTTCTCCCTGAATAATTTGTGGTGATTTATATCTTTCAAAGATTTGGTCTATTTCATTGAAGTTTTCAAATTTACTGCCATAAAGTTGTAGAATTCCCTTTAAGTATTTGTATGGTCTGTAGTAATGCCTCATGTTTCATTACTGATATTGATAATTTATATCTTCTCTCTTTTTTTCTCAGTCCAGCTAGAAGATGTATTGGGCTACACAAGCATTTTTTTTTTTGTTTCACTGACTTTAATTATTCTGATTTAAGTTTTAAAAATTCTACTCTTATTTATTATTTTCTTTTCTTTGATTTGTTTTTAGCCTTTTCTGAATTTCATGGTTTCTTAAGGTGGAAACTTAAATGATCAATTTGAGATCATTATTTTCTGATACAAGTATTTATTACTATGAATGGATATATTTATGTTAACATATCAATTCTAGAATTAACATCCGGATTAGAAAAAAAAACCCAAAAGGCCATATATTGTTTCTAGCATTGAATGCCCTCCTTGTTAATGATGTGCTGTATGTAACACAGGAACAAAAAACCAAATATCACATGTTTTCACTTATAAGTGGGAGCTAAATGATGAGAACACATGGACGCATGGAGGAGAACAACACACGATAGGGACTTTTGGATGGTGGCTGGTAGGAGGAGGGAGAGGGTCAGGAAAAATAACTAATGGGTAGTAGGCTTAATATTTGGGTGATGAAATAATCTGTACAGCAAAATTTCCCCAGGACACAAATTTATCTCTGTAACAAACCTGCACTTGTACGTCTAAATAGAACAAAAGTTTAAAAAAATTATGGAGTACTTACTATGTAATAGACCAAATATGCAAATAGGAATTATTTGATGTACATGATTAGATAGCTAAGTATAAAGTAGCATTCTTTTCCAGAAGTAACACACAATTTTTCCTTAAGATGCAAAATGTAAATGATATCTTGGCAAAGCACGGTGGTGCTGAAATCCAACCACCAATCAAAGTTACCTAGATGGAGAGTTAAAACATCAATTTCTGAGTACTACCTTCCCGTTGTAGTCATAGATTGACATTTTTTCTGTTTATCTTTTTGTTTCAAACTTTAGATTGCTTTCCTAGACTATTGACTCTATGAGAGCAAAGACTATATCCGTATTATTAAATGGCCTAACAAGCGACTTTGTCAGGAATCGTTTGTTGATTAAACAAAACACTATACTCTAAATGATTAAACAACATCAAAATTTTAAAATCCACAAAGAAATTTTGGAATATGTCCTTTAGGAAAATGCATTTAGAAAGTCAACTTTACCATATTGCATTATTTTTGCTTCAGGAAATCCAAGATATGTCCATCAAGTGTCTATTATGTGTGCAAACATCACTCCACTGGTCATTGTGCTGGTTATAAAGTGGCTAAAAATAAAGCGCCAATGTTTTCTGTGTATTTAATTCATGCCTGGACTAGCTATGAGAATTTTACACCTAGTATATAAATTATTTTTCCTAATACCACCTTGGGTTAATATATTATTATGCCTATTTAGACATGTGAAAATTAAGACTCAAAAGGTTAAGCAACTTATCTAATCCAAGATACTAAAAATGGAGCTAGATTTAACAAGCTCTTAAGGTCTAGGTAAGGTTGCACAAATTACAAATAGGAAAAATGTCTTAACAGACTATATTTTAAAGACCTATAATAACTATAAATTCCACAACAGTAGACCCAAGATCAGAAGGGCTAGGTTAATAAGATAGATGTCTCAAAGATGATAGGATCTAATCCAGGCCTGGAAACACAAGGAGATTTAGTAGATTGTGGGAAAAGATTATAATTTTTTAGCATGAAGATACATGGACAAAATGATGGAAGTGGCAATGATCATAGAGGGCTTTTGCAAATGATACGGACTGTACTGGAAAGGCATATTTCATACACTGTCAGAGAGTAGGCATTTATTTTGTTTAATTAACCAGCATTCATCTTCTCACCTATAGGCAAAGTCATTTTAATTTTCATTCATGTGTTCAGACTTTTTCTTTCAGTTAAAATATTTCAGAATTTGATTTTACTAGAGAAGTTACTACTCTTGATTCCACTACCAGAGAATGTGATTTAAGCCTAAATCAATATTGTCCATTATTAAGTGATGGACATCTGACCTCTTTTTGTCCTTTATACATACCTTAAACAGTTAATTATGTAAACATGTAAATAAGTCCAGCAACCATCATGGGACTATGAAGAGAGACTCCTGTCAAGAAGGGAACCAATGCTGAAGAAAATGAACTGAGGAATGAAAGGCAAGAAATTAGGTCCCAAACACCTTGAGACACTGTCATTTCTTTGTCTTTTAATCCAATTTTATTATCATTTTCCATTACAACTGAAAGCATTCTAACGAGTATAGGCTATTATTTGGAAAGATGGTAATTGAAAAGCATAAATTAAAAATGAACACATTTTAGGTCAAATTATGGCTTCATCATTTTCTACATGAATGACATTTCCAAGATATTTAACTTCTCCACCAATCTTAGTTGACTTACAGAATACAAATAACTTAACAAAGCATTTAACACAGCAGAATTGACAGGGTAGGATTAGATGGGTATAAGACGGAATGTGTACCTCAGGAATTCAAATTTAATAAAGTTGTTAGAATGACCTTAAAAGGATTGGCTCAATGAAATGGCATGACTGGAAGGGTTAGTACATTTGTTTGATCATTATTTTATGAAAGAACTTCAGAAAAACAAGCTAAGAGTCCACATGATAATGTGAACATTAGAGTCTTTGTTAGGATATTGAACAAAGGAATGAAAATGGGAAGACCACTTTAGTCATATTACAACGGCCAGAAAAATAATTGATTCTCTAGTTCAACAGAAAAAAATATACTGGCTTAGTTCTACTTAATGCTGAGATTTTTAAATACTCTATAAAAAATAATAAAAGTTCAATTCATGGTTTGGCAAAAAAGTTAATATTTGAGTTAGACTTGCTTTGGAGTTTTGTAAATTCGTGCTTTTCCATCTGGATTGCAGTTCACAGTTCAGTTAAAAACTCTGCTAAAACATATAATGCTTTGCTGCACATCCAAGGCTTACAGAATAGAATAATATATTAAAGTAAATTATTAAATTTTTATTTGGTAGAACTGTGCAATGGAAATGTAGAGTTTAGGTCAGGTTGAGAGTAAAATCAGACAGCATGAATTTGAAAGAAACAGTAACCTAAAAATAGTCATGGCCGGGCGCAGTGGCTCATGCCTGTAATCCCAGCACTTTGGGAAGCTGAGGACGGTGGATCACGAGCTGAAGAGATCGAGACCATCCCGGCCAACATGATGAAACCCTGTCTCTACTAAAAATACGAAAATTAGCTGAGCATGGTGGCATGTGCCTGTAGTCCCAGCTATTTGGGAGGCTAAGGCAGGAGAATTGCTTGAACCCGGGAGGCGGAGGTTGCAGTGAGTCAAGACAGTGCTTCTGCACTCCAGCTTGGAGACAGAGAAAGACTCCACCTGAAAAGAAAAAAAAATTAGTCATAGGTTTTGTCATGTTCATGTACCATAAAATAGTGACACCTAAAAGTGTTTTTTTCTCTAACCAATAACTATGTTTACAAAGATAAAGAAAACTGAACAACTGAAAATTATCTGTGTCTGTTATAAAATAGAACCACTAATTTCTGGGAAACAATAAGTTCAGGGAATGACTAAATTGCCTAGAAAAATAATTATATTTGTCATATTGAGTTGATTGTGTTTAGTAGGTTCTTGTTCAAGTTTTCATACTTTTAGAAATAACTCAAACATTGAGCTAGAATGTGTTTGGAACATTGAGTGGATTCCTATTTCTAAGAAATATTGATTTCATCCCTTAATATTCCCATCATGATTGTGAACTGCTGGGTTCCCATGCTGTTTTACTCCTCCTATGAATAAGTGGAAACAAAGATAATATCCTGAGTTGATTTATAGGTTTTTTTTCTTTAGCAGTAACTAATAAAACACAGGTTGTAAACCTTTTGGAAGATATAAAATTTAGGGCTAATGCATAATTATTTGTGCTGAAGATACCATTCTGAAAAAAGCAACTTGAATATTCCAGGTGTTCATAAGTGAAAAAGGCTAATGACACCACAGCAGCTATAATTCATAAACAATACAGATCTCAGTTCTGCAATCCAGAGAAGAATGCAGTAAGCATTACAGGACATTATTCATTATTAAAATATACAAAAAGTAAATAGCCTGGACCTCAAGGCAAGGAATGTCGTGGCACTATTAAATGGATTGCAAATTAGTTATTTAGTTTATGCTGACTATCAGAAGTAAGCTATGACTTATCCTGAAACATTTTTCATTTTAATTTTTACCAAGATCTGTGAGAGCCAAATACCCACACAGAAAAGGAACAAGATGATTGTCAATTCCAATGTGTTTTATTGACTCTATTCCTTCTGTTTTCGGCTTTTTGTTTGCTTCACTGACACAACCCCCTTAATGCCTTGTACTGACCCTGTTCCTGGGCAATTCTGATTAAGCCAAGAAATATAGCCATACTTCAATCAGAGGGCTTATAAAACCAAATAAGGTTCTCACTTTACAGTCTATGTTATTGCTTTATGTACTGTCGCTCACAGTTCTTCCCTTGATAGAGTTCACTTCAGAAAATTTATCTCCATTGATCATTTATTCCATGTTAAACAGAATATATATCTTATAATCATTTTAACTTTAAATATATATATATATTTTTTTAAATTTATTTATTATTATTATACTTTAAGTTGTAGGGTACATGTGCATAACATGCAGGTTTGTTACATATGTATACTTGTGCCATGTTAGTCTGCTGCACCCATCAACTCGTCATTTACATCAGGTATAACTCCCAATGCAATCCCTCCCCCCTCCCCCCTCCCCATGATAGGCCCCGGTGTGTGATATTCCCCTTCCTGAGTCCAAGTGATCTCGTTGTTCAGTTCCCACCTATGAGTGAGAACATGCGGTGTTTGGTTTTCTGTTCTTGTGATAGTTTGCTAAGAATGATGGTTTCCAGCTGCATCCATGTCCCTACAAAGGACGCAAACTCATCCTTTTTTATGGCTGCATAGTATTCCATGGTGTATATGTGCCACATTTTCTTAATCCAATCTGTCAGTGATGGACATTTGGGTTGATTCCAAGTCTTTGCTATTGTGAATAGTGCTGCAATAAACATACGTGTGCATGTGTCTTTATAGCAGCATAATTTATAATCCTTTGGGTATATCCCCAGTAATGGGATGGCTGGGTCATAATAATTTGAGGCTGGGTGCAGTGGCTCATGCCTGTAATCCCAGCAGTTTGGGAGGCCGAGGTGGGTGGATCATATCAGTAGATCGCGACCATCCTGGCTAACATGGTGAAACCCCGTCTCTGCTAAAAATACAAAAAAAATTAGCCAGGCATGATGGTGGGTACCTGTAGTCCCAGCTACTTGGGAGGCTGAGGCAGGAGAATGGCATGAACCCGGGTAGCAGAGATTGCAGTGAGCCGAGACTGCGCCTCTGCACTCCAGCCTGGGTGACAGAGCGAGACTCCGTCTCAAAAAAAAAAAAAAAAAAAAAAAAAAAGATGTAATCATATGCCTCAGTTCATGGTACCTAATTATCATTGGTCACTGCAAGACTCTTTGTAAGATCATTTCATTAATTCTTTTGTTTGCCCACAATCTCATTTCTCAAAGTCTTCCTCAACTCTTAGGGGAGAAATGCTTGCTACTGCACAATACTAATAGGAAGGAGTACATGAAATGCTGGAGTCTCTCTGGGTCATCTCTTTGTACTCATATGTCTTATAATAACAGTAAATGAAAAACTACAACTCAAATAGACAGGACCCAATATAATAGACTTTTCAGGAATGAAGTTTGAAGTCATCATACCAGTCAAGAAACCATAGTCATCTGAGGCACTTTCTGATGCCAAAGAAAATATGAAATGGATTGTGGAAAATATAATTTATCAATACCAGCTATGATTACATTATAATATGCTGGAAGGAGAACTAGCAGTTATAGGTTTCTTTTTTATTTGTGTGTGTGTGTGTGTGTGAGAGTTTATACATATGTGTATGTATCTACATGTGTGTATATATGTAAAATATGCATATATGTGTATATGACAATTGTTATTCTTTTTTTTTCACTCTAATTCCTCTCTTATTAAACAAAAGATGTGCTAAAAGTGGTTAAACTTATATTTCAGTATTTCAGTTAGAGGATATCAAAGTTAACAACTATTAAAGAGGAAGTGTGACTTAGACTAATGAACATCACCTCAAGTTATATAAAGTAAGACTTTGTGTATCCTGTTTAGGGGAGTAGGGTAATATTTAGGAGGAGGGATTTTTACGTGACACAATTTTATCTTGTTAGATGGAAACTTAATATTGCTATTGTGTTTATTTGGAAGTTAAATATGGTCAAAATGATGTGTATGGATACCACGTAGACAAGGTGTAGACTGTGGTGGACTGTTCTAGATTGACTTACCACACTGAAAATTATTTTATCAAGAATTCCTTTTCCTGTATGGATCTTAATTAGCACTTGCCAAAACAAAAACTCACACAAGATTTAGAATGCATAATAGAAGCTGTAGACATATGATATGATTTGGATTTGTGTTCCCACCCAAATTACATGTCGAATTGGAGGAGGGGCTGGTGGGTGGTGATTAGATCATGGGGGTGGATTTCCCTCTTGCTGTTTTCATGATAGTGAGTGAGCTCTCATGAGATCTGGTGGTTTAAAAGTGTGTGTGACTTCAACCTTTTCTCTCTCTCTCTTGCCACCATGTGAAGAAGGTGCTTGCTTTCCCTCCACCTTCCACCATGATTGTGTTTTGAGGCTTCCCAGTCATGCATCCTGTTAAGCCTGCTGAACCATGACTTCGATTAAACCTATTTTCTTCACAAATTACCCAATTTCAGGTAGTTCTTTATAGTAGTGTGAAAACAGACTAATACACCATAACTGTTACACCATACTTGTGTTCAGATGTGATGACTCACAGATTTGAGGATAAATGATGAATTTCTATCATCACTGTGCTCTTCTCTATGCCTAACTCTTAACTAAACACTGGTCCTTTTGATCAACCCTGACCCTAGGCTTACTATACCTGGCTGTTAGTACACAGAGACAGTAGTTACACAGATGCAAAAGATGTACACATAACTCTCCATGAGTTCTCCACTCATGGTCTGCTTCAGCAGCTGAGTAGGTTTGGCTCCTTATATTGAGAGGTTAGTGACATTCTGCTAGAACTTCTCCCCATGAACTCCAGATTCTGATAATCAACAGACAGCTAGCTTATTTTGATGCTAATAGACACCAAACACTTTTGTTTGATGTATAGGATACACACAATCTCAAAATGGACAATACCCAGTGGTTGATCATGCCACACAAAACTTCCTCCCCCAGCTACCACATCTTCATTATCTCACTAAATGTTAACTTTATCTTTCTAATGTGTTGATGTTATGTGTGACTACTTTCTCTCTCAGCCTGCAGTTAATTTATCACCAAACCCTATTGGCTATTCTTTAAAATTCTTACAGAATTAGACAATATCATCTTAACGCCCTAACTTAAATCAGTACCATCTTTTACCTGGATTATGCAAATAATCTCCTAACTGATATTTCTGCTTCTAGTCTTAATATCCCTATTGTCTACTTTCAACTGGGCATTAACAGTAATTATTTTCAAAAACATGTCAGGGCTATGCAGAATGTTGAGCTGTCAGAGATAGTGAAAGGTACTTCAAAATATTCCTCATAAGGCTCTTTTACTCTAAACCCTGGAATAGCACCCTATTTCACAATGAAAGATAACATCCTATGATTTCCTACAACACCTCACATTGGTGGTTCCAAATGGAAAAGATTCCACACCCTACACAGCATTTAAAATTTTGTTTAGAAATATTTTGTATTTCACAATGATTCAATGGTTACTGTGTGGATAGAAACAGTGATAGTTTCCATCCTGCAATACATGGGACAGACTTATGCAACAAAATATTTGTTCTTATCTGGATAGCTTGACTCTCTTATTGGGCAGTACTCTGGGTGAAAATGTAATTATAATTATCTGAAATTGGAAACCATTTTGAAAGGAGTTACGAAGACTTCTGTGTTACTACATACACTGATATTATAAGAATAAAACTACCATATTAATCGGTGGTAAATTATACTTTGTTTCCTTCATATTTTAGAAATAAATAATTTATTTTGTTTTGAAAATCACATCATTTGGATGGGTGGAGCAAGATGGCCGAATAGGAACAGCTCTAGTCTCCAGTTCCCAGCACGAGCAACACAGAAGACGGGTGATTTCTGCATTTTCAACTGAGGTACCAGGTTCATCTCACTAGGGAGTGCCAGACAAGTCACTAGTCAGCTGCTGCAGCCTGACAAGTGAGAGCTGAAGCAGGGTGAGGCATCACCACACCTGGGAAGCACAAGGGGGAAGGGAATCCCTTTTCCTAGCCAGGGGAACTGAGACACACAACACCTGGAAAATCGGGTAACTCCCACCCCAATACTGCACTTTACCAAGGGTCTTAGCAAATGGCACACCAGGAGATTATATCCCACGCCCACGGAGCCTCCCTCATTGCTAGCACAGTAGTCTGCGATCTAACAGCAAGACAGCAGCCAGGCTGGGAGAGGGGCGCCCTTCATTGCTGAGGATTAAGTAGGTAAACAAAGCCGCTGGGAAGCTTGACCTAGGTGGAGCCCACAGCAGCTCAAGGAGGCCTGCCTGTCTCTGTAGACTCCACCTCTGGGGACAGGGAACAGTTAAAAGAAAAAAAAAAAAGCAGCAGAAACCTCTGCAGACACAAATGACCCTGTCTGACAGCTTTGAAGACAGCAGTGGATCTCCCAACATGGAGGTTGAGATCTGAGAACGGACAGACTGCCTAATCAAGTGGGTCCCTGACCCCTGAGTACCCTAACTGGGAGACATTCCCCACTAGGGGCAGACCGATGCCCCACACCTCACACAGTGGGGTACACCCCTGAGACGAAGCTTCCAAAGCAAGAGCCAGACAGGAACACTCACTGTTCAGCAATATTCTATCTTCTGCAGCCTCTGCCGCTGATATTCAGGCAAACAGGGTCTGGAGTGGACCTCAAGCAAACTCAAACAGACCTGCAGCTGAGGGTCCTGACTGTTAGAAGGAAAACTAACAAACAGGAAGGACACCCACACCAAAACCCCATCAGAATGTCACCATCACCAAAGACAAGAGGCAAATAAAACCACAAAGATGGGGAAAAAGCAGGGCAGAAAAGCTGGAAATTCAAAAAATAAGAGCGCATCTCCCCCTCCAAAGTAACAAAGCTCATCACCAGCAACGGATCAAAGCTGGACGGAGAATAACTTTGACGAGATGAGAGAAGAAGGCTTCAGTCCATCGAACTTCCCACAGCTAAAGGAGGAATTACGTACCCAGCGCAAAGAAACTAAAAATCTTGAAAAAAGAATGGAAGAATGGATAACTAGAACAATCAATGCAGAGAAGGCCATAAACGAACTGACAGAGATAAAACCATGACATGACAAATACATGACAAATTAACAACCTTCCATAACCGACTCGATCAACTGGAAGAAGGAGTATCAGTGATTGAGGATCAAATGAATGAAATGAAGTGAGAAGTCTAAAGAAAAAAGAAATGAACAAAGCCTTCAAGAAGTATCGGATTATGTGAAAAGACCAAATCTACGTCTGATTGGGTTGCCTGAAAGTGACGGGGAAAATGGAACCAAGTTGGAAAACACTCTGCAAGATATCATCCAGGACAACTTCCCCAACCTAGTAAGGCAGGCCAACATTCAAATTCAGGAAATACAGAGAATGCCACAAAGATACTCCTTGAGAAGAGCAACTCCAAGACACATAATTACTGATTCACCAAAGTTGAAATGAAGGAAAAAATGTTAAGGGCAGCCAGAGAGAAAGATCCGGTTACCCACAAAGGGAAGCCCATGCTAACAGCAGATCTCTCGCAGAAACCTCCAAGCCAGAAGAGAGTGGGGCCAATATTCAACATTCTTAAAGAAAAGAATTTTCAACCCAGAATTTCATATCCAGCCAAACTAAGTTTCATCAGTGAAGGAGAAATAAAATCCTTTACAGATAAGCACATGCTTAGAGATTTTGTCACCACCAGGCCTGCCTTACAAGACACCCTGAAGGAAGTACTAAACATGAAAAGGAACAACTGGTACCAGACATTGCAAAAACATGCCAAAATGTAAAGAACATCGATGCTAGGAAGAAACTGCATTAACTAATGAGCAAAATGACCAGTTAATATCATAATGACAGGATCAAGTTCACACATAACAATATTAACCTTAAATGTAAATGGACTAAATGGTCCAATTAAAAGACACAGCCTGGCAAACTGGATAAAGATTCAAGACCCATCAGTTTGCTGTATTCAGGAGACCCATCTCACATGCAGAGACATACATAGGCTCAAAATAAAGGGATGGAGTAAGATCTATCAAGCAAATGGAGAACAAAAAAAAGCAGGGATTGCAATACTAGTCTCTGATAAAACAGACTTTAAACCTTCAAAGATCAAAAGAGACAAAGAAGGCCATTACATAATGGTAAAGGGATCAATTCAACAGGAAGAGCTAACTATCCTACATATGTACGCACCCAATACAGGAGCACCCAGATTCATAAAGCAAGTTCTTAGAGACTTACAAAGAGACTTAGACTCCCATACAATAATAATGGGAGACTTCAACAGACCACTGTCAACATTAGACAGATCAATAAGACAGGAAGTTAACAAGGATATCCAGGAATTGAATTCATCTCTGCACCAAGTGGAACTAATAGACATCTACAGAACTCTCCACCCCAAATCAACAGAATATACATTCTTCTCACCACCACACCACACTTATTCCAAAATTGACCACAGAGTTGGAAGTAAAGCACTCCTCAGCAAATGTAAGAGAACAGAAATTATAACAGACTGTCTCTCAGACCACAGTGCAATCAAACTAGAACTCAGGACTAAGGAACTTAATCAAAACCACTCGGCTACATGGCAACTGAACAACCTGCTCCTGAATGACTACTGGGTACATAACGAAATGAAGGCAGAATTAAATACTTTCTTTGAAACCAATGAGAACAAAGATACAACATAATAGAATCTCTGGGACACATTTAAAGCAGTGTGTAGAGGGAAATTTATAGCACTAAATGTCCACAAGAGAAAGCTGGAAAGATCTAAAATTGACACTAGCATCACAATTAAAAGAACTGGAGAAGCAAGAGCAAACACATTCAAAAGCTAACAGAAGGCAAGAAATAACTAAGATAAGAGCAGAACTGAAGGAGATAGAGACACAAAAATCCTGCCAAAAAATCAGTGAATCCAGTAGTTAGATTTTTGAAAAGATCAACAAAATTGATAGACCCCTAGCAAGATTAATAAAGAAGAAAAGAGAGAAGAATCAAATAGACGCAATAAAAATTCATAAAGTTGATATCACCACCGACCCTAAAGAAATACAAACTGCCATCAGAGAATCTATAAACACCTCTACGCAAATAAACTAGAAAATCTAGAAGAAATGGATAATTTCCTGGACACTTACACTCTCCAAAGACTAAACCAGGAAGAAGTTGAATCCCTGAATAGACCAACAGTAGGCTCTGAAATTGAGGCAACAATTAATAGCCTACCAACCAAAAAATGGGTAGGATTCGCAGCTGAATCTACCAGAGGTACAAGGAAGAGCTGGTACCATTCCTTCTGAAACTATTCCAATCAATAGAAAATGAGGGAATCCTCCCTAACTCATTTTATGAGGCCAACATCATCCTGATACCAAAGCCTGGCAGAGACACAACAAAAAAAGAGAATTCTAGACCAATATCCCTGATGAACATCGATGCAAAAATCCTCAATAAAATACTGGCAAACTGAATTCAGCAGCACATCAAAAAGCTTATCCACCATGATCAAGTGGGCTTCATCCCTGAGATGCAAGGCTGGTTCAACATACACAAATCAATAAATGTAATCCAGCATATAAGCAGAACCAAAGACCAAAACCCCACGATTATCTCAATAGATGCAGAAAAGGCCTTTGACAAAATTCAACAACACTTCATACTAAAAATTCTCAATAAATTTGGTATTAATGGAACGTATCTCAAAATAATAAGAGCTATTTATGACAAACCCACAGCCAATAACATACTGAATGGGCAAAAGTTGGAAGCATTCCATTTGAAAACTGGCAAAGACAGAGATGCCCTCTCTCACCACTCCTATTCAACATATGGTTGGAAGTTCTGGCTAGGGCAATCAGGCAAGAGAAAGAAATCAAGGGTATTCAGTTAGGAAAAGAAGAAGTCAAATTGTCCCTGTTTGCAGATGACATGATTGTATATTTAGAAAACCCCATTGTCTCAGCCCAAAATCTCCTTAAGCTGATAAGCAACTTCAGCAAAGTCTCAGGATACAAAATTAATGTGCAAAAATCACAAGCATTCTTATACACCAGTAACAGACAAACAGAGAGCCAAATCATGAATGAACTTCCAATCACAATTGCTTCAAAGAGAGTAAAATACCAAGGAATCCAACTTACAAAGGATGTAAAGGACCTCTTCAAGGAGAACTACAAACCACTGCTCAGTGAAATAAAAGAGGACACAAACAAATGGAAGAACATACCATGCTCATGAATAGGAAGAATCAATACTATGAAAATGGCCACACTGCCCAAGGTAACTTATAGATTCATTGCCATCACCATTAAGCTACCAATGAGTTTCTTCACAGAATTGGAAAAAACTGCTTTAAAGTTCATATGGAACCAAAAAAGACCCTGCATTGCCAAAACAATCCTAATGCAAAATAACAAAGCTGGAGGCATCAGACTACCTGACTTCAAACTATACTACAAGGCTACAGTAACCAAAACAGCATGGTACTGGTACCAAATCAGAGATATAGACCAATGGAACAGAACAGAGCCCTCAGAAATAATACCACACATCTACAGCCATCTGATCTTTGACAAACCTGAGAAAAACAAGAAATGGGGAAAGGATTCCCTATTTATTAAATGGTGCTGGGAAAATTGGCTAACCATAAGTAGAAAGCTGAAACTGGATCCTTTCCTTCCTTACTCCTTATACAAAAATTAATTCAAGATGGATTAGAGACTTAAATGTTAGACCTAATACCATGAAAACCCTAGAAGAAAACCTAGGTAATACCATTCAGGACATGGGCATGGGCAAGAACTTCATGTCTAAAACACCAAAAGCAATGGCAATAGAAGCCAAAATTGACAAATGGGATCTAATTAAACTAAAGAGCTTCTTCACAGCAAAAGAAACTACCGTCAGAGTGAACAGGCAACCTACAGAATGGGAGAAAATTTATGCAATCTACTCATCAGACAAAGGCCTAGTATCTAGAACCTACAAAGAACTCAACCAAATTTACAAGAAAAAAACAAACAACCCCATCAAAAAGTGGACAAATGATATGAACAGACATTTCTCAAAAGAAGACATTCATACAGCCAACAGACACATGAAAAAATGCTCATCATCACTGGCCATCAGAGAAATGCAAATCAAAACCACACTGAGATACCATCTCACACCAGTTAGAATGGCAATCATTAAAAAGTCAGGAAACAACAGTTGCTGGAGAGGATGTGGAGGAATAGGAATATTTTTACACTGTTGGTGGAAGTGTAAACTACTTCAACCATTATGGAAAACAGTATGGCAATTCATCAAGGATCTAGAACTAGAAATACCATATGACCCAACCATCCCATTACTGGGTATATGCCCAAAGGATTATAAATCATGCTGCTATAAAGACACATGCACATGTATGTTCATTGCGACACTATTCACAATAGCAAAGACTTGAAATCAACCCAAATGTCCATCAGTGACAGACTGGATTAAGAAAATGTGGCACATAGACACCAAGGAATACTATGCAGCCATAAAAAAGGATGAGTTTGTGTCCTTTGTAGGGACATGGATGCAGCTGGAAACCATCATTCTCAGCAAACTATCGCAAGAAGAGAAAACCAAACACCACATGTTCTCACTCATAGGTGGGAACTGAACAATGAGATCACTTGGACTCAGGAAGGGTAACATCACACACTGGGGCCTATCATGGGGAGGGGGGAGCGGGGAGGGATTATATTGGGAGTTATACCTGATGTAAATGACGAGTTGATGGGTGCTGACGAGTTGATGGGTGTCGCACACCAACATGACACAAGTATATATATGTAACAAACCTGCACGTTATGCACATGTACCCTAGAACTTTAAGTATAATGATAAAAATAAATAAATAAATAATAAAACATAAAAAAAAGAAAATCACATCATTTATGGCAACAGTTCTTGTAACATGTAAATCACAAAAATTATATGATAAAAATTATAATGGACACACAATTCTTCAATTCTGACATATTCTTGAATCATTACTATTTAGGGAATCATGAGTAACTTCTTTTAGTTTTTTAATTAAAAATTTTTTTGTGGGTAAATAGCAGGTGTATATATTTATGGGGTACATGAGGTTTTGATGCAGGCATGCAATGTGAAAGGAGTGCATCAATGAAGAATGGGGCATCCACTCCCTCAAGTATTTATCCTTTGAGTTACACACAATCCAGTTACTTTCTTTAAGTTTTTTAAACAATATACAATTAAATTATTATTAACTAGAGTTGCCCTATTGTGCTGTCTTAACCATCTTCACCTTCCCTTCAAATTCCCCACTACCCTTCCTGGCCTCTGGTAACCATCCTTCTACTGTCTATGTTCATGAGTTCAATTATTTGCTTTTTAGATCACACAAATAAGTGAGAATATGCAAAGTTTGTTTTTCTCTATGTGGCCTATTTCACTTAACATAAGGCTCTCCAGTTTCACCCATGTTGTTGCAAATGCCTGGATCTTATTCTTTTTTATGGCAGAATATCCCTACACTGTATGTAAGTACCATGTTTTCTTTTTCTTTTTTCTTTTACTTTCTTTCTTTTTTTTTTTTTGAGTTGGAGTCTTGCTCTGTAGCCCGGGCTGGAGTGCAGTGGTGTGATCTCGGCTCACTGAAAGCTCCGCCTCCCGGGTTCATGCCATTCTCCTGCCTCAGTCTCCCAAGTAGCTGGGACTACAGGCACCTGCCACCACGTCCGACTAATTTTTTTTGTATTTTCAGTACAGACGGGGTTTCACTGTGTTAGCCAGGATGGTTTCGATCTCCTGACCTCGTGATCCTCCTGCCTCAGCCTTTCAAAGTGCTGGGATTACAGGCTTGAGCCACTGCACCTGGTCCACATTTTCTATATCCGTTCATCTGTTGATGGACACCTAAGTTGCTTCCAAATATTAGCTATTACAAATAGTACTGCAAAAAAAACATAAGAATGGAGATATCTTTTCAATATACTGATTGCCTTTCTTTTGAAGGTGGAAGCAAAATACAAAATGCTCAAGTTCCTTATATAAAATGGTGTAGTATTTGCTTATAACCTATGCACATTCTTCTGTATACTTGAAACCATCTCTGGATTACTTATAGTACCTAATACAATGTAAACGCTATGTAAACAGGTGTTATATTGTATTTTTATTTGTATTATTTTGTGCTGCTTTATGTTATTTTTTAATAAAGTTTTGTTTTGTTTTTAATATTTTCAATTCCCGGTTGGTTGAATCCAGGAATTTGGAGCCATTGGAAGGTCAAGTAGGCCTTCCAAGTCACATAAAAAATGACCTATGAAGTACAGAAAAGGAGTTAAGTCTTTTGACCTAGGAGATCAGAAACAGAGTCTAAAAGGTAATTTTTCTTTGTCTCTTTCTTAAAACTCTTCCTTTCTGCTTTGCTTTCCACCATTACATTACTTGTTTCGGTATCAGAAATGGTAGAAGAATTGTCATGTTTTCTGACACTTGTAAAATCTTAGTGAAAATTTCTAGTAGTTTGAAGTAATTGAATCAGGTTCCATTGCTTGACAGTCAGTATACCAGATATGGAACGCACTATTAAGATCCTGCTCTTGTACCGTTTACCTGTTTTCCGTTCCATAATGCATCTCTCTCCCTTCTCAAATCAGAGTATTTGTTATTTGCCATTTGGACCATGATTGTAGTATATCAGATAAAATGTTATAAATAATATTTGATAAGAAGACTCAGAAATTACTCATAATCTAAGCTGAAAATAGATTATTATAATAGATAAATATTTTGTAAATGTTCTTCAAATTCCAGGGGCAATAAGGAGTAGTGAATACTTTGATAACACTAAACATATTTTTATATGGCAAAGTTCTTTATAGGCAGAATAGGACAGCTGGGAAAATCTTTGACTTATAGTGAAAAATTCATTTTCTTAATATAAAAAGCTTATAAAAGAAGATAAGATAAATATCAACATCAGTATAGAAAAATAAACAAGAAAGAAGCACTGAAGTTCATTGAAAAAGAAGTGCAAGGATTTTTTAAATATTTGAAAACTTTCAACATTATTCATAAGAAAGACAAAAGTTTCCTATTTAATAAATAGAGTTTGGAAAACTGGCTAGCCATATGCAGAAAACTGAAACTGGACCCCTTCCTCACACCTTATACAAAAATTAACTCAAGATGGATTTAAGACTTAAATATAAGACCTAAAACCATAAAAACCCTAGAAGAAAACCTAGACAATACCATTCAGGACATAGCCATAGGCAGAGATTTTATGACTAAAACACCAAAAGCAGTGGTAACAAATCCAAAATTGACAAATGGAATCTAATTAAACTAAAGAGCTTCTGCACAGCAAAATAAACTATCATCAGAGTGAACAGGCAACTACTAAATGGGAGAAATCTTTGCAATCTATCCATCTGACAAAGGGCTAATATCCAAAATCTACAAGGAACTTAAATAAATTTACAAGAAAAAAACAAGCAACCCCATCAAAAAGTGGTGGAGGATGTGAACAGACTCTTCTCGAAAGAAGACATTTATGCGGCCAACGAACAAATGAAAAAAAGCTGATCATCACTGGTCATTAGAAAAATGAAAATCAAAACCACAATGAGGTACCATCTCATGCCAGTTAGAATGGTGATCATTAAAAAGTCAGGAAACAATAGATGCTGGAGAGGGTGTGAAGAAGTAGGAATGCTTTTATACTGTTGGTGAAAGTGTAAATTAGTTCAACCACTGCAGAAGACACTGTGGGGATTCCTCAAGGATTTAGAACTAGAAATACAATTTGACCCAGTAAGTCCATTACTGGGTATATACCCAAAGGATTATAAATCATTCTACTATAAAGACACATGCACATATATGTTTATTGAAGCACTGTTCACAATAGCAAAGACCTGGAACCAACCCAAATGCCCATCAATGACAGACTGAATGAAGAAAATGTGACACATGTACACCATGGTATACTCGGCAGCCCTAAAAAAATAATGAGTTCATGTCCTTTGCAGGGACATGCATGAAGCTGCAAACCATCATTCTCAGCAAACTAACACAGGAACAGAAAACCAAACGCCGCATGTTCTCACTCATAAGTGGTAGTTGAACAATGAGAACATATGGGCACAGGGAGGGGAACACCACACACTGGGACCTGTCAGGGTTTGGAGGGCAAGGGGAGGAATAGCATTAGGAGAAATACCTAATGTAGATGACGGGTTGACGGGTGCAGTAAACCACCATGGCACATGTATACCTATGTAACAAGTCTGCATGTTTTGCACATTTATCCCAGAACTTAACATATAATTTAAAAAATAGACCAAAAAACTTTATATGAACATACTTCTATTGGTGTTGTACATAAAGAGTGACACAATCTGTGCATTTACCAGCAATATTACATATGCATCAGGACTTTATTCAAGCAAGTCCACTCCTAGCAATCTAACCCTAAAATATACTTGCAAAAACATAAAAATAAGGTATTTATATGGCTAATCAGTGCAGTCCTCTGTGTTATGGAATGGTTTGATCAGACGACTAAATGAAAACAATAAAAAACTAATTAAGCACCCCATTGGAATACCACACTACTGAGAAAGAGAAGAAAAAAGATCACTATGCACCACGAGGATTAATCTTCTTCACAATATAGACTTGGGTAAATATATGAAGTTACAAAAGAGTATCAGTAACCTCTTGTCCTTTATCTAAAAATAAAGACTACAAATACGTGTGTATGTATGTCTGCACAGAATTACATTTTATAAAATAAAAATGGAATGTCAATTAAAAAAGTGTGAAAAGAGTTTTCTATTGTGGAAAGGAAGAGTGGAGAAGACAACCATAAAAGTCAAGCTTACCTGAATATGCCTTGTTTTGTCATTTTGAATTAAGATTCATGTGAATATTTTACAAATTTCTGATACATGCATTTCTATTGTCCTTAAAATAAAATTGTTTGTCACTCAAAAAAAAGTATAAAAATAATTAAATTTAAATATAAATAGCAATCTCAAAAATCAAAAACAAAGTAAATGAAATAAATTTTCTTATCTGAGCATTCAGTATTCAAATTATTTAATATATTTCTTTTATCTCTCTTTGTTTTTACAGCCCCTGAGTAATTAAATGGAATAAAAGGGAGAAGAGCACTAGCTTCTTTTATTTTAAAAAATGTAACTTGCATACTCAATATATGCAAGAAAATCATTATCTGGGCATAATGAGACAAAAGACAGTGTCCCCTTGTAAAAAAGCTTACATTTCAATGACAAAGATGGATACATACATTACAAGATAATATAAAATGTAAAACAACAAGAAATGGGAAACAATATCCGTCACTTCTCTAACTCAAAATAGATGTTGCATTTTCTTTCTTGTATTCCTGTTCTGTAATTGTTTATTTCTTTTGATCTCAATTCCAATTATTCCCCAGGTGTTTTCCCATTGTTTCTATTTTCTACTATATTTTCCAGTATCTCCTATGAGGAGGTTGGAGTGAGTAGGAGGGAATTAATAGAATTGTTAAGTATTGCCAAATAATACTTAACATATGCAATCAGAATATCTGTGCAATAAATGTACTCTAAATATATTCATCTTGGAAAAGAGTAATTTGGAAAATAAAAATTTCAATTTTATTAAGAAAAAAATATGTATTTCAGTTATCTGTCTCTATGGGATCTAGTTTGGCTCTTTCCCCACCCAAATCTCATCTTGAGTTGTAGCTCCCATAATTCTCACATGTTGTTTGAGGGACCTAGTGGGAGATAAGTGAATTGTGGGGGTAGTTTCCTCCATACTGTTCTCATGGTAGTTAATAATTCTCATGAGATCTGGTGGTTTTATATGGGGAAACTCGTTTCTCTTGATTCTCATTCAATCTTTGCCTAATGTCATGTAAGATTTGCCTTTCACCTTACACCATAATTGTGAGGCCTCCCCAGCCATGAGGAACTATGAGTCCCTTAAACTTCTTTTTCTTTATAAGTTGCCCAGTCTGGGATATGTATTTATCGGTTGTGTGAAAACAGACTAATATAGTAAATTGGTGCCAGTATAGTGGGCTCTGCTGAAAATGTACCCCCAAATTTGGAAGCAACTTTGAAACAGAGCAACAGGCAGAGGTTGGAACATTTTGGAGGGCTCAAAGTGGATGGAAAAAAGTGGAAAAGTTTGGAACTTCCTAGAGACTTGTTGAATGGCTTTGACCAAAATACTGATAATCATATGGACAATAAAATATAGGCTGAGGTGGTCTCAGATGGAGATGAGGAACTTGTTGGGAACTGGAGTAAAGGTGACTCTTCCTATGTTTTAGCAAAGAGACTAGTGGCATTTTGTCCTTGCCCTAGAGATTTGTAGAACTTTGAATCTGAGTGAGATAATTTAGGGTATCTGGCAGAAGAAATTTTTAAGCAGCAAAGCATTCAATAGGTGAACTGGGTGCCATTAAAGGCATTCAGTTTTAAAAGGAAAATGTAGCATAAAAGTTTGGAAAATCTGCAGCCTGATGATTTGATAGAAAAGAAAAACCCATTTTCTCAGGAGAAATTCAGCTGGCTGCAGAAATTTGCCTAAGTAATGAGGATGAGGAACCAAATGGTAATCACCAAGACAATAGGGAAAATGTCTCAAGGGCATGTCAGAGACCTTCACAGCAGCCCCTCCCAACACAGGCCAGGAGGCCTGGGAGGAAAAAATGGTTTCCTGGGCCAGGCCCATGGTTCCCCTGCTGGGTGCAGCCTAGAGTTTTGGTGCCCTGTGTACCAGCAACTCCAGCTTTGGCTAAAAGGGACCAAGGTACAACTCAGGCCATGGCTTCAGAGGGTGGAAGTTCCAATCCTTGGCAGCTTCCACGTGGTGTTGAGCCTGCAGGTGTGCAGAAGTCAAGAATTGAGGTTTGGAAACGTCTACCTAGAGTTTATAGGATATATGGAAACACCCGGATATGCAATCAGAAGTTTGCTGCAGGGGTGGGGCCTTCGTGGAGAACCTCTGCTAAGGCAGTGTTAAAAGGAAATGTGAGGTTGAAGACCCCAAACAGTGTCCCCACTGGGGCACTACCTAGTGGAGCTGTGAGAAGAGGGCCACCATCCTCCAGACCCAGAATGGTAGATGCACTGATAGCTTGCGCTGTGCACCTGGAAAAGCTGCATATAATCAATGCCATCCTGTGAAAACAGCCAGCAGGGAGGTTGTAGCCTGCAAAGCCACAAGGGCAGAGGTGTCCAAGAGGTGGGTAACACACCTCTTGCATCAGTGTGACTTGGATGTGAGACATGGAGTCAAATAAGATCATTTTAGAGCTTTAAGATTTGACTTCCCTGCTGGATTTTGGACTTGCGTGGAGCATTTAACCCCTTTGTTTTGGACCATTTCTCTCTTTTGGGATGGGTGTATTTATCCAATACCTGTACCACCATTGTATCTTGGAAGTAACTAACTTGATTTTTATTTAACAGACTCCTAGGCAGAAGGGACTTGCCTTGTCTCGGATGAAACTTTGGACTTGGACTTCTGAGTTAATGTTGAAATGAGTTAAGACTTTGGGGGACTGTTGGGAAGGCATGATTGCTTGTGAAATGTGAGGACATGAGATTTTGTATGGATCAGGGCTGTCCCCACTGAAATCTTATCTTGAGTTGTAGCTCCCATAAATCCCACACGTTGTTGGAGGGACCAGTGGGAGCTAATTGAATCATGGGGGCGGTTTCACACACACTGCAATCTTTGTAGTGAACGAGTCTCAGGAGATCTGATGGTTTTATAAGGGGAAACCTTTTGCACTTGATTCTCATTCTTTCTTTGCCCGCTGTCATGTAAGACATGTCTTTTGCCTTCCAATATAATTGAGTGACTTTCCTAGCCATTTGAATCTGAGTCCATTAAGCTGCTTTTTTTCATAAATTACCCAGTCTTGAGTATGTCTTTATCAGCAGCATGAAAATGGACTAATACACTATGTAATAAAGCAAGAACATCAGCAACAGATCTTTGTGGCTGCACACACCAACTGGAATTCAATCCAGGCAAGACAATGCATTTATAAGAGGTTTACTCAGTGACTGGAAAATTGGTAAGACTCTTCATGGGACTGCTTCACCTTCCTCATGGCTTGGTGGCTGAGTTTCAAGAGAGCATTTCAGGATCAATGAAGTTGAAGTTGTGAGTTCCTTAAAGATTTTTCCTGGAAACTAGTGCATCACTTTGACTCTACTCCATTGATCGCTAAACTTGGCCAGATTCAGAAAGAGGGAACATAAACTTCACCTCTCTATGGAAGAAATGTAAAAGCATTTGCAACTATTTTTAATCTACCACCAAGCTACCCAAACGAATAAGGATATACTTGTAAAAATAGATAAATAAATAAATAATATATATATATAAAATACATGCATTCACACATACATACCCATACAAAAGGCAAAACAAACCAAAAAACAAAATCTCAATGCATTAACTCACTAAGTGTATTTATTTTTTAACACGTGTCACAGTCCAGTGCCAGTTAGTGGGAGTTGGAGGAAGGGCTTGCTCCAGAGTATCATAAACACAGTTTCCTTCTCCCATGTAATTATGACATATTCTTGGGCTTGAGCCTCTTCTACTGTCAGCTAATACCTGGGGAAAGACAGTAAGCATTTAAGATGCTGGGGAAAGTTTTAAAAAATGCCAGTCCTAAAAGTGACATAAATAACATATCAGCAAAACTCAGTCACATAATTATACCTCACTGAAAGAGAAAAATAGGACATTTGAACTACCTCTTAAGAATAAATAGATTAGTGAGCATACAGCCGATCTTTGACATACTTCTTGTCTAAGACTGTTTAGTATGCTATTAAACATACCTTATGTTGAGTAATTTATAAATAACATAAATGTATTTCTCATAACTCTAGAGGCTGAGAAGTCCACGATCAAGGTGCAAGCAGATACAGTGACTGGTGAGGCCCCATTTCTCATAGATGATGCCTTCTCACTGTGTCCTCACATGGTGTAAAGGGAAAAAGAGTGAACAACCTTTCTCAAGTCTCTTTTATAAGAGAGTTAATCCTATTCATGAGAGCTCCACCCTCATGACTTAGTCACATCCCAAAGGCCCCACCTTTTATTACCAACATATTGGGGTTAGATTTCAACATAAACATTTTGGAGGGACACAAACATTCAGACCATAGCACTCCCAAAATTATAATTGCATGATAGATACCTGTGTAAACTATCTGTGAATTTTATGAACTTTAATCTATTAGTTAAATGAAGGAGCAGATGAACTTTAAATCCCGATATTCCAATAATCAGATTTTTGGTTAGGATTTTTCATAATAAGCCTACAGCTTTAAACAATAAGCATCTACCTCAATCTCTAAGCTGGGCCGTCACTCCTTGAGAGTTTTGAATCCCTCATATCTTAGTTCATTTGTACTACAATAAACTAGCACATACTGGGTAATTTATAAAAAACAAAAATTTATTTGTCACAATTCTAGAGGCTGGGAAGTCAAAGATCAAGGTGCTAAGAGGTTCCATGTCTGATGAGGGTCTGTTCTCTGCTTACAAGGGGACACCTTGAATGTTCTGTCCTCACATGGCAGATGAGGAAAGGCAAAAAGGAAGAATTCCCTTTGGCAAGCTCTTTCATAAGGGTAGTTAATTCAATTTACAATGGAGGAGCTCTCATAGCCTAATCACCTCTTAAAGGTTCCACCTTAGTACTATCACATTAGCAACGTCTGAATTTTGGAGGGTACACATTTAAATAATAGTACCCAGTTTGTTCAACAAACCAAACCCTGGACTCTTGCTTTATGGTAAACTTTGTTTCTTTAGCTATTCCTTGTCTCTTGGCTTTGGACTCATTCACTGTCTCCTGTCACACATTGAATATAATGCCAGTGATCCTGGGGTTGTGCTAATATTAGTTCATGTTGTGTTTAATTCTTCTCTGTAGATATGCAGCATTTCTCAAAGCATGCACCCCTCAACAACAGCAAAAGCCTCACTTAGGAATTTCGTAGAGAGGCAAATGTATGTCTCCCATCCCAGACCTACCAAATCAGAAACCCTGGGGATGGAAGCCCACAGCCCAAACTGTAACTATCCATTTAAGTAACTGGCAGAATAAAGTGTTAGAATCACTGAACTAGAATATGCCGATTTCTCCATTTCTATATCCATAATCAGCTGTCCACCTAGTTTCTAACCTGTGTACTTATGGGCCCATGTTTCTGCTATTTTCCCAGAAAGGAGTGACTATACAAGTATTAATCTCTTTGCTCAATTGTTAGTTCTATAAGGAAATAAGTTAGGGAATATGCTGCAGCTTATTTAATACCTAGAACAAATTTTGAGATTAGCTCTTATTTACACCTTTTATTTATATAGTTGCTATGAAAAAAGCTGTCTAGTTTGTTTTTTCACAGTTTTCCCTGAAAGCTTTAGTACCATGTTTGTTACTACTCAACTAAAAACCTAATTGCTTTCCTCTTAGAAATTTTCACTGGATGGTTATGCAGTGTTTTGGAAATCTCTTGATTTGTGCACTTCTTCATTACATGTTGGTGACTATAATATTCATGTTATAACCAGTCATGTGTTTACAAATTATTTACTATTGTTTATATCTAAAAATCACAGCTATTCAAGATGAAGTACAAGTAAAAATGTTGAGTCTACTCCTATTAAGTTCTTAATTACTCTTGTATATAAGTATTTTTACCTAAAATGTCTTTTTTTTTCTTTATTATACTTTAAGTTCTAGGGTGCATGTGTACAACGTCCAGGTTTGTTACATAGGTATACGCGTGTCATGTTGGTTTGCTGCACCCATCAACTCGTTCTTAAAGTAAGTTAATACTAGAACAACCTGCATAATACTTGTGATATAGTGAATAAATGCGTTTCTCTGAACTGCCGCTTTTAGAAGGAAATTTAACAGTGTTATGCAATATGCATGATGGTGTCTTTGCTGCTGCACAATGAGAATCCATTTTAAACTTGAGACCAAGCAGAAAATGATTCATTCCATCAAAGGTACTGAAAACACTTCTCCTATGACCCAACAGCATGGGCTGAAAGATTATAGCAGGAAACACACACAGAGACACACATGTGTAATGCCCATGTTAGAGAAAACAAGAACTTCTGATCACACAGCCAATTTCATTAAAAAGCAAAATGAGGCTGGGCGTGGTGGCTCACGCCTGTAATCCCAGCACTTTGGGAGGCTGAGGCGGGTGGATCATGAGGTCAGGAGTTCAAGACAAGCCTGGCCAAGATGGTGAAACCCTCTCTCTACTAAAATTTAAAAAAAAAAAAAAAAAAAGCCAGGAGTGGTGGCGGGCACCTGTATTCCCATCCACTCAGGAGGTTGCTTGAACCCGGGAGGTGGAGGTTTCAGTGAGCCGAGTTCACACCACTGCACTCCAACCTGGGTGACAGACTGAGACTCATCTCAAAAAAAGAAAAAGAAAAAGAAAAAAAGTACAACAAGTAGCTAGTTTTAAGCAACATTTATTTTAAAAGAAACAGGTTCTTCTATACAAATAGAACTTAGACATGATAAATGACTTGCTGAGATTAGTAATGAGCTCCTTTATGCAGTAAGTGAATACTCCGGCATTGGTATCTTAGAATGGAATAATGGCAAATAGTTTAGAACAGAACCCTTGCTCTACCTGAAAAAAATCCAACCCTATTGTTTAGGGGTATTCACCACTCTCTTTGAAAGCATATCCCTGCAGTCTTATAACAGAAATCTTGGTACACTTTTATTTTTATTATTTTTATTTTTGTGAGACAGAGTCTCACTCTATCACTCAGGCTGTAGTGCAGTGGCTTGATCTCGGCTCACTGCAACCTCTGCTTCCCGGGTTCACGCGATTCTCCTGCCTCAGGCTCCAAGTAGCTGGGATTACAGGTATCTGCCGCCACTCCCGGCTAATTTTTGTATTTTTAGTAGAGATAGGATTTCACCATGTTGGCCAGGCTGGTCTCGAACTCCTGACCTCAAGTGATCTGCCACCTCGGCCTCCCAAAGTGCTAGGATTATAGGCATGAGCCAGTGCACCTGGGCTCATTTTAAATTTGTTCTATATAATCTGTAGAATCAAATGTACATAACTTGCTATCATCAGAGAGTGTGAGTAACTCTTGGTACATTATTTTGTGGCCTCTGTAAATTTGCAAGTTATGTAACCTCTTTGAGATTATTATAAATAGCTCTGTGAATAAGGTGGACTCTATATTGCTATTAATTAAATAGGATAAGAAGAAACTTTGGAATTCTGTTTTAGTAAAAATTGTATTGTAATTCAGAAAATATAAATTAATTACCTTCTTCCTGCCATGTATTGCGCTAGCTGAGAAGGTAGTTCTAAGAACAAGACAAATGTAGTCTTCATCCTTATTTGTTTCACATTCTTGTGAGGGAACAATAAAAAACACCATAAGCAATGAAATATATAAAATAATTGAAGCTATTATGAGAGTTCGAGATAAGTATAATTTTAGCGGAAGAAGTTTCTAGATTAGAAAGGCAAATAATAGAACTTTTATAAACAAAAACTAAATTGACATGTAAAGGATTAAATTACATGAAGATGGAAGAAATAATGTTCCCCTTCCCCCACAAATGAAATTCTTTTTATAAAGCCATATGGTAAAAAAGTAGCCTTAGACAGAGAGGAACTGAATCATGCATGACCTTTTAGGTCCTGATACAGAGTTTTAATTTAATTTTGAGTTCAGTAACCACTCAATAAAAATTTTAGACAAGGAGTTACACAACTCTATTTACATTTTCAACAGATATTTTAGAATAATGTATGTGAAAAAAGAAATGGGATAAATTTGGATTATAGATACCAATCGCAAGTCTAGGGCAATAGTTCAGACAAGAACATTTTAGAGCCCCAATATGGGGTGTGCCAAGGCACATGGAAATAACTGAAGAGATCTGATAAAGAACTGACAAAGTTTGCTATGAATTATATGTGGAGGATGAATGAAAGTGAGGAATCAAAGATGGTTCAAAGATGAGTGACAATGCTACTGGCTGTGATGGGGAAAGAAGATAGCTCTAATACAAGATTGAATAATAATGAAAGTTGCATTTTTAAATAAAGTTGTGACATCTGTGAGACATCTAGTTGAAGCTATCTGATTGGGTAACTGAAAATATGAATATGGGGCTAGAATGAGAGTTTTGGCAGGAATGTAAATATTGTGTAAAAATGTGTAATGGATATACCTGCCTAATAAGACAGAGAAATGAAGTGGACCCAGAATGGAATCATGTTTAGTATGGAATAATATGGAGGAAAGGAGTTTATAAGGGAGTGGCCAAGAAAGTAGGATAAAATTCAGGAGAAAATGACATCATGAATAAAAGGGATGAAAAAAATTAAAAAGAGGAAGTCTTCAACATTATCAACTTTTATTGAGAATTTGAGTGAGGTGAGTACACAAAGTAATTCTATGGACTTGGCACCATGAACAGAATTACTGACTATGGCAAAAACAGTGTCAGTGGGTGAATAAGGAAGCCAGAGAAAGGCTGACTGGGGAATAGGGAGTGGGAAAGTGGAGGCAGCACATATAGATTTCTCAAGCAAGTAGAAAGAGAAATACAATAGGCATGCTTGATGCTATTAAGTACCAGTTTGTGGCCTCTATTGATGATAATTATTAATTTAACTGAAACCATTCAACTCAATTATATGATTTCTTTCAGCTGTTCAGGTTGGTTTTACTTACACATTGAAAGTGCAGCTGTTAGACGCTATTCATGTTGGAGTTTTGAAAACAAATTCAAAAAAGAAAGAGAGGGTTAAAGTGAATGAAAGTACTCATGAAGAAATTTTTAGAGTAATGAACCATTAAATCTAGTAAAGTAAATAGAAATAAAGGGAAACTAGGTGAGAAAGTAGTGAAATTGATGCATATGAGGGTTTGGGTGACATCTAAGTGTGGTAATGGCAGTAATTCAGGAAATGGCTGGAAATGAGGAGCTCTGTTGACTCCGTGAGTGGTCAATGTTTGGAAAGTGGAATTTCATGGCTGGCTAATATTCATAAGGTGAAGTTGCTGATAATGGCAAAGTTCAGCATCGTTATAGATCAGGATGAGTGAAAGAAAATCATCTTGGAGATAGGTGAGTCAGTGACCTTGAGGTCAAAATGCAACATGAGTCCTTGATTCAGATAACAAAGTAACCAAGGATGATGCCAGAGTTTAGGACTGTGGGAAAGACATTAAGCCAGGAGGAATGATATAGCAGGATAGTTTTGATCCCAGCTTAAAAATTTCAGAAGGTGCAGTAGAAAAGTTAATGAGGAACATGAGTGAAGTTTATAGAGTAATTTGGAGATGCCCAACTGTTGTTCTGTATATTGCATTAGTATAGACATTTTCTACCATATTTCATGGCTCAATTTTATCCATAAGCAGAACCCATTTGATGAAAAAGTTAGTGAATTTCTTATGTTATAATCAGTGTGTTATTTAAAATATATGTTCTAAAAGTTGGGTTTCTTATTACTAAAGGAGAAAGAAAGAATTTGTAAGAGTAATTGGCAGCTCCTGCCTTAGGAAATATTTATTGGCAAAATCCAGAAATCAAAATAAAGTTAGCTCATTGAACTTAAACATTTTTGTTTGTTTTCAGCTAAGGATGTATATGATCAGTCTGTCACAGAGGCTGATAATACAGATTCATGGAAGAGTCCCACTTAATTTTATTTCAATTTGAATGATAAATTTTATAGTCACTTTATATATGATAGCTTTTTAAAAATTTGTTATTGTCAATACAATGAACCACTTCTGATTTATGTTAGAGAAGGAATATGTTATAAACTACTGGATTTATAGAGGTTAAGAATTCTAAAAAGGTAAATAGTCATACCATTCTGAAATATGCTCCCTATCTTCAATGAAATGTAGTTAATTAACATCTTGCTTTTCTGTAAAACTCCAACTGTGTTCTTTTCTCTGAAATGTTCCTAAAATTTCAGAATTAGAAATTAGAGCCTGTAACATTTTTAATTCTGTCTCTAGATCATTACTATTTCTCTCTTTCTAAATATTCTTCTTTCCTTAGGTTCACTTTAACTTCTTCATAATAATTTCCACACCTCCTAGTCACTCTACCTTCCTCACTGAATATTTCAACTCTTGGACAGAGTCATCTTCACTCCAATTCTTGATGATTATGAATAATTTTAACATCCCTGTGTACAGCTTCAAATAGAAAATATGATTTAAAAGTTCTCTTTAAACATCAGAGTTCCCAGCTTCTTCAAAGGGGGTCTTTCTGAACAAGGTCCCCTATAGGAGGTGTTCACAAAGTGATAAATTGTGCTTAATATTTTATCAAAACTTATAATTATGTGTTTATTTATGTAATTATTTGTTTAATATCTCCTCCATTAGATTCCAGATTCTGTCATATTGAAGAATATTTTTTGTTTTCCACTATATCCCCAAAATAGGGACTCAGAGACACTTATTGAAGAATTTATTAAAAACAATTAAATAAATGCACTTTAAAAATAAAAGATAAATACAATGAAGAGCAGCAAGTTATTAATTTTTAGATAATTTTTATTTGTGCTGATTCCATGTATCCCCCCGACAAACATTTAAAACACTTTACAAGCAAATACATAATAAAATTGAACAAGTATATTGAAAAGAATATTTGGCAAAACTGTTTAGAAATATATCAATTTGCTGTACCTGCTGCTAGAGATTGACCACAGTTTCGCTCTGGGATTCCTAGATAAACAAGAAAAAATGGGAAATGGAATCTCCTGCAAAGTTCATTGGTTTCATAACATAAAACAAATCAGTTGCTCAAAGTTAGGGCTTTCATGGAAAATGGGATCCCCCGCAATCTTCATAGGTTTTGTAACGTACAACAAATCAGTTTCTCAAGGATAGGGCTTTCTTCTACTAAGACAAAAAAACTAATATTCTCTGCACATTCTTATAAAAGAGATTCTCATGACACATAACAGAATTAATGCATTGGTTTTATACAACAATATTGTAACGTTCTTCAATAAAATCTAAGGGAATACTTAAATAATTACTTTGTGGCTAAAACAATGACAAGAATAAAATATTCAAAGCATTTTTAAATGTTTTGAATGAATGAGTAAATGTATTATCCTCTTAATACAAAGATAAAATTATCTCTGAACACAGATAGTGATTATGTTTTCTGTAATGGCTGTGAATGTTTATGAGAAATGGTCTGCATTCTAATAGCAGTTCACCTTGAAGTTTAATGGGACATATGCAGCTTCCCTTATTGAGAATTTCTGTAATCTCTTTAATTGTACAATACATGTACATATTTATCTTTATTACAGTTTTATTGCATTGTGTAATTGCTACACATGATTATTAGTATATATTCTCTTGCTAATAATTATTAAGCCTCTAAGCTATATTTTCTTGAGAAATAGTAAAGTACTTAAGAATCATTTTAATGTATATATTTCTACTATCTCTTTCATAAATATCTCAAATTTAACTTGGAATATAACTGTGTCTTATAGTTTAATCCGAGTTCTAATTTCAAAGCTGGGATTATACACGTTTTCAATTTCTGCTTATTGATTTTATAAGCAATTATACAGAATTATGGTCAAAAAATATATTGTTTGTATTAATTTAGATAATACTTGTTGCTATTAAAAAACACCAGTTTTTCAATGGTTTAATAAACTAGAAATTTGTTTTTCTTTTATGTAAGTATCTAACACAGATTCTGGTTGGCAGTGTGCTTCTTTCATCTATATTGTGATTCAGGTGCCCACATTACTTGCATCTTATGTTTCCACACCCCTCAACCTGTCTCACTAGGAAAGAAATTCTCCAGGCAATTAAACCAGAATGTTCTAAGGCATCCATTGTATGTAATGAATTAACTTTTCTCCTAGACCTCTAACAGCCATAGTTATGTGAATCACAAGAAGAACTGAGAAAACAGTCAATCAAATTACTTACTGTGTTCTATGGTTTAGCCAAGAGCTCCAGCTGAGAAAGCCTGTCTTGGAATCTGCTTAATTGAGTTAGCAGGAAGAGCAAGAGAGACCAGTGAAAGCATTTCTTCAAAGATTCAGGCAATAAGTGAAACACAAAATTATTATACATTTTATTGGCAAGAACACGTAACCTAGGCACAGGTGCCCAGGCGCTAGAGAAAGCAGAGCCTCTGGCTGAACAGCCTCTTTCCAGCGGTAGCTCTACACTCCGGAAAAGGAAACAGAAGTTTTGCTACAAACCTCATTGCTTTTATGTCACTGTTTTGTGTAAGATCAAAGGTAATTCTCATATGACTAAAAATAATGCTTATACCTACTCTTTATTAAGCATTTTCTACGAATAAAACCATGCACTAATCACATGATGTAACTTCTTAACAAATTTTTCAACACAGTTAAATTTGAACCCTAATCCAAGGTTCAATCCGGGAACTCTACTTCCGATACTGATTTGCTAGTATAATCAGAACTAACACAAAATTGAGAAATATATATTTAGTAACTTTTATTTTCCTATGAACTTAGGGAAAAATATCAATATTCTGTTTTCTTGAAAGGACAATCTGATTCAATTCATTAAACATCTCTGAGAATGTAATTTGATAAAGAACAATCTAAATGTTGATCATCTCTTTGGTATTTATACAAAGGAGCTGAAAAACTTACATCTCCACAAACACCTACATGTTGATATTTATAGCAGCTTTCTTCATAATGGCCAAAACTTGGAGGCAACCTTCAGTAGGTGAGCAGATAAGTAAATTGGCTTATATAGATAATGGAATATTATTCAATATTAAAAAGAAATGAGCTATGAAGCCATGAAAAAACATAAAAGAAAGTTAAACACATAAAATATTGATATGGTTTGGCTGTGTCCCCACCCAAATCTCAACTTGAATTATATCTCCCAGAATTCCCACATGTTGTGGAAGGGACCCAGGGGAAGGTAATTGAATCATGGGGGCTGATCTTTCCTGTGCTATTCTCATGACAGTCAATTAAGTCTCACAAGATCTGGTGGGTTTATGAGAGGTTTCCATTTTTGCTTCTTCCTCATACTTCTCTTGCAGCTGCCATGTAAGAAGTGCCTTTTGCCTCCCACCATAATTGTGAGGCCTCACCAGCCATGTATAATTGTAAGTACAATTAAACCTCTTTTTCTTCCCAATCTCAGGCATGCTTTATCAGCAGCATGAAAACAGACTAATATAAATGTAGTGAAATAAGCCAATCTGAAAGGCTATGACTATATGATTCCAACTATTTGACATTGTGGAAAAGGTAAAACTATGGATAAAATAAAAAGATCAGTGGTGGCAAGGGGTTGAGGCTAGGAAAGAGAATTTTTAGTGCAGTGAAAATACCCTGTATAGTACTGCAATGGTGGATACATGTCATTATACATATGACCAAACCCATAGAATGTACAACATCAAGAGTGAACTCTAAGGTAAACTATGGGTTTTGTATGATAAGGATATGTCAGTGTAGGTTCATAGATTGTAATAAATATATCATTCTGGTGGGGGATGTTGATAATGTGGGAGACATTCCTATCGGGTGGTATACAGGAAATCTCTACCTTCCTCTCGATTTTGTTGTGATTCTAAAACTGTTCTAAAAAAATCAGTCTTTAAAAAAGTTGAGCAAGAGGGACAGATTATTTAAAGCACTGATTTGTGAGAAAAAATGTTTATAGCAACTATTATTTTTCTTATCCCTAAATAACAGCAGAAAGTTGTTTTTGAAAAATATTCAAGTAATACCAAAGAATATAAAGTAAAAGCCTGAAGGTCCCTCTCTGTTTCCAGCCTCTCCCAAGATTCTATTCCACGGTGGAATCACTATTAAGGAGGCGTGTGTGTGTGTGTGTGTGTGTGTGTGTGTGTATACATTTAACAAAAATGCAAACAAAAAATAGTGTTATTACTTCACAATCTTTTTATAAAAACAGTATATCTTAAACTTTCATGTCATGGCATATATACTTCTATAACATCAATATATGAAGGTTAATAATGATTTTCTTATTTTAGACATTTATGTAATCGCATTTTTTCTACTATGACAAATTATGAATTTATATTCAACAATATATTTTTAAACAATCCCATGCTGTGCATATAATTCTGTATTATGCATATATCAAAAATCATTCCCCTATTGATAGATATCAGATTGTTTCTATTTTTCTACAACAATGCTGCAATAAGTATACTAATAAATACATTTGCTGTAATATACATGCATTTAGGTTTGATAAATTGTTCAGGCTGTGAAAAAGTTGTAAAATTGTATTCACATATGTTTCAAACTTTTGGTGTTATGTGAACACTTTATACTTTTAAATTACACTTTCTCATAGAATAATAATAGCATATAAGAAAATAATTAATTTGGACTGATGATCGCATATCTACTTTGTGAGTACGTGTATTTACATTTACCAAGAACCTATTATCTGTTGCATAATGAATCATATTCTTTTCGTGTATTCTTTCATTTAAATCTTACCAAAAAATCTGTAATATTATTATCTCCATTTTAGTAAATGGCAAACTGAGGCTGAAGTTATTGTTTTCTGACAACCAGCAGCAGAGGGGGATACAATTCAAATCCAAGTATATCTGTCTCTGTAGTCTGAACTCTTCATACTATACAGTCATTTAGGTTCTAACGATTTTTCATTTGAGGCTCATATTTTGTAAGTAAACTTTTTTTTGGCAAATACTTATAATTTTGATTTTTATTTCTCATTTTGATACACATTTTTTCTCTCTTATTGCTTAGGCCGAAATGTGAGTTTTACCTTGTCACCAAGAATCTTAATCAAGTTTTCCCAGTATTTCAATATTTCAGAAAAAGCATATTTGTACATGAACACTCTCTGAATTCATTATTCCAATAGGGAAGCACTTAGGAAACCTTTCAAAATTTTAAGTGTTATAAGAAAATGGTAATGTTAAAGATTCTGAAATTTATAAGCATTTGGGTTAAACTTTTATCTCAAATACCAAGTGAGCAACTCCTTTATAATTAAATTCTTTTGGCTGACTCCACAATGTTACCTACTTCAAAAAGATAGCACCTCTTCACTATAATTTTGTGGTCTAGTGCTTATTTCCTAATTTTAATCTATAGCATAGTAGATAAAGATTTACCTGTCCTCTAAACTCCCATGTTTTCTGGCTAAAATCTAACTTGGTATCTTTTAAGCTACAACTAAAGATCTGTCTTTTGTGCCTTTGCCTACACAAAAAGGACAATGATAGGAATAAAACTACCATTTTGAATGACTACTTCACATCAGGAATATTGAGAAGCACTTCTGCTTATTTTACCTGTTACTCTCGTTTAATCTTCACAAAAAAGTATAATGTTGATATTATTACTCCTGCTTCTAGATGTCAGACTACTACCTTTATACTCCTTGGTCACTTCATTACTACTTTTCAAGCATCAGGGCTGCTGTTGGCTTCTCCTTTCACTTTCAGTTAGCAGATGTGATTTCATGCGTATGTAGTTGAATACATGAAAAAATGCTTGCAATATACTTAGATAGTGTTGCTGAGAGAGCTTAGGCTACAAACTAGACAAGTCTTGGTTGACCTACTAACTCTATTATTTACTACGTAGTGAATTGGTGCAAGTTGCTGACTTTACGTGCTATAGTTTCTTCACTGATAAAATGAAAATAAGACTAATATCATAGCATTCATGGAATGATTAAATAAGAGAACATGTATTAAGTGCTGAGTTTCAAAGTCTGGCACAGTATGCATTAATACAAACCAGTGTTAATAATACGCTTTCAAGACATCTAGTCAAAAATGGATAAAAATATTTACTAGTATTTTAGAACATTTTTGCTAAAACATGGCTCCATTTAAAAACTGAAGAAATTTTGAAGGAGACAATATTTTGCTATAAATATTATTTTAACAATTCTAATATAAAATTAGCAAAACATAATATTTATTAAAAAGAGAAATAAAAATCAGGAGTATTCTAAGATCAGATAATCAGAATAAAGAAATGGCAAAGTCTGGGACTTAGAGGAGTTTTCACCAAGAAAGTGTGAAAGTTTGTTTTTCCATTACCTACATGTCTATTTCTTTTCGTACTCTTTAGAAATATCCCAAACCACAAAACTATCTAGCAAATGGAATTAAAAAGTCATTTTTAAAATGTTTACTGGCTTCATGCTATTAAATACATATGTAATCCAAATATCATTTAGTTTTGAATATTTGTCTCAAAATATTTTTCTGCCAAAGCTATTTTTTCATTTGTGCTTTTTTCTACACTCATTTCATGTCATCTAACCAGAAAATTAAGAGATACATTTTATAAATTATTCAAAGATTTATTGCTGTTGCACTCGAAGCATAAAAATGTAATTGATTCGGTATTGCCAGAATGTGATATGGGGTATAAAAATTAAATAAATAGAATGTATAATTGGAGAATGTCATAAAAATTAATTATCTCAATAAATTAAATATGTTAGATTCTTAAAAATTACCAACAGAAATAAAGATTATTAAACAATGTATTGTTTTATGTTTGTCAAATGGCAAAAATTTCTAGCTAATATGTTGACTATTAGAAAATTTATTGATGTCTTTGCTTTAAAGTTTCAAGATTAATATTCATGAAACTTTCTTATACATTCACTGCATTCTGTCACTGTGTTAGAATGAAATGGCAAAGGAAACACAAATCATAAAAAAAAAAACTAAAGTAGGAACTGTGGTAGTTATACATATAAGCCACTCAGATCTCCTCCAAAAAACAAATAATTGCTGTTCAGTTGCAAAGGAGGTAATTCAATAGGATGCCTCCAAATGTCAATTCTGCAGGATCCACCTCAGCCTTCAAGGTCATGATATTCTTGGGACAATCCCTACGCAATGACTGCACAAGGAATTAGTTTAAGATCCTAGTGATTTCCATCCAATGTGGGACTTTTCTAGCAGGCAGGCTTTGCTCTAGAGCTTTACCATGCTTTAACAGATTTGGTCAGGCCTGCATCTTGATCTGATGGCTCTCCTTGTCTAATTATATTTCATTTTCTTTCTCTTCACAGATAGTAATGCCTGTGAATCTTTTGCATTGCTTACTACTTCTAAGCTTCTAGCTCCCAGATAATCCAATCAGCTCAGGAATTAAATTCAAATGTTTTTCCAACTACATTATTGCATTTGAAGAATGAAATATTATTTTTCCAAAACAAAATATGCTTACCAAAACACCTAACTTAATAACTGCTCGAGTACAACTTCAATTTTTCCTCCAACATGAGTGAAACTATTTTACCTGTCTAATTTATATGTGCATGTATTATTTATGACTGATCATTTCCCATTACTGATCTTGCATTGCTACAAACTCAGCACAGTAATACAGGGGATGCTAGAACACACATCTGGCCCAACCTAAACAATCAGACTGATGTGTTAAATTTTCTCATTAACACTGGTAGGTTAAAAATGAATGTTTTCTTCCTACCTTCATAGTTCTTAACTGGGACTCCATGTAACAAAAGGTAAATTAACAAGAAAAAAAAAAAAAAAAAAAAAAAACAGTTTATTCACACATAGACCTCATGTATACATAAGGGAAAACAGAGAAAAAAATGAAATTGCTATAGGAGATCTCAAAAAAGCTTTTAAACTTCAGGCTAAATATCGCCATTTTGTTTTCTGAAACAAAGCAAGATGGCTATGGGGGAAGGTCCTAATCAGACAAGATGGCCACAGAAAGTGCCTTTAAGTTAGAGTTCGTTACGCAGATTTAAGTCCCAGCTTTCTCCATTAAGACTCACTATTGATACTGTCTTTCTTTTCCTGGTTCAGAAAGGGAGTGCAGAAAGACCATCACAAAGGGTCTTTTCATTTATACAGGCAAATTTATCTTATAAAAGGGCTATTTCTCAGAGCACTCCTATGTCGGAAGTTTCTCAAAATAACCAGTCCCAAATAATCGATATGCCAAAGAGGCATATTTTAGAGTGGCATATTCTGGTTTTCTATGGTCATATTTTGGGGTGTTGTTTCCTCTCCCCAGAAAACACCAGTGCACTAAAAATTACTATTTATTTCTCAGTAATCACATGTCCTATCATTCCTTGTGTTTTCTTTTTCTCCAATACCCTAATAGGTTGAACACATGACAGAAGAGAACCAACTTTTTCATTGGCAGGCTTTATATTCCTTATTTAGAGTGGATTCATATTCTTAAGGTAGTCACCTTCTTGCCTTCTTTGCAAAATATAATAAGAAAAACTTGATATCTGCATTCAGAGCAGTTGGATATAAATCTTGATGATGGTCACAAAGACAAAATTTTTCCTGGAACAGAATACGGTGGTGAAGAGGGCATGCATTTTGTTGCATATCCCTAGAGCTGAAGTTCCAGCTACCATTTCTATTACTATAAGATGAAATACCCCTTGGTTTATTACTACTAATAATGATGGCATCAGTCCTGACAAATCATTGGGTTGGACTGGAAATAAACTTGATGTTAAAAATTGAAACTTTCTCTTCTTTCATTTTTCATGCATATATTCATTCATTTATCCACTTATAAAGTATTTGTAGATGCTTTGCCAATATAAGTAACTGCTGTTGACCCTGAACCTTTATAGGTTTTAGAAATGCTACTGTAGGCCATTAGAGGTAGGCATTTGGTTGTACCATAATAATAACATGAACATAGTTCCTTCTCTTACAGTATGGTGGAAATCACGTAAGTAAAACTGTACATATATGTATCATGAGGTCGGTGCTATTGAATAGAAAATACAGGATGCTTTAGAAGCACAGATGACTTGCCCTGTTGTAGATATGGGGATTGAGGCCATGGATAGATGATTGTAGGAAGTGACCACCAAATTGAGAGCTAAAGGATGTGTCTGGAGGAGATGGGGCAAGACTATAATGTCGGAAAAAGATTACACTGTTCCAAGCAGAGCGGGTAGCATGTGTGAAGGCCCACAAATCAGAAATAGGTGGTTCTTCTTTCCCTTTTCCAAGTGTTAGACATTTCTCTAAACACCCTAAGGGAAAGGAAAAATATTATGCATGTTTAGATAAGAAACAGTGCAGTCATTTCTTGAATTATCCCTTATTGCGCATTGCCTCCGTAGAATGATAATGCAGTATTCTGTGCCTCCTTTGCTGGAAAGCACATCATTGGTTTTCAAGCTCTAACTCATAGCACCTCCCTATGAAACCTTTTCTAAGTCATAGTACAAGATTAATCATTTCCTCCACTGTGCTTTGATGAAACATATGATATTCGGAACAAAGTGACTAACCATGTACATCCATAAACTCTTGCTAGAGGAGAGTTTTATTGTTGAAATAAAGAAAACAGCATAATGTTATGAAATGGGCAGATCCAATGTCACCTCAGGGGCTAAGTGTAAAATGATTATTTCATCAAAACCATCATGATAGTGAGTGAAATAAAATTGGTTCCTCAGAATCAAGGCAAAATGCTTAAGCTGGAGAAACAGAAGCTGTAGCAGCTAGGTTCCATTTACATAAACCAAGTAAAGCATCTAGCTGACATCAAGCAACACTTACTGGGGGGAAATACATCTTTCCCCAAAACTTGTTACATGAAAACTACTGTTTGCAGAAACAAGGACTAAGGTATTCTGTGATTTGTCAAATAAGCTCTGATATAGTTTGGCTGTGTCCCTACCCAAATCTCATCTTGAGTTGTAGTTCCCATGATCCCCATGTGTCGTGGGAGGGCCAAGTGGAGATAATCAACTCATAGGGGTGGTTTTTCCCATGCTGTTCTCGTAATAGTGAGTTAGTTCTCATGAGCTCTGATGATTTTATAAAGGGCTTTCCCCCTTTCTCTTGGCACTTCTTGCTGCCGTCATGAGAAGGATGTGTTTGCTTCCGTTTCCACCATGATTGTAAGTTTCCTGAGGCCTTCCCAGCTATATTGAACTGTGAGTCAATTAAACCTCTTTCCTGTATAAATTACCAAGTCTCTGGTATGTCTTTATTAGTGATGTGAAAGTGGATTATTACAAATTCCAAAAGCAGAAGCCAAAATCAGTGCACACATCTTGATATTCACAAACACATGTAAATGCATATTGGTACCAGAAGAATATATTTTAGATGAGGATTTTTTTATCCACATTTTTAAGGACTCCCGGAGAGCTCATTTATCCTTTCTATCATGTGAGGAAATAGCTAGAAGTTGCCATCTATGAACCAGAAAGCAAACCCTTGCTAGAAACTGAATCTGCCATATTTTTGAACTTCCCAGCCTTCAGACTTACGAGAAATAAATTTCCATTGTTTGTTAGTTACCCATTCTATGATAAATTGTTATGGAAGCTTGCATAGACTAAGACAATTGGTAAAATCTGATTAAGGACAACTTATATAATATTTTAAGTTAAGAAGGACTTCTGTCTTGGTTTCTTCAATGCACATATAAAGGGGTAGAAAATGTATAATATTTTCCTCAATCAACAAAAGGGTCATGGCTGACACTCTTATAATTAAACACATATTAACAAGAGCAAAGCATAACAAATTTATTTAATCAAAGTTTAATGTAACATGGGAGCCTTCAGAAGTTAAGACCCAAAGACCCAAGTATGACCATGTGTTTTTATGCTTAGAAATGATGTAGAATAGACAGCCATGTCGAAATGTGAGGGGAGCATAGGGCATGATCTAATAGTAACAGACTGAAGGGGAAACTCAGTGCAGTGACGCCTGACTGCTCAGATTCCTCCTGATTCTTCCGTGTACCATTCTTTCCTCCTGGGTATGGGACAGGTCCCTCTAGAATGAGGCTTTTTAAGGAAGATAGGAGAAATTGACTTTTCTGGGTTTTATGGCTTGTTCTGGAGAGAGGGATTCTGATTTCTATGACTCACAGTGGGAAGAGAAATTCTGGTTTCCATCACACACTTTGGGGGTGAAAGAGGATGAGAGAAACTTTTAAGGCTGCTTCTGAGGCCTTCCAATCTCCTTTAGTTTGAAGTACTCGGCATACCAAAACATTAAACTTTGGAGTATTGCTTTCTGAGCCACGACACATACGTACGATGGTACTTTGTTCATATCTTTATCCCAGCATTTGTTGCCATATATATACACACATACACAATTACATACACTTTTATTCATATATACATCATGAGACTATCAGAGGGTGAGGTTCTCAAATTAAAAGGGACTTTAATGTTGTGTTATCTCATTGGTCTAGTATAATGTTTCTCTTTCTCTTTCAGCAGGTGAATGAACATGGATGGGTAGATTCATTACCAAAAATTATACAGCATAGTACTACTGTTAGTTATGCTATTAGGTTTTAAAGTACATATTTTAAACATTGTATCATTAAATTATATCAAGATATTTAAGTTGAATTAGAGGGAGATAAATTTCAGTGGGAATCAGTGAGAAATCAAGCTTTGCAGATGAAACAGGATTGGGAATCTCTGACATTTATGCAGAATAACAGCTGACAGAGCGAATCATGTTAGCTCACTTACATTAGAGAGTATGAATATAATTTTGTCTTGTTTTATTTCTATACTCAAAGTGTGTTGTGTAGTATTTCTTTGGCAGTAAAGATAAGAAGCAGAGATTAAAACCATTCTATAAAGAAGACTTTAGTGCATGTGCCAGAGTAATTCATGGATGTAATACCTTATTAGATGAATGATATCTCTGAAATACCTGTAAATATGTTCTTCAATTGAATATTTTCATACTTGGATTTATAATAATTTAATTAAGGAAGCTTACAGAATGAATGAATTTCTTTTGTGAATTCTCTTGGAAAATTAATAGTCAACTCTTAATTTACTACTAGTATGTTGAATTTTCTGAAGATAAGAAAATCATGTATATTCAAATATCCTCTGTGAGCATATGTTTTTTTCCTCTCTCTTTTTTTACTTTTTCTTTTGAGAATGGAGTTTCGCTTTTTTGCCCAGGCTAGAATGCAGTGACACGATCTCAGCTCACTGCAACCTCCACCTTCCAGTTTCAAGAGATTCTCCTGCCTCAGCCTCCCGAGTAGCTGGGATTACAGGCACCTGCCATCACACCCAGCTAATTTTTAGTAGAGATGGGGTTTAACCATGTTGGCCAGGCTGGTCTCAAACTACTGACCTCGTGATCTGCCCACCTCGGCCTCCCATAGTGCTGGGATTACAGATGTTATACATAGCTACAAAAGCCAACATACACCAAAATTAAAATATTGGGAAAACGCCAATCTTAGATTGTCTGGCATTGAGGAAATAATTCTGCTTCTAGAAAAACAGGTACTTATAAAAACATATTAAGTGGTGTGCTTATATGTATAAACAGCATAAAATGAGGAACAATAAAAACATAATAATTTGCATGACAACTTTCCTCTAAAGAGATGAAAGTGCTCTCCAGTGCATTATCTCATTTAACCTTAACTTCCTCTCTGCTTGAAAAGTTTAGAATTCAACATCTATAACATTTTATTAATTGCCAGCTACCTCTATATTTCCCAAAGTAGAAAATCTTACATCAGACAAAGTCTTTACAAACTTGCTTCAAAGTTGAATCTAAAACATAGACATTATCATTACTACCACAAGCACTAAAGCTGCATATTTTTAAGATAAGATTTCCTAAAATATCAATCTGTTCTAGACATAATTACAAACAGTTGCAGGAAAATCATGAATTTTTCAATTCAGACAAACAACTTTAGATCAGGCTGCAGTCCAGAAATATAAACAATTGGTGATTTAACCTACTACATTAATAGTTCAGGTTTACAAAAAATGGCTCCCTTCTTAGGAATCTCTTAATCTAAGACATAAAAATTGCTATTCTTGCCTTTATAATCTCCAACCAATAGACAGCCTTTCTTTTAAAGTGAAAGTTATAGAACATTTACATGGAATTTATGTTACAGGCAGTAAGGTATTACACATCTGTGTGTGTTTATGTATGTGTGTGTGTGTATGCACACACACACATATACCTTATAGTGTGTATGTTTATAACACACACACATATTATATGTGTGTATGTGTGGATTAAATGTGTTTTGGACACAGGACAATTGAAAGGTAATTAGGTCATAAAGGTGGATGCCTCATGAGTGGAATTCATGCACTTATGAAAAGAGGCCAGAGAGCTACCTAGATCTTTTTCTGCCATGTGAGAATACCACAAGAAGTTAGCATTCTGCATCCCAGAAGAGGACTCTCACTAGAACCCTGCTGTGCTGCACCCTGATCTCAGATTTCCAGTTCCCAGTACTGTGAGAAATAATTTGCTGTTGTTTGTAATTCATCCAGTCTATGGTCATTTGTTTTAACAGCCCAAACTAAAATAGACAATATGACATTAAAAAGTTAGGAACCAGATCTTCCTTTCCCTATGATCTTACGATATTCATCTGTTTTTTTTTTTCCTCCAACATGCTAATCATAAATCTGATGCAGGGTATTTGTACTTGCTCTTCCTTCTGCCTGGATCTCTCCCCCAGAATTCAAAGAAGTCTCCCTCACCTTAACTTTATTCAGGCATCTGCTGAAAAATCACCTCCTTTAAACCCTTATCTGAATGACATGTTTAAGTAAGAATCCACATCTCCACCCACCAGCCTCTAAAACTTGAATTCCTTTCTTTTTCATGTATAACATTTGACAGTCTGACAATACATTATTTATATTAATGTTGTATTCATTTATCATTTATCACTGGTCTCTCCCCCTGAAATTAATATGCCATAAAGGCAAGTAAAGTTATTCACTGCTGTGTTTAGAGCAATATTTGGTCCATAATAGTGACCCAATATATATTTGATGAACAAATGAATTAATGAATTTATCTAAAAAAAAATCTGTTATTTTCTCTCTTGAAAATATTTCACCTAATTAATAATAAAAGAATTATTAATTAGATTAGACATTACTATTCAGAATCTTTTCAAATAAGTTGGCTTCTCAGTATAAGATTTTTAGGAAGCAAACAGGATATGTTATATGTAAAATATAACATAAATTACTAACAAATACACATTATAAGGTATTTTACAATGTCACTGGAATGATACTGTTTTGTAGAATTCAACCCTGGAAGAAATGGTCAAGTCTATCACTATAATAGTCCCTACAACAATGAGATTTAACTTTTTGGGTACCAAAATATCTTACAGTTAATAAAACTATAAAATTATTTCCTGCAAAATGTGTTTCAGCAAAGTTGTTTTTTTGTTGTTGTTGTTTTTGTTTTTTTTTTTTTTTTTGAGATGGAGTCTCGCTCTTTCGCCCAGACTGGAATGCAGTGGTGCCATGTCCTGCTCACTGCAAGTTACACCTCCCGGGTTCACGCCATTCTCCTGCCTCAGCCTCCTGAATAGCTAGGACTACAGGCGCCCGCCCCACGTTCGACTAATTTTTTTTTTTTTTTTTTTTTAAGTAGAGACGGGGTTTCACCGTGTTAACCAGGATGGTCTCGACTTCCTGACCTCGTGATCCACCCGCCTCGGCCTCCCAAAGTGTTGGGATTACAGGCGTGAGACACTGCGCCTGGCCAGCAAATATCTTAAAATATTATATATTCAATTTCAGTGAGCCTGGGCGTAAGACTAAAAACTGCAGCCATAGACCAAGAGCATTTAATGTTAGAAAGAACTTTTAGAATCCCCTAGTCAAAAACCCTCATTTATAAAGTGAATAAATAGAACCATAGAGAGTTAGCATGGCTTATGGAAAGACACACAGCTGCTAAGTTGTAGGTCAATATTTTAACAAAACATGAAAACTCAGGGCTTTTTCAGTAACATATATGCTAATAAAACTTTCAAAAACAAAATTTCTGACACAACACCTTGCATGTGTTGTGAAGTCACTTGAACGTCTCTGATCTAGTAAAATGGTAAATGCCGCAAGAAAGTTCCACTAGGTCTTGTACTCCATACTTATTTTTCCAAAGTGCTTTATAAATACTTTTTTCACCACTCCAACTGTCTACCTATGTATATCTCTTCAACATCTTTTAAAATCCTCTCAATAAGATATATCATCATATATGCCAAATATTTACTTAAACTAATATGTCCATTTTTTAATATTTAATGAAAGTAAAATTTTTAACAAAGGTATCATGCTACACTATTATTTCTTACCCTGATGTGTTGGATAAAATTTATATGTACATTTTCTCATTTTTAAACATTTATTTATATTTTTGTATACATAATTATATATATATATGTATATGCCTTTGGGGATATTAATTTTTTAATAGAGAAAAAATGTACAATGAAAATTTTAAGAGTTGATTGAAATAAAGCCTTGTTTGAATTAAAGCCTTTTCTGAGTTCCCTTTCAGCAACAGTATGAGAGCTTCTCCCATGTTCGCTGATTCAACTACGACAGAATGTCTATATGGTATACTTTTTCCATCAATTTTTAAAATTCACTTAAAAAACTTTCTTTTTAGTGTCCACCCTAATTATTCTAGACAACACATAAGTGTGGCTAACAGTTTTCATGGCAAAATATATAAGAAGAGAACAGATATCGCATAGGGAAACTACTCAACAGAAATGTAAAATATGCTGAGTAAAGTATCAGAAGGAATGCTAACCTAATAACATTGTTACAAATTTAATTATGAATGAGTCATAATCACTTCAGTGCCATGATTTCCTAAGCACTGGTAAGATAACTTAAGAAATACATTGGCCGGGCGCGGTGGCTCAAGCCTGTAATCCCAGCACTTTGGGAGGCCGAGACGGGTGGATCACGAGGTCAGGAGATCGAGACCATCCTGGCTAACATGGTGAAACCCCGTCTCTACTAAAAAATACAAAAAACTAGCCGGGTGAGGTGGCGGGCGCCTGTAGTCCCAGCTACTCGGGAGGCTGAGGCAGGAGAATGGCGTAAACCCGGGAGGCGGAGCTTGCAGTGAGCTGAGATCCGGCCGCTGCACTCCAGCCCGGGTGACAGAGCGAGACTCTGTCTCAGAAAAATAAAAAAAAGAAATACATTAATTGACCTTTCTCTTTAAGCAGTTCTTGAATTATAAAGTGATATATCAAAGAGATAGCGCTGCAAGAGATATATGACGTTTTGGTGAAAATGTGAGAAAATTTACTGCTGTCCTAGAAATAGCTAAAAGCAGAAGAGTAAAGAAAAATATCCATAATACCCTAGAATAAAAATTTTAGGTAATAGCTAGTTAATTTGGGACATAGAAGAGAACAAAAGAGGTAAAACCATGTGAAAATGTTTATTAATGAGAAATTAAAATATTTAAAGAAACCTTTATAGTATGATATAAAATGAAATACATTAAAATGATGAAACAAGGCCCAAATATATGCATTATTACGATGAATGCAAATGGACTAAATTTAAAAGTTAAAAGATAAAAATTCACAAATTGGATAAAATGAATGCAAATTCCAGAAATTCACTGTTTACAAGAGGCATGAAAAAGCATAAAACCAAAAAATTTTAAAGAACTGGGAAAAGACGTATGAAGCAAATGGTAACTCCAAGATCATGTTTCAATTTAATATCGTATACAATAGCCATCAGATTAAAAGGTAAAGGTATAAACCTACAGAAATGACACTAAAATGTTAATGATAAAGAAAAATCAAATTTATACTGTAAACTACTTATACAATAAGCTCAAAACATGAAGCAAGACTTGATAGAACTATAGAGAAAAACTGAGAAATCTACCATTATGAATTATTTATTTCTTTATTATTCATAAGTCAACAATTTAGCAATAATATAGCAAGGGTGTACAAGATTTAGCTAAAAACGCTCAATAAATGTGGTATTGATGGAACGTACCTCAAAATCATAAGAGCTATTTATGACAAACCCACAGTCAATATCATACTGAATGGGCAAAAACTGGAAAAATTCCCTTTGAAAACTGACACAAGACAGGGATGCCCTCTCTCACCACTCCTATTCAACATATGGTTGGAAGTTCTGGCTAGGGCAATCAGGCAAGAGAAAGAAATCAAGAGTATTCAGTTAGGAAAAGAAGAAGTCAAATTGTCCCTGTTTGCAGATGACATGATTGTATATTTAGAAAACCCTATTGTCTCAGCCCCAAATCTCCTTAAGCTGATAAGCAACTTCAGCAAAGTCTCAGGATACAAAATTAATGTGCAAAAATCACAAGCATTCTTATACACCAGTAACAGACAAACAGAGAGCCAAATCATGAATGAACTTCCATTCACAATTGCTTCAAAGAGAATAAAATACCTAGGAATCCAGCTTACAAGGGATGTAAAGGACCTCTTCAAGGAGAACTACAAACCACTGCTCAGTGAAATAAAAGAGGACACAAACAAATGGAAGAACATACCATGCTCATGGATAGGAAGTATCAATATCGTGAAAATGGCCATACTGCCCAAGGTAATTTATAGATTCAATGCCATCCCCATCAAGCTACCAATGACTTTCTTCATAGAATTGGAAAAAACTGCTTTAAAGTTCATATGGAACCAAAAAAGAGCCCGCATTGCCGAGAAAATCCTAAGTCAAAAGAACAAAGCTGGAGGCATCACGCTACCTGACTTCAAACTATACTACAAGGCTACAGTAACCAAAACAGCATGGTACTGGTACCAAAGCAGAGATACAGACCAATGGAACAGAACAGAGTCCTCAGAAATAATACCACACATCTACAGCCATCTGATCTTTGACAAACCTGAGAGAAACAAGAAATGGGGAAAGGATTCCCTATTTAATAAATGGTGCTGGGAAAATGGGCTAGCCATAAGTAGAAAGCTGAAACTGGATCCTTTCCTTACTCCTTATACAAAAATTAATTCAAGATGGATTAGAGACTTAAATGTTAGACCTAATACCATGAAAACCCTAGAGGAAAACCTAGGTAGTACCATTCAGGACATAGGCATGTGCAAAGACTTCATGTCTAAAACACCAAAAGCAACGGCAGCAAAAGCCTAAATTGACAAATGGGGTCTCATTAAACTAAAGAGCTTCTGCACAGCAAAAGAAACTACCATCAGAGTGAACAGGAAACCTACAGAATGGGAGAAAATTTTTGCAATCTACTCATCTGACAAAGGGCTAATATCCAGAACCTACAAAGAATTCAAACAAATTTACAAGAAAAAAACAAACAACCCCATTAAAAAGTGGGCAAAGGATATGAACAGACATTTCTCAAAAGAAGACATTCATACAGCCAACAGACACATGAAAAAATGCTCATCATCACTGGCCATCAGAGAAATGCAAATCAAAACCACAATGAGATACCATCTCACACCAGTTAGAATGGCAATCATTAAAAATTCAGGAAACAACAGGTGCTAGAGAGGATGTGGAGAAATAGGAACACTTTTACACTGTTGGTGGGATTGTAAACTAGTTCAACCATTATGGAAAACAGTATGGCGATTCCTCAAGGATCTAGAACTAGATGTACCATATGACCCAGCCATCCCATTACTGGGGATATACCCAAAGGAGTATAAATTATGCTGCTATAAAGACACATGCACAAGTATGTTTATTGCAGCACTATTCACAATAGCAAAGACTTGGAATCAACCCAAATGTCCATCAGTGACAGACTGGATTAAGAAAATGTGACACATATACACCATGGAATACTATGCAGCCATAAAAAAGGATGAGTTTGTGTCCTTTGTAGGCACATGGATGCAGCTGGAAACCATCATTCTTAGCAAACCATCACAAGAACAGAAAAGCAAACACCGCATGTTCTCACTCATAAGTGGGAACTGAACAATGAGATCACTTGGACTTGGGAAGGGGGACATCACACACCGGGGCCTATCATGGGGAGGGGGGAGGGGGGAGGGATTGCACTGGGAGTTATACCTGATGTAAATGACGAGTTGATGGGTGCTGACGAGTTGATGGGTGCAGCACAGCAACATGGCACAAGTATACATATGTAACAAACCTGCACGTTATGCACATGTACCCTAGAACTTAAAGTATAATAATAATAAAAAAAAAATTCAGTATGACTGTATATCAGGTCTCCAATGGATCCTAGTTTGCCTCAGATCAAATTTTATAAAATAATTTTGAACACTAAGACACACTCTCTATTCTAAATAACTTTTAATTGAAAAGGAAATAAGAATTTTATTTACAAACTATTTGAAGAATAAGGGTAAGTAAAGAGAATACTAAATTTTTAGAACTTTGATGATATGACATACTTAAGGGAAAATGATTTTATTGAACTACTTTATTATTAAACAAGAAATAATGAAAGTAAACATACTATGTTTATAAAGTACTTTAGCATTGCAGAAACTAACATCTAAAAAAATCATAATTGTTATCATCATTATAAAACAGTAATGATTTAAAATAATAATGAGTCACCAGAAAGGAAATCTGAAAGAAGAAATTCATAAACATAAAGACAGTAACAAGAAGAAAATTATTGTAAATATTAAAATATCAAAGAAATTTTTTATTTCAAAGTCACAAGAAAATTGATAAAGCTCAGAAAAAACCAACCAAGAAAAAAAGTAAGAAAGCCAAAGTAAAAATGAGAGTAAAACATTCAGTGAAACCACAGATATGAAAATAAGTAAACATTATAAGAGGTTGTAAAGCACAACTCTTTACACTATATCAAAGATCAATAAAATGTAGATGTTTCACTTGAAATACACAATTATTCATTTTAAATGAAGAGGCAGAATGCAGACAAAACTCATAGAGTTAGGACTCCTCTCGATGAATAGATGAAATACGGACACAATTTGAAAGATTTCAATATGGTTTTTACTCTGCAGTGCCTTAGTCCATCCTCCAATCCTTTTCTCAGGAGTGTTTCTTTTTTGTTTTTGATGTATCCAATCTCCACTTGATTTCAATTTTGGAAGAGTTTCTCAAAATGTCTAGTCCACCAATAATGCGTTATCATGCTTCCCTATTAGGTATTACCAAAAAAAATTAACACAATTTCTATTTTCATAACATTAATGGCAGGAATTTAGTTAGAACTGTATTCAGCCTCTCATCTTATATCCATATTCCAAGAATTCTTGAAAGTGACATTTCAAAGCCATTAAGTATAGGAGGGGATTATTTAGATGATACTAGGTTTAACAATTCTATTTTATTTTACCTTACACCTAGAAATTACCACTAATAGTATAAATTTAAGTATAAAACATGAGATGATTAACACTTCATAGCATCAGTAAATAAAACAAGGCAATGGTCATAACAAGTTCACTTCATCTATAGTTCTTACCTGAGCTCAAGTAAGCAATTAGACTCACAAGGTCACAGTAGGCCTGGCTGGCACCCGTTTACTCAGAAGGAATTGAACTGGAAATATGGTAAGGCAGCAGGGCTTTATCACATGTTTTTTTTTGTTTGTTTTTTGTTTTTTTTACCATGAGTTTTACAGAACTCCATAGAGCAAACAAGGTTCTATTCTTGCTGAAAATCCAGGTAACAGTTCAGGTACAAGGAATGAAATATACACCAGTAAGTGCAAGGTTCAGAAACCAGGTCCTGCTTTACCTTCATGGGATACTCAATAGCTGAGCTTGCTTTCTTCTAGGTCCAGCCCTGTATTATTATAATTTGACCCTCAAAAGTTGAGGAGAAATCAAAAATTAAAATGATAAATCGATTATAATAAGTATATAAAATAAAATATAAAATTAAATTAAAAGTTATAAAAATATAAATGGTTTTATGTTAAAATTGTTAGAAAATTCTTTAAATTTTAGAGATGTATTACTTATTTTGTATAGATATTTTTAAAGTGAAAATTTCTGCTGATTAGGATTTTGTTGGGTTAAGGTTTAATGAAACACTGTGCGTGTGTGTCTGTGTGTGTGTGTATTGCTAGTGCTTTATAACATCACTACTGTTTATTTATATAGCATTGTGGACACTATGAGCTGCCCAGCTATCCCTTCAAGGAAAAATGCATTGTTCTAGCTTCCAGGAATGTTATTGGCAGGTGACATTTAAATCTCAGCCCTTTCAGGGTTTGCCTCAACTTCAGAGAACGAGCCTACCTGACCAAGTACAAGATCCTTTCCAGGACAGCCCGTGAGGGATGACTGACAGAGCAAAGGCAGAAAGGACCAGCCATTCAGGAGCATGAGAAGTAAGTTTAGGATGCCATACCAACTTGTCATCTTGTGTGAAGCCCCGTGGGCCCCTTTCACATCCCATGCACCTAACTCTTTTGCAAGATAAGCGGTGCTACAGGATACCAGCTACCAGGTGGATACAAGCTCCTGATATGGTCAGGGAAAGAGAATAAAAGCCCCTTGTTTATGAAGAGGCTCTCCTCATTTTCAGCCTATGAGCACCAAAAGCCCAAGAGGCTCTTAGCTAAAATTTCCTGCCTTGGGGAAGCTAGAGACATCTCCGAGGTCCCACTTGAGCAGCTAGGTTCAGGGTTTAGATTGTAATGACCTTTTCCTCATTTTCATAGTAAAAAAAAAACAGGCTCCTAGGTGGAGATTTTAAATGCTAATGTCTCATACAATGCGTGTTAGAGCATGTCGATGCTGAATGTATGTGCCAATCTCAGGTCCACATTTGCATACTTGACCTCACTTTTATGTATTTTATAAATATATATGTACGGCTCCTATGAAAGAAATTGCCCTTAAGGCACTAAAGACTTTCTCTCCCTTTAAGCATCCTACTCAGCCTCTCAGAGTCTACTTTTGCTTTACAGTAAACTCATTGGCCTACTTTTACTTTGGACTTGCTCTCAAATTCTTTTTGTGTAGTGAAGTCAAAAACCTGAACTGACTCACCAACAACAATATTGGCCCAATCTGAGATAACACAACAGGACATTTCAGCTCGAGTTCCATGTGGGATTGGCTAAGACCATTGCTGGATCTGGATTACAGCAGGACACTTCCCTCTGCCTAATCTTTTCCCCTCCTTTGCTTTCCACAGGCATTGATCTCAAGGGCTTGCATAGAAAACATGTGCATATTAAACTCAGTATTGTAATCTGCTTCTAGGCAAATGTTACCTACAACATCCAGTGGAAGAGAGTAGGAATTCAGGGAGATTGAAGTTGCCACCATTGCAGAAGAAAATCATTGTTGAGCTAGGTCTCAAATTTATTATTATTACCGTTTTCCACATATTGGTGTCCGAAAATAAACCTGAAGTAAATGCTTAAGAAAAAAACAACCTGAGTGCTATCTTTTATCTATACATTCAGAGCCACATATAGATTATTTAGAAAATTAATTTCTAGGAATAGAGTAGCCTAAAATACTTATACATTTTAGATGAATACAAATGAGAAGCAGTATATTTATATCAGCTTTTCTTAGAAAAAAACCATGATTGTATTTACAGACGCATTTTAGTTGTGATTAATTTGAAACTACCTTCTAAAACTTCCAGTTGTTCTTAATACCTCTGTGTTTTCAGTTCCAGATGCAACATAAAAAGTTATAAGATTCTGTATCTTTTCCATCACCATTTCCTCCCACAACACACACACACACTCACACATATACTTTGAGGTAGAGTTGAGTCACTTTTAAATTCAATTTAGTTGAAGAGAGGTCAAGAGGAATCATATGATGTTAAAAAAAATAACGGTTTAAGAATTTTGATAAGAAAAAGAAGAAATTAGTGCCATCTAGCATATCAGGATGGCCTAATTATTGTGAGTTTGTTATTTTGAGTTATATGACTCTAAGGCTAGGTGTCAGAGTTCCAGGATACAAAGAACATAATTCCTAGCCAATTTAAGTATAAAAGAATCTTCAGATGGAATAGTCAGGCTTGTATGGGAAATAGCCAACAAAGTCCAATTCATACCTAATGGCTGCCCCGGTAAGAACCTAATTCCTCTGTCACTTGGCACAGACATTGCAGCTTGCACCACTGAGGCAGGACATTGGATATGAGAACTTCTGCTTCCACTTCCTCAGAAAGCCAAACATTTTGTGAAAAGATAAAGGCCATGCTGTTTCTGCATTCTGCCTTTGCTTTCTTCTTGAACAGATTGAAGTGGTGTGACTGATTAGTGAAGTCTGTATCACATGAGTAGGAAGAACTGGGAAAGTGAGTTTCCAGCTTCTAACTTGAGGAGCTAATGCTCATATTACAGGAGATTCCATAGATATTAGAAATTCATTCCAAAGTTGGCCACCAGTCATGGCAAATAGCCACACGATATATTCCCAATTTTCCTTCCAGTTGGTGTCTGAAAAACAAGCAAACAAAAAAAACCTGCTTCGATAAGTTTAGGCTATTTGCTTAAATCTGCTAAACCCTTAATATATACTTAATAATACTGTGCTAAGCATGTGGGAAGATTGGCTTGTCACACCACAGGTGGTGTATTTGGAAATGCCACAAAAGAAGAGATGGTGACTTTTCTGGAGATTTGGGACTGTAAGCCGTGCTTCAATATGAAAGTGCTGTAAGGACTGAGTTGAAAGGTACATATGATTTAGGCAAAGTGGAAAAGTTGCATGTGTGTGTGTGTGTGTATGTATGTGTGTGTTTATGTTTCTTTATATGTATGATAGAAGGTTTCTGATAAATGGAAACAGAGAGCAGAGGAAAGGATTTGTTAAGAGTAAGGGTAGTGCTAGGCAGATTAGGTAATGGGATACAATCAGTTTAAGAAAGGATGAGCTACTGAATAAAGGTTAAAGTTGATCTTTCTCTAGGGTGTAATTTTCATTTTAGTTTTTCAGGATGAATAAAAAATTGTACTGCCTTTTACATCAGCTTGATATACAAAATAAAAGTATTGCTTCTTATTTGCAGAAAGTTATGAGAGACTACTTAGCTTTATGACCACTGTGCCGCTTAGCTATGTCCCAGTGCCAGGTTGACTCCCAAGGATAGCTATGGGGTTTCGGGAAGAGTCACAGGTGGCAGAGAAAACCAACAAGTAAGAGATACTTTTGTCTTCTGAGATAAGCAAGAAGACAAATAGATATGGAAACTTTGAAGAATGAAATTTTCCATATAGCCGTAGATAGCCCCTCCCATTTTGGCTAAGGAGAGTAGCAAATAAGAAATTGTTGTTTGAAGAAAAGGACTAGATAGAAACATTGAGGGAGATGATGAGGTCACGACACAGTCAGCAGTGGGCAATTGAAACTCTAAATTGAGGGAAACTGCCAGGTTAATAACTCCTGCACACCCTGGGTATTTACAGTTCAGTTGCAGAGACTTCCAGAAAATAGCTTTATTTTCCTCCTAGAGTTTGAAAGTCCCTATTCTGAGAACTAAGACGCTGTCCTACGATTAGACACAAGCTAGTGACCAAAATCATCAAGTTCTACTGGAAATTGTGACTATTGAAAAAAATAGTTTAATCTTTCAGAAGAAATAGACTCTTGGGGAAGTGGACATAAAAATACTTTGTAAGAAAAAAAAGCCAAATTGAGAGATTTGGAAGTTCCACATACAGTATGGGAAAAGAGGATAAATTCAGCAGCAAGAAAAAGCATGGCATAATGGAAAGTGTCTCTGCACAAAATTCTGAACAGCATCGTGAATCAGTAGAGAACTCAAGATGACAACACTACAGGAGAAAAGCTGATAGTAGAAATGAAAGTGGAGCCTGCCTTATTTAACTTGGCATAATGTCCCCCAGTTCCATCTACGTTGTCTCAAACAGCAGGATACTACGTGATCTCACTTATATGTGAAATCTAAGAAAGTCGATCTCATAGAAACAGAGACCAGAAAGATGGTTACCAGAGGCTGGCAGGGAGAGGGTGGGATAGGGAAAGGGAAGATGTTGATCAAAGGATATAGAGTCTCCGACTGGAGGAATAAGTTTTAGTGATCTACTGCACTGCAGGCGACCACAGTTAATAATGGTGTATTATAGATTTCAACATCTCTGAAAGAAGAAATTTTTAACACTCTCACCACAAGAAGATAAGTTGGTGAGGTGATGTTAGGTTAAGTAGCTTATTGACTCTTTTTACTACTATGTGTATAGTTCAAAGCATTACTCGGGACCCCATAAATATATCAATTATTATTTGTCTATTAAAATAAATTTTCAAGTATAAAATTTGAGAAAAATATACAGTATTTCAGATAATAGACCAAGTTTTAAAATGCCATTTTAAGCACCCAAATGCAAGTATGCTTCATACCTGTTATCTAATATTTGAAATAGAAAATACTATTATTTAAACTGCACTTTAATTTTAGAATATTTGTCACAATTGTGTTTTTGTAGAACCACATTACTGATGTATATAGTAGGTAAGCCAATTTGATTTTATCTTCACATTACTATCGACCATAACATCCTTAGGAGAGGTTCTAGAACAAGTTCTGCTTAGATGGAATTTTATATGATAATGAGTCTCAAAATTTAACATTATAGTTTGTTTGAGCTTTAATTAGTCCTAGACAGTCTTAAGGTAATAATTTTAAATTTCTATGAATATAAGTTTAATTTGCTTATTGGCTAATTTTTATATTTTAACTTAAATGAATAAAGAAAATTCTACTCTTTTGTATAATAGTAACTTCTAGAGCAGGCTTAGGTAGTCTGTGTCCTTCAAAATTTGTCCCCGTCTATAATACACAGAAGCTAATGAGATTTTTAGCCACTATTCAGCATTTGTGCATGTACTAATTCTTGAATATTTATTCTGTGCCAGAATCTGTGTTATTTGTATAATTGTACTTTAAGGTTATGCTGTAAAAGTGACTAATATTAATAAAAGAGACACTTGTATGTCTTATACATTCTACAATATTAGGAAAAGAAGTTACAATCCATGAAAAAAAAAGACTTCCAAAATAAGATGGAAAGAGCAGTCATGAGACTTAGAAGCATAGAAAACCAGATATTGGTAGAACGAGTAACAAAGAAAGTAGGAAGAACAAGAAAATAAGTGAAATTTTCAAACAATAATGAAAATTTGCCACTACCTCAGCATAGAGTAGAAAAATTTAACTTATGTTTGTGTGTTTGTATGTGTGTGTATGCCTGTATATATGTGTGAATGTAAAATACATATGTTTGCTCTTTCTGTCAGATTATTTTCTGATAATGGCCTGAATCTATATTTATTCCAATAAATTGATATATGGATTTATAAAAAGGTGCTGTTATTGAAAAACAGAAACTAGAAAATATGGAAAGAAGGTTTAAAATCTTTTACACTTAAAACCTAAAACTCATGACTCTCAGCTCTTATTTTCTAGGACAATCTTAGCTTAAGTTAAAAACTGAAACAGCTAGGAATGTATAGCTATTTTGTTTTGCTCTGCAGGAGTATCCAAAAACTTCAATCCTTAGAAATATCAGGGCATAGCAACTGTCCTTGTTTCCTTAGATCTGAGAAGGCATGTATATATGAAGGGGAATTTATTAAGTATTAACTCACATGATCACAAGGTCCCACAATAGGACATCTGCAAACTGAGGAGAAAGGAGAGCCAGTCCGAGTCCCAAAACTGAAGAACCTGGAGTTAGATGTTTGAGGGCAGGAAGCATCCAGCATGGGAGAACAATATAGGCTGAGAGGCTAGGCCAGTCTAGTCTTTTCATGTTTTTCTGCCTGCTTTATATTCTAGCTGCATTGGCAGTTGATTAAATGGTAACTACCCATATTAAGTGTGAGTCTGTCCTTCCCAGCCCACTGACTCAAATATTAATTTCATTTGGCACCACTCTCACAGACACACCCAGGATCAAAGCTTTGCATCCTTCAATCCAATCGAGGTGACACTCAGTATTAACCATCATACCCTCCCTCTCCTTTGGTTTTTGTAACTGTATTAGAGCGTCTAAGTCTGGTGCTTAAAATCTCCAGAAGAGTATATAGCCAAGAAAGCTGCAGGGCCACTCCATGGAGAAAGAAGCATTTGCCTTTTCATGTCATATGAAACACACACACACACACAACATACATATATGTATATATATATATGTTGAGATACCTGTTGAGGCTGTGCATGCACCTTTCATTGCAGGTCAGCCACTTGCATGATAAGAGCTTGTGTCTGTTTTGCCAAAATTTCAGCTCTTTCCCTACAGGAGATAAGACTCTCACTAAGGGCAATCTTAGCCGATTTGAGGCTCAGTATCTGCTTCTGAAGCCAGGAGACAGAATCTCTGAGTTCATCATTTTCTTTAATCACTTTGTACACTAAAATTACGAGCAACCAACCAGCTTCATTATATTCCTTGGTTCGCCACATATTTTTAAAAGTATTACGTATAGAGTCACTAAACTCCTTGCCTCTCATGAGTAGTGAATCAGAAGTGTCAAAGGCATTTATTTTGAATAGCTCTCTATACAGTTTACACCAAGGACTATCAGTGTTCTCCATACTATTAGAAGTAGGGTCCTTAGCATTTTGGAATCACCAAATATATACATATTAAGTATATATAATATATAGAATATATAAATATGTATTATATAATATATAAATATTATATATAAATATATAATATATATATTATTTTATAAATATATATTAATATTTGTAACATAATATATACATTTAATATATTATATATATTAAATGCAGATTAAATGCAGGGACTCTGCATTTAATGTTGCAGCTCAGGGGACTATAAAAGTTCTAACAGTTTATTTGCTTGGTTAGCTGCAAAAGATGGCCCACTGTGAGTGAGCTGGAAATGCTTAATCTCCCTTGGTTTAATGTAGAGTAAGGGGTCAAAAGGCTCAGAAAGATTAGGATGGGCCTGGCACGGTGGTTCATGCCTGTACTCCCAGCACTTTGGGAGGCCATGGCAGGTGGATTGCTTGAGGTCAGGAGTTGGAGACCAGCCTGGCAAACATGATGAAACTCCATCTCTACTAAAATACAAAAATTAGCCAGGTGTGGTGACACATGCCTCTAATCCCAGTTACCGAGGAGACTGAGGCAGAATTACTTGTACCCAGAAGGCGGAGGTTGCGACAAGTGAACTGCTTGAACTCAGGAAGTAGAAGTTGCAGTGAGCTGAGATCATGCCACTGCATTCCAGCCTGGGTGACAGTGCAAGACGCTGTCTCAAAAAAAAAAAAAAAAAAAAAGATTGGGATGGTGGAGTGGATTAGTCACTTTAGTGCTACTCATCCCAGCTGGAATGGTCCAGAACATATACCCATGACCAATGCCTTGTGAAATAGATTCATGATGATAGCACCTGCATCTTTGAAGAACCCTGTAATTGTTCTTCTCTGTATGTCAGATCTAACAGTGGGAACCACAGTCACTTAATTACAAAACTTAAGTACAGTAGAAATAATTGGATCCTGAGGTGGCAGGGCCCAAGTGGGATCACCCTACCATCAAAGCCAAGGTGGGCATAGCTACCATAATGGACAGCAGAAACAAACCAGCAATCAGACTAGTCTGACTTGTGTATCGCTCTGGCATTGGCTAATTAATCACGATTTTCCTACAAGTTAAGTTGATGGGAAGTCTACTATATTCCTACTTAATTTATATAAGCAGAAAACTTCTAGGTTGAATTGATAAAAGACTAATTTGAATTATAAAAACAGAGAATCATGAATACATTTCCAGATTTAAGTCAGTTTACAGTCCCAGAACCCCTTGAATGAAGGGGAGTCTGGGTCTCCTTGAGGAAGAACCACACTATAGTACTGACAATTTATGCAGTGAATCTTTCTTCCATTCTTCCCCAAGGAAACCTCTGGCCTTTCACCAGGGTAACTGCATCAGGGGAAGGGAAATGATCAGACATTTGGGGACTACTGGACACTGACTCTGAGCTAACGTTGATTCTAGGAGACTCAAAACATCATTGTGGTTCTCCAGTTAAAGTACGGGCTTGTGGAGGCCAGATAATTAATGGTGTTTTAACTCATGTCTGACTTCAAGTGGTCCAGTTGGTCCCCAGACTCATTCTGTGGTCATTTCCCCAGTGCCAGAATGCATAATTGGCATAGACATACTTAGAAGCTGGCAAAACCCACATGCTGGCTTCCTGATTGGTAGGGTGAAGGCTGTTTTAGTGAGAAAGGCCAAATGAAAGCCATCAGAGCTGCCTCTAACTAGAAAAATAGTAAATCAAAAACAATATTACATCCCTGGAGGGATTGCAGAGATTAGTGCCACCATCAAGGACTTGAAAGGCTCAGGAGTGGTGATTCGTACCACATCACCATTGAACTCTCCAATTTGGTCTGGGCAGGAAAGAGAGGGATTTTGGAGAATGACAGTGGATTATTGTAAGCTTAACCAAGTGGTGATTCCAATTGCAGCTGTTGTACCAGATGTGGTTTCATTGCTTGAGCAAATTAACACATCTTCTGGTACCTGGTATGCCGCCATTGACTTAGCAAATATCTTTTTCTCCATTCTTTTCCATAAGGCCCACCAGAAGCCATTTGCCTTCAGCTGGCAAGGCCAGCAATTTACCTTTACTGTCCTACCTCAGGGGTATATCAATTCTCCGGCTTTATGTCATAATCTTATTTATAGAGACGTTAATTGATTTTCGCTTCTGCAAGATATCACACTAATCCATTACACTGATTGAATCCAGTGAGCAAGAAATAGAAAACACATTGGACTTACTGGTGAGACATTTGTGTGCCAGAAGATGGGAAATAACTCCAAGTAAAATTCATGGATCTTCTATTTCAATAAAATTTCTAGGGGTCCAGTGGTGTGGGGCTTGTTGAGATATTCCTTCTAAAGTGAAGGATAAGTTGCTACATTTGACCCCTCCTACAACCAAGAAAGAGGCACAATGCCTAGGAGGCCTATTTGGATTTTGGAAGCAACACATTCCTCATTTGGTTGTGTTACTATGGCCCATTTATCAAGTGACCCTAAAGGCTGCTAGTTTTGAAAGGAGTCCAGAATAGAAGAAGGCTCTGCAACAGGCCCAGGCTGCCATGCAAACCGTTCTGCCACTTGGGCAATATGAACAGCAGATCCAATGGTGCTCAAGGTGTCAGTGGCAGATATGAATGCTATTTGGGGCCTTTGGCAGGCACCCATAAGTGAATCACAGTGGAGGCCTCTGGGATTTTGGAGCAAGGCCCCGCCATCTTCTGCAGACAACTATTTTCCTTTTGAGAGACAGCACTTGGCCTGTCACTGGGCTTTGGTGGAAACTGAACATTTGACTATGGGTCATCATGTCACCATGCGACCTAAACTACCTGTCATGAACTGGGTGCTTTCTGACCAATCTAGCCATAAAGTGGGTCATAAACAGCAGCATTACATCATCAACTGATAGTGGTATATATGTGATCAGGCTTGAGCATGTCCTGAAGGAACAAGTAAGTTACATAAGGAAGTGGTTCAAATGTCCATGGTCTCCACTCCTGCCACCCTTCCTTCTCTCCCCTAGCCTGCACCGATGGACTCATGGGGAGTTCCCTATGATTGTTTGACAGAGGAAGACAAGACTAGGGCCTGCTTCACAGATGCTTCTACATGACATGCAGGCGCCACCCAAAAGTGGGCAGCTGCAGTACTACACCCCCTTTCTAGGGCATCTCTGAAGGACAGCAGGGAAATCCTCACAGTGGAAAGAACTTTGAGCAGTGCACCTCATCGTGCACTTTGCATGAAAAGAGAAATGGCCAGATGTGCTATTATATACTGATTCATGGGCTGTAGTAAATGGTTTGACTGAGTGGTCAGGGACTTGGAAGAGCCATGATGGGAAAATTGGTGACAAAGAAATTTGGGGAAGAGGTATGTGGATGGATTTCTTTGAGTGGTCGAAAACTCTGAAAATATTTCTATCCTGTGTGAATGTTCACCAAAGGGTGACCTCAATAGAGGAGAATTTTAATAATCAAGTGGATAGGAGGACCTGTTCTGTAGACAACACTCAACCTCTTTCCCCAGCCACCCCGTCATTGCCTAATGGGTCCGTGAACAAACTCGCCATGATGGCAGGGATGAAGGTTATGCATGGGCTCAGCAATATTGACTTCCACTCAGCAAGGCTGACCTGGCTATGGCCACTGCTGAGTTCCCAGTTTGGCAGCAGCAGAGACCAACACTGAGCCCTTGATATGGTACCATTCCTTGGGGTGATACCCAAGGAATATTGGCAGGTTGATGATATTGTACCTCTTTCATCATGGAAAAGGCAAAGGTTTGTCCTCACTTGAGTAGACACTTATTCTGGATATGGGTTTGCCTATCCTGCAGGCAATGCTTCTGCCAAGACTACCATCAGTGGACTCAGAATATCTTATCCACCGTCACAGTATTCCACACAGCACTGCCTCTGATCAAGGCACTCACTTTACAGCTAAAGAAGTGTAGCTGTGGACTCATGCTCATGGAATTCTCTGGTCTTACCATGTTCCCCATTATCCTGAAGCAGCTGGATTGATACAACAATGGAATGGCCTATGAAGTGACAGTTACAATGCAAACTAGGTGACAATACTTTACAGGGCTGGGGCAAAGTTCTCCAGAAGGCCATGTATGCTCTGAATCAGTATCCAATATATGGTACTGTTTCTTTTATAGCCAGGAATCACAGGTCCAGGAATAAAGGAGTGGAAGTGGAAGTGACACCACTCACCATCACCCCTAGTGATCCACTAGCTAAATGTTGGCTTCCTGTTCCTGTGACATTATGTTCTGCTGGCCTAGAGGTCTTAGTTCCAGAGGGCTCCAATGCTGCCACCAGGAGACACAACAACTATTTCATTATACTGGAAGTTAAGATTGCGACCTGGACACCTTGGGCTCCACCTACTTTTAAGTCAACAGGCTAAGAAGGGAGTAACAGTGTTGGTTGGGCTGATTGACCAGGACTATCAAGATGAAATCAGTCTACTACTCCACAACGGAGGTAAGGAAGAGTATGCATGTAATACAGGAAATCAATTAGGGCGTCTCTTAGTATTATCATACGCTGTGATTACGATCAATGGGAAATTACAACAGCCCAATCCAAGCCAGACTACAAATGGTCCAGACACTTCAGGAAGGTAAGTTTGGGTCACCCTATCAGGGAAGAAACCACCACCTGCTGAGCTTGATGAAGGCAAGGGGAATACAGAATTGGTAGTAGCAGAAGGTAGTCATCAATACCAGCTATGACCACCTGACTAGCTGCAGAAATGGGGACTGTAATACTGTAATTGTCGTATTTCCTCCTTCTTTTGTTGAAAACATGTTTGTATATGTAGATACTTGTACTAAGAAAATATCTTCATTTTATTTCCTTTTTTCTTTATCATGTGACATAAGATTTATTGACTCCGTATCAGCATTTAAGTATTGTTAACTTTATGTAATAGTATTTGGTTTGGGGATGGGAGTGTTTCCAGTTGTACGAAGGATAGTTGTATTATGTTAGGCATAATTATGACCATATTATTGTCTTTATTTGAAGATTATGTATGATTTCAGGAGATGCATATGGGTTCAAGTTGACAAGGGGTGGACTTGTGATAGTTAATACTGTTACCTTGAATGGATTGAAGGATGTCAAGTATTGATTCTGGGTGTGTCTGTGAGGGTGTTGCCAAAGGAGATTAACATTTGAGTCAGTGGGCTGGGCAAAGCAGACCCACCCTTAATCTGGGTGGGCACCATCTAATCAGCTGCCAGCACAGCTAGAATATAAAGCAGGCAGAGAAATGTGAAAAGAGTAGACTCTCCTAGCTTCTCAGCCTACATCTTTCTCCTGTGCTGCTGGATGCTTCCTACCCTTGAATATCACACAAAACTTTTCAATTTTGGGACTTGGACTGGCTCTTCTTGCTCCTCAGCTTGCAGACAGTCTATTGTGGGACATATGATCACATGAGTTAATACTTAATAAACTCCCCTTTATATATATATATATTAGTTCTGTCCCTCTAGAGAACCCTAATACAGAGAATCATTGGATTCCTGAACTACCTGGATGGAGCCTGGGGGATTTGAACCTTGCCATTCTCTCTCATGTTAAACACGTAAGATATTATTTAATAATATATAAATTTATGGAAGTTTCTTACCCTCTCTTTGCTTTAGTTTGTCCCTATGAAGATAGCGATAATAATAATATCTGTTTATAGGGGATTTAGGATGAATAAAAAGATAATATATATAAAACATTTAAACTATGTCTGATACTATTAAGCACTCAATACATGTTAGATATCATCACCATTATCATCCTTTTTATTATTGCCCCATCGACTTATGTATCTGCTCTTTGGAACTGCCTTTAGAGCATCAATCTTACCCTATTCCCCAAAATACTCTAACCTCATCCCCCAGTGCATTAAGTGACCTGAATCAGCTATGACCCTTTTCAAACAGTTATAATTTGTTCATTTATTCCTTCATTTGTCCATTCAACACCTATTAGGTTGAATACTGTGTGTTCAACAGTAAAGTTAAAACTGATTTTGGAAGACAAAGAGAAAACTCTGTTTCCACCTTCCTGAATAGCTGCTAACTTCCTATTGCTCCTTCTCTATGTTTTAGCTTTACTTCCTGATGACTAATTTGCGAGACAGGATAATGAATCCATTCATATAAGTTTCCTTGTGCTATTATTCTTAAATAAATTATAATAGGTTCTACAATTAAATACAAATTTTAAAAGATCAAATATTTTACTTCTTAATGGAATATTTGTAACCTTTTAATGACAACTTACTGTGTTCCAATGACCTTTCAAATAAATTTTCACGTGTTAACTCATTAAATCTTTATCATAATTTTGTGAAGTAGACATTGTTGTTCTGATTTTATAAATAAAGGTGCTGAAGTTTACAGCAGTTAATTAACTTTCCTGCAATTTTACAGATGCTAATTAGAAAAGGTTTGGTTGAAGCCTGTATGACTTTAAAGCCCAGGTTTATATTCATGTAGCTGCTCTACTTATCATTGACAGGTCTCAACAACATATGTGAATTACATTCACTTTATCATAATAAAAAATATTCACACATCATTTGATATCAGGAATAACCTCATTTAGACTTCCTAATTTCCCTTCACAATAAGTCTATGAAGTATAATAAACAAAGCTTCCCTTTACAGAAAAATAAATTCAGATGATGGGACTTAGTTGAGATGATGCCACCTCTTCCAGTTAACAGAGAGTAGAGCCAAGACACAAATTTCTTACTATGAATGTCATTTGAGAATTAAAAGATTTGTTGATGCACTGCAAGCAGTGGTAAGTTATGTTCTATGAGAAACAATCTGAAGTGGAGGAAGTTGAGCAAGGATAGTAAATAAAGTAAAGTTCCTAATAGAGGGAGCTATTGAGGCCAAAATGTCTATTCTAGGAAAAAAGTAGATAGATGAGGTGGTATGTACACGAAGACTACAGCGAGAGCGCACGCACAGTTATCATCTCAGCTTGTTATCATTAAAATGAGACATGGCTTATCTTTCATCTTTCAGGTTATACGAGAGGCATATTTAAGTTACTTAAATGAATCAGGGTTTAATATAAGAATAAACCAGGAAGAGAAAAAATGTAAATAAGATCATTTTACTTTCTGGTTTTATATCCTCCAGGGGTTCCAATAACCTGTATGATAAAAATTGGAATCCTGGTTTATGAGTCTTTTTATAGCTAAATAATGACTTCATCTTCAGCCTTATCTCTAGCTGTTTCTGCTGCCCTACTAAACTTATTTCAGTTCTTTTAAAAGACTATGATCTCTCTTCTCTAAGAAATGTTTAACGTTTTGAATTCAAAGACCAAATGGGAGGATCTGACTTAGGTTAGCAATCACCGTCCAATACTATGAACAGCACTGCTCAAAGACAATAGGCAAGCAGACACATGGTGGTATTTTATCCAGGTGCCATTCTCTTCACTGTGACTCCAGGCCATCTATGGTTTTAAAAACTACCTGCAATCAGTTTCTTCAAAAAGAGTATATGGAAATGGAATCCTCAATTCAGGATGGAACCTGACAATAGAAGACCTGGCCAGAATGCAGGGTAGACAAGCAAAATCATCGTTAGTGGCATCTCATGGATACAGTCACATATTATCACGTAGTGCCTTAGGAATCAATGAATTGTTAAGTATTTCATATAGGTTAGTAGATATAAAGAGGTTAAACAAAAACTTGGATTAATGCCCTAAATAAGCAGCAGCTGTTAGCAAAGTCATTAATTAGGGTTAAGTTTACTTTATTTTTTATCATCAACTGTAATTATTTGTTTGAACTGAGATCCTATTATTAGCAGTCAACATTTCAGGTAGCAAAAGAAAACATGCTTACATTTGTCAATTTGGATCACAGAATTTTGCCAAGTTTAGCTCGAGATTTACTTACTGTTTTAATAAGTTTGCTAAAGAAAGATTTTTCTTTACAACAGATATAGAGAGCCTCATTAGTGAATTTACTCATTAGGCTTTGGCTTTAATAGATAAAAACACTGAAGTAGGAGGACAGACTAATCAGTTTTGCTAAAGGAGTATGGCTGCCTTCCATTACAAAAAAAAAAATCCTTAGGCTTCTAATGGGATACAATATTTCTGGTGAATAATCTTTGGAAAAGGAATTTTAAGATGACTGCTATGCTTTAAAATTTCAAATCACTATAACCATAGTAGAATTTGACCATCCGATTGATTATTGTAATAGCTATTACAGTTGTCCATTTCAAAATAAGTATTAAATATATCAATAATTACATTTGCATATATTATTAGTTTAATTGTCCTAAATATAACTGAAAACTATTATTAAACCAGTTGATTCATGGCTTGGAGTGTTATAGTTAGGCCACATATTTTGGAGTTTGATGTGAACAAATCCGATTAATAGACTAATCAACTAATTGAAATGGTCTTATACATGGCTATATTTTACTCACATTGCATACATTAAGTTATATAAGCATACATATATTTATTTTATTAATAATAGATTTTTACTGCTTATTGTACTTTTTTTTATTTTTGCTTTCTCATTCCATCAATGTATTAGCTAAGATACGAGCAGGAAACAAATATTTCAATGAGCAGACTTAGGAAAGACCTACTTACAAAGGAGTAGACAGGGATATGGAATATGGAATGGTGAGACACTCAGAAGCAATGCAAAGCCATTACCACTCTTAGTGCTGAAGGAACAAGGAGAGGATTATCAAAGCCTACTGAGACCCAGAACTCTGGAGGAGGGTCCATCTACCATACAGAATACTGCCAGAGACAGTGTATTGATCAAGGGAAGAGGCAAGGAAAAAATACTGTTCTATGGTCCCTGCTCTCTCACTCCATCTACTCCAATCTCCCAGGAGTTCCCACTGAGTTGACCCAACGAGAAGACAGCTAGAGAAATTTGAAGAGTCAATCTATAGGACTTAGCCTCCTAGGGAAAAGCAAAGCAGAGAAAGGCAGTGTGCAAACTGGGATAGAGCAAGCACAATATATTCCACAATTACCAATATAAAGGGATGGGTTTTAAGTTTTCTTAAAAAGGATTTTTATTATGAAAATCCTATTCTGTATTATAAAATTATTCAAATACACAAGAAAGTATAGAGAACACTCTACTAAGTACCTCCGTATAAGAACATAGTTTTCTTCTAATTTTAAAAAGTTGCTCATGCTTGTTTCATATTTTTAAAAAATCATATGTACTGTTGAAGTCCTCTACATAATTCTGAAACCATTCTCCTTTTTATCCCTAGGAAATTTTACAATTAATAATTCCAGAAATATGTTTAGAATTTTACTTAATATAAATATATAATATATATACATATATGATTATATATAATTATATACAATAGATACAGATGAAATTACATGTAAAGTATTGTTCAGTACATCTTAATCTTCAAATAAATTCTATTAGTTTGTATCAATTCTTAATAGACTCACTTTTCTCATAACTGTATAATGTAAAATTTATTCAGAAGGATATAAGAAATTGTAGTTCATACATTTTAGCTGCTTCATCACATTTCATTGTGTTTGGTATAAAAATTTCTTTATAAATTCTTGTTTTAAAGGACATGTAAGTTGTCTTCAATTTTAACCATTGGAAATAATGCTATATTTGACATGATTATAATTCTCTATTTGTGCCATCAGAATCAGCAAGCATGGTTAGGTGTATGTCATTTCACTTGATGAAAGTGCACTGCATGGCCTCCTTGATTCATTGCTCAGTGGCTCAGGTCACAATATCACCTGGATTCCCATAATCAAGCATTCAGTTTCTATCTGTTCCCTGACAGAGTGACAACTCTTTCTTAAAAGAAGAGTAGTTATTTCCAAAAGAACATATAACCTTGAGAAAAAAAAAGTCCCAGTAGCTCAGTTTGATTATTGATAATAGCTAACAAAAAACAAGGAGAATATATGGATAAAATATAATGTATATACTTACTAGAAAACATTGGAAAATTATAAAGATATTCAAGAACTATGAGGTAAAGATTTAGAAGAAAATACATAGAAATAAGGTTTACATTTATGATGACTTTTAACTTGAAAATTCTAGTGAAGAAGACTGGGAGTTTGAGCAACTGAGCAGTGCATTCTACAGAGAGGTGGGAGAGATAAATATTGGAGTCTAGGCTTATAAGTAGAGAGTTCCTGATAAACACCTTGAGAGTCTATACCCTAGGAAGAAAGTGAAATAGAAGTAGTGAAGTCTTCACAGGGTCTAAAGCTCAGAATACATGATATTAATCCCTTATTAGAATTACATTCATCTAGGATGGCTAGTGATTCTTGAATAGCCAGCAGATCTTAGCAAAGATAACTCTATCTTGGAGTAAGAGAATAGTATCCAGAGACTCAATTTACCTTTATAGTCTTCATACGTACGGCTTGATAAGCATAACCAGGTATGTGAGTAGATAAAAATAAAGTGACCACAAAGCCAAAAGAAATAACCAAATAAGAGATTCAGATTATTCCATTATATGGCACAGGTTTTAAAATAATTATAAAAATTGTGTTTCAGTAAGTAAGAGACACAATTTTGTAATTTCAGTATTGAACTATAAACTTAAAGAAAATAAGGAAAATTGAAATTGTAAAACTTAAAACACAATAACAGAAACTAAGAACTTAGTGTATATATTTGACAGTAGATTTGATGCAGCTAGAGAAAGAATTAGTAAATTGGGAGGCATCTCAAAAGAAAATATTAAAACTGAAGCAAGGATAAACAAAAGGAGAGAAAAAAAAAGAACATGAGAGAAGGTAATAAGGCCTAGAGAATGTTGCTCAAAGTGTGTCCTCAGATAAACTGTTACTGGTCTACATGAGATACATCAGAAATTGAATATTAGCATTTAGAACTTTTTATAACAAGTTGATACTCGCTCTATATTTATCACATTTTTTCAAAAGTATCTGCCATCAATAGTTTTGAAAAAAGAAAATGAACAAACAATACGAAAATAACCACATTCTTCACCACAGATATTTTAAAAAATAACAATCCAAGATGCTGATAATTAAAATTTTGAAATCAGGTGTGAAAAAGAATGAAGTAGATGCACTTTCATCTATATTAAACCACTGAGATTTTAGAGTCAATAGCACAGTATAGCTATCCTATTTTACATGATTTTCAGCATAGCAGAAAAAAACTATTTATAATTTTCAATATTAATCCAAGGTAGAATTAACTATGCTCACATTCTTGAAAAACTAATAATTGTATCAGAATCTCTGGGCTCTGTTCAAATTCTTCCTTCATTCCACCAGCTGCCAGTAGGGTAAGCTTCTGATCATTACAACTGTGTGCCTCTGTGTGAAGAATTGCTCTGAACTGAAGAAAGGTGCCTCACCCCAGCTTTCATTCCTCTCTTAACCCACATGCAATAACTAGTTGATTTAAAAGAAACAATAAAAGGTCCAAGTTTGAGCCAATTTTAAAGAAATATCTCAGCTACAGCTACAGTTGAGTTAGCCAGAGATTACTAATGGAACTTCACTGGAGTCCAAATTCTCCTTTTGCCAATTCTTATTTTCCTAACTTTGTTAATGGTGCTGTCTTTCAGGGTCTCCTGCATTCCTCTAACTGTCTGCTTCTGTGTAACTCAATCTAAAATCATTGGTACAGGATTGGTCTTAGGAAATTGACCCTAAAATGGAATTTTGATGTTGGATCACTAACAGCCTGGCTTGCAATGAGTACTCATACCAGTGGTCAGTAATGTTTTGATTATTCCTGGTATGCTGTGGTGGTGCAATTGTTAAATCTTTTATCACTAGTAATCAGGGATGTTATATAAATTGAAGATTACGCACTGTCAGTGCCATGCCTCAGACATTTGAGAGTCATAGGGAAGGTAGTAAATTGAAAAGACTAGAATTGAATGCCTATTGCTGAGTGCTATAGAGTCATTGAAGAAAGCCAATAATGTCTAGGGTGATTAACCACCATTTTAATGTTAAGTGTAAAATCAAAGCACTTAGCAAGATATAAAGTGACTTTCCTCTCCTATAACCATTAGGCAGAGTCTAGGATTAGACACAGTATTTAATTCTAAGTATAGTGAAACTCCAAAGTTGAATTCTCAACTCAATAGATCTTCTGTTTGCAAATGTTGGCGCTTATTGAGAAAAATTCAGATTTTAAGAGTCTTTTCTTCAAACAGGAAATGTATTTCAGGAATCTTGAGGTCTTGAAATGGTTGGCTTCTCTGAGATAAAGTCTAGCACTCCCCACTCTCCACTCCATTTCCCAACTCCCTTATCACTTGAAGATAGTATAGGCCTCTGCTTTGCAAGACAATGTGTCTGGTTGTAAAAAGTGATTCCCAGGTGGGAAATAAACATTGAGCAAGGGAGAGACTAAGTCCCCATAAGGAAGGACATACTAATGCCACAATGAGTGTAGGCAGTAAATATTCCCCAAGTCATTCCGCACAGAGGCCTTTGGCAACTTATTAGAAGAGTCGTGCACTGGAGCATGAGATCTACCAGACATTTTGAGGGCTACTGGACACAGGACTTAAGATGTTAGTGATGGCTGTATACTTGAATCACTATATCTTCCAATTGGAAAATGATACTTCTTCAGCCCACTTATTAGATTGGTGCAGGTGCAATGGAGAAAGGTCTGGGAGTCATGTAATTGAGTCCTGTCTCTATTCTTGTTCACCATGAATCTATTGGATTTACGGACATACCCAAGGACTTTTCTTCAGTGTTTAAATGTACAATTAGAATGTAAATACTTGACAGTTACCATGATCCTTGTATCAATTCCATGGCCTCTGAGGTGAAAGCTATATTATTGGTAAATGGTAATTAAAAGTCCCAGCTAAGACATTAAGCAAAAAATAATACTTATCTGTGAGGATAAAGCAAAGATTAGGGCTACTACTTTTTTTTTCATCAAAATGTAAAACTTTTATTCTTTGATATATACTGTTAAAATAAAAAGACAAGTCACAGTTATCTCACAAATAAATTACACCCAAAGTATATAAAGAATTCTCAAAACTCAATAGTTATAATAATGAAAACACAACTAAAGAGTAAAAGAATTCAGGATCATTGCTTCTACCATTTAGATGTACCAATTTGGTCCCTACAAAATTCAGATGGATTTTGGTGGGTGGCTGTAGATTATAATAAATTTAACTAGGATAACAGTCCTAACTACAACTCCTGGGATACATATGGTATCTCTTCTAGAGGAAATTACTAGAATACATAAATTCCCTATATACCTGTATTCATCCAACAGGTGCTAGGTCAGAGATAGTTTGCTTTCATATGGGATGGACAATAATATATATTTGTAGCTTTGTTTGTGGGTGATACTAACTCTTTTTACTTCTGTCATAATATAATCCTAGGGGACCTGAACAGTTTGGACACTCTGACATTATTCCACTATGTGGATAATTGGAAATTCTGGAAAAGAGGCTTGTGGATTAACCTGTGGGAGTGAACATAAAGCATAGTGTACCCAGGATATGAATGTCTACCGTAAAATATTGACCATAGAAGATGCTCAATAACCAAGTAGAAAGAATGACCCATACAAGTCACATCAGACAGCATCTGGCACTGGTCATTCTAGCGCTGGCAAATGGTTCATAAACAGCATAGACTTAATGGCAAAGATGAAGTCTCTGCATAAACCCTAGAACATAAGCTTCCAGTCACCATGATCCAACCTATCATCAACAAAAAGCAATGCTCAGCCTCTGACATGACAATATCCTTTGAAGAGTCCAATTACTTAGTTAGACTTTGAAGAGTCTAACTAAGTTCAAACTTAGTTACTTTCAGTTTAGCTATATATTTGTGATTTAACAATAGCTCCCATTAGACACTACCTCACCACATATCTTGAATTGCCATGGACATATTGATCTAAAAAAAGGGGGACGAACACGGGAATAAAGACAAGAGACAAAAAAATATATTTGGAAGAAGGGGTCAGAGATACCTTGACTCTAGTGGACAAGGGACCTGAGCTTTACACAGCCCTCAGTATTTATTAGCAAAAGAGATAGCAAGAAGCGGGGTGGAATAAGGGGTCAGTGGCTCAGTCCAGAGCAGGCTTGCAAGACTGCATTCTCTAGATGTCGCAGTAGGTAAGCTCGGCACCAGGGAGTGATTGCCTCCAGCAAACCTTCTGTCGGCATGAGCAGTCATGAGTTTGCTCACATCTTGCATTCATGATAAGTATTTTGCTGTTTGATCATATAGCCTCCAGTGGAATGTTGAGTTGGTCACATCCCATGGGCCTTCAGCTCCCTGCATTGAATAATATAGTTGCTTTCACACAATGTAATTATGGTTAACCCCTTTCTAAAGTATGCATTATTATTGTCTAGTATTTTAATTTTGTTTTTTGTTTTTTGTTTTTTACCTTACAAATTGAAAGAAGAACATTGTTTTTAAATAAACAGTGGTTTCTTGGACTTACTCACTTGTTTTCCAATTTATATGTTTTCTATTTTCATTTCTCAGAGTCATCTTCTAAGATTCTTTTCTATCTTCCGAAAGTACACTCTTTAGATGTTTGACAATTGAAGGACTGTTAGCAGTGACCTTTCAGTTTATTGAATCTTTAGCTTTGAAGAACAATTTTGTAGACTAAATAATGTTAAATATACAGCTCCCCACTCACCGACCTTTAACTCTTTAATATGTCATCCTGTAGTTTTTTAGTCAATTCTTTATTTTATTTTATCAAACAATTTTATAGTATGCAGTGTAGGTTAATCTGCATTGTACATACTTTAAAAAAGTCTAAACATATTAAATCCTCATAAAAACCCTAGGTAGTCGACATTATTACCTCTCTTATTTTACAAGGACTATGGTAGACAAACTAATGTCCCTCAAAAATGTTCAGGTCATAAGGCCTGAAATCTATGAATATATTACCTTTTATAGCAAAACAGACTTTACAATGATTGAGTTAGGGATTCTGAGGTAGGGAGATTATCCCAGATTCACAACGTGATCAATCACGGTGGTCCTTGTTAAAGGGAGGCAGGAGGGTAGGAGTTAGAAAAGGAGATGTGAACAAAGCAGAGGTTGCAACAATGAGAAGAAAGGACCATAAACAAGGAATGCAGGGGGCCTCTTGAAGCTGGAAAAAGCAAAAACATAGATTATACTTTAGAACCTCCAGAAGAAACACACCCCTGTCAACAACTGACGTTAGGACTTCTGGCCTCCAGAACTATAATAAATAAATAAATATAATAAATCTCTAAGAAATCCAGATAATAAATCTACGCTGCTCTATGCCAGTGTTTGCAGTGTTTTATCACAAAAGCAGAAGAAAACTACTACAAAGATAAGACACAAAAAGATCAAGTTATTTTCCAAAGATTGCACAGCCAGGGTGGCAAGGAGACAAACTCAAGCAATCTGAATTCAGAAACTGCAATTTCAGTTACTGATGCGAAGTCTGCTTTCAATATCATCTAGTTATTTGTAGGTGATTTCTCTACCTGCATTAAAAACTTTTCATTGTCTTTCGTATCTGCAATATTACAATATAAATGTGTTTTCATTTGTTTGTTTTTCCTGTTTATAATTTGTTATGTTTCATGTATAGAAGCTCCTCAACCTATGATGGCATAATTTCACAATAAATTTATTGTAAGTCAAAAATACCAAAAGTCAAAAATGCATTTACTTCCTTGATAAACAAACCCATTACAAAGTTTAAAAAAAAAAAAAAAAGTTAAGTTGAGCCATAGTAAGATGGCAACTGTTTGTATGTGTGGGTTCATATTAGTTGAACTCTCAACTAGCCCTTTTCAGATATTAGCTTTGCTTCATTTTCTATATCTGTCTTGATCCTCATCTCTTGGCTCCTAGTGGTCATACCCTTTTGTAGTGCCTTCCCACTTTGTATCAGGCTCTCATTATCACTCTCGTGAATGCTTGCTCTCTCTCTCTGTCAACCTATACAGAGACCCAATTGGCAAGATGGCAGAGGAATTGAAGGACCTGCCAAAAGACTTGTGAGTGAGATTAGAAGAAATTTTAGCTTTGAAATATCTTCAGAGACTGTTGTCTAGACAACAGCTTGACTGGAACTGGTTAAGAGATCCTGGAGCCAGACAACCATTTGTTGCTTGAAGTTGCTACATTTTGGGATAATGTGTTATGTAGTAGAAAATAATTAATACAATCTTCTATTGGGATAATGATTTCAGATGTGCATTAAATCTTCTCAATGTAAACAACATGCCACTTTTCTTCTTTCTGCATGTTTCATTTTGTCTGTTTGGTTAATTTCTTCAGATTTGTTTTCCTGCTTACTCTTCAACTATGTCTACTTTATTAGATATTTTTCATTTAAAAAATTATGTGTTTTTAATTAATTAATCAATAGTTGATTCATTTTATAATTAACTTTGCCCTTTAAAAATAATAGTACTATCTAATTTTATATTTCTTATTATCTATATATATTCATATGGACACATATATTTAAGTAATATTCTGTATTTGATCTTAAAATATATGAACTAAGTGGGAGCCTTATCTGGACATTATTTCAGCTCTCTCTTACACCTGGTGGTTTATTTACTTATGTGCTGGGGATCTTTATTTGCTGTCTCATATTTATTTTCTTTATCATCATCTTTGGAATCCTAAAGACCTGAGTTGGGAATACTTTTCTCAAAAAAAGATTGCTACTTGTCTATGATGGAAATCAAGAATAGTGTCAATCTGGGACCACTTTAGCCCTTCTATGAAAATCATGAACCTAATGTAATAATCCCAGATTCAATTCTTCCATTTGGTAGATTGACCTATTTTAATGACAGTGTCTTCATTTTCCCTTGAGGTGCCAGCCACATATTTTTTGTGTGTGAAGGGGTGATCCTTACAGATTTTCTTTACTTCTTAGAAGATCACAAATATAGCAAAAGGAAAGGCTTATTCAAGATCTAGTTGATTTTACCAAACTACAGAAGAAGACTTTTTTTGAAGACTATTTTTTTAGAGCAGTTACAGATTTGCAACAAAATTGTGAGGAAGGTACACAGATTTCTGGGATACCCTTTATCCCAAACATGCATAGCCTCCCCCATTATCAACGTCCCCCACTAGAGTGATATATTTATTATAATTAGTGTAACTACACCGACACATCAAAATCACCCAAAGTCCATAGTTTACATTAGAGTTTACTCTTGGTCTTCTATATTCTATGGGTATTAATGAATATATAATAGCATGTATTATAGTATCATACAGAATATGTTCACTGCCCTACAAATCCTGTGTTCTGACTATCCATTCTTCCCTATTCTCTAACCCCTAACAACCACTATGTTTTTAATGTCTTCATTGTTTGGCCTTTTTCAAGATGTCATATAGTTAGAATCATATGGTATGTAGCTTTTCACAATGACTTTTTTCAGTAAGTCATACAAGGTTCCTTCATTTGCTTTTAGTGCTGAATAATACTGCATTGTCTCAATGCACCACAGTTTATCCATTCACCTACTGGAGAACATCTTGGTTGTTTCCAAGTTATGGCAATTATGAATAAAGTTGCTATAAACATCTATGTGCAGGTTTTTGTGTAGATATATGTTTTCGACTTCCTTGGATAAACAGGAAGGAGGGTGACTGCTGATCATATTATAAGAGTGTGTTTAGTTTTGTAGGGTTTTGTCACCCTGTTTTTCAAAGTGGCTGTACCATTCATTTTTCATTCCCATCAGCAGTGAATGAGAGTTCTTGCTGCACCACATCTTTGCCACCATTTTGTGTTGTCAATGTTCTGCATTTTCACCACCTTAATAGGTGTGGGAAGTAGACATCTTTTCTGTTCTTAATAACTTTATATTATTCTGCCACATGTTTTGCTTTTAATGTATATAACAACAGCCTATAAATGGACACTCAAGTTTTTTTCCTTCATTGTTTTGATGACACTGTGTTATGCATTTTTGTATGTAATAAAATATATCTCTCATTATTTCCTTGGTATACAGCACTATAAATTTAATTAGCAAATCAATAAATACACAGCATTTATAGGAATAAAAATATATTGCCAGATTTTATTTTATCAATGTATGCCCTCAAAAGCAGTGTTTGGTGATTTACAGATTTAATTGTAGTAGTATTACTTTATCTAAATTATTTTCCTTTTGTATGCAAGTTCAAATACAGAAAACTAATGAGTTACATTGGTGACCATAGCAGAAAAAAGTTAGAATGTGTTTCAGTACTGCACATAAATAAAGTTCTGCAAGGACACCCTTTGCTTGGTTGCCAGAAATGATCATTGCACACTTGACTGAAGGCGCATAAAGGAATATGAGAAATGGAATAATAAAACTAACTGCAAAGAATAAACTATACTTTTTTGGAGATTTCCTACTAGCCAATCCAATTTATCGGATAAGATATCATGTGAAATTAGACATATGGGGCGCACCCAAGATGGCTGAATAGGAACAGCTCCAGCTTCCAGCTCCCAGCTTGAGTGACACAGAAGACGGGTGATTTTTGCATTTTCAACTGAGGTTCTGGGTTCATCTCACTGGGGAGTGCTAGACAATCTGTGCTAGTCAGCTGGTGCACCCGACCAGCAAGTGCTGAAGCAGAGGGAGGCATTGCCTCACCTGGGAAATGCAAGGGGGAAGGGAATCCCTTTTCCTAGCCAAGGGAAACTGAGACACACAACATCTGGAAAATCGGGTAACTCCCACCCGAACACTGTGCTTTACCAAGGGTCTTAGCAAATGGCACACCAGGATATTATATCCCACACCTGGCCGAGAGGGTTCCACGCCCATGGAGCCTTACTCATTGCTAGCACAGCAGTCTGAGATCTAACTGCAAGTTGGCAGCAAGGCTGAGGGAGGGGCACCCACCATTGCTGAGGCTTAAGTAGGTAAACAAAGCTGTCAGGAAGCTCGAACTGGGTGGAACCCACCACAGCTCAAGGAGGCTGGTCTGCCTTTGTAGACTCCGCCTCTGGGGAAAGGGCATAGCTAAACAAAAAGCAGCAGAAACCTCAGCAGAGGTCAATGCCCGTGTCTGTTAGCTTTGAAGAGAGGAGTGGATCTCCCAGCACAGAGTTTGAGATCTGAGAACAGACAGACTGCCTGCTCAAGTGAGTCCCTGACCCCTGAGTAGCCTAACTGGGAGACATCTTCCACTAGGTGCAGACCAACACCTCACACCTCACACACCCCTGAGACGAAGCTTCTAGAGCAAGAATCAGACAGCAACACTCGCTGTGCAGCAATATTCTATCTTCTGCAGCCTAAGCAGCTGATACCCCGGCAAACAGGGTCTGGAGTGGACCTCAAGCAAACTCCAACAGACATACAGCTGAGGGTCCTGACAGTTAGAAGGAAAACTAACAAACAGAAAGGACACACACACCAAAACCCCATCAGTACGTCACCATCATCAAAGACCAATGGCAGATAAAACAACAAAAATGGGGAAAAAGCAGTGCAAAAAGCTGGAAATTCAAAAAATCAGAGCGCATCTCCCCCTCTAAAGGAACACAGCTCATCACCAGCAATGGAACAAAGCTGGATGGAGAATGACTTTGATGAGTTGAGAGAAGAACGCTTCGTTCGATCAAACTTCTCAGAGCTAAAGAAGGAACTATGTAACCAGCGCAAGGAAACTAAAAACCTTGAAGGAACAATGGATGAATGGAAAAGTAGAATAATCAATGCAGAGAAGACCTTAAAAGAACTGATAGAGATGAAAACCATAACACGAGAACTACATGACAAATGCACAAGCTTCAGTAACTGACTCGATCAACTGAAAGAAAGAGTATCAGCAATTGAAGATCAAATGAATGAAATGAAGTGAGAAGAGAAGTGTAGAGAAAAAAGAGTAAAAAGAAATGAACAATGCCTCCAAGAAGTATGGGATTATGTGAAAAGACCAAATCTACGTCTGATTGGTGTGCCTGAAAGTGACAGGGAAAATGGAACCAAGATGGAAAACACTCGGCAGGATATCATCCAGGACAACTTCTCTAACCAGGTAAGGCAAGCCAACATTCAAATTCAGGAAATACAGAGACTGCCACAAAGATACTCCTTGAGAAGAGCAACTCCAAGACACGTAATTATGAGATTCACCAAAGTTGAAATGAAGGAAAAAATGTTAAGGGCAACCAGAGAGAAAGGTCGGGTTACACAAAAAGGGAAGCCCATCAGACTAACAGCAGATCTTTCAGCAGAAACTCTCCAAGCCAGAAGAGAGTGGGGACCAACATTCAACATTCTTAAAGAAAAGAATTTTCAATCCAGAATTGCATATCCAGCCAAAATGAGTTTCACAAGTGAGGGAGAAATAAAATCCTTTACAGACAAGCAAATGCTTAGATATTTTGTCACCACCAGGCCTGCCCTACAAGAGATACTGAAGGAAGCACTAAACATGGAAAGGAACAACAGGTACCAGCCATTGCAAAAACATGTCAAAATGTAAAGTCCATCGATGCTAGGAAGAAACTGCATCAACTAGTGAGCAAAATAACCAGCTAATATCATAATGACGGGATCAAGTTCATACATAACAATATTAACCTTAAATATATATGGACTAAATGTTCCAATTAAAAGACACAGACTGGCAAATTGGATAAAGAGTCAAGAACCATCAGTTTGCTGTATTCAGGAGACTCATATTACATGAAGAGAAACACATAGGCTCAAAATAAACGGATGGAGGAAGATCTACCAAGCACATGGAAAACAAAAAAAGCAGGGGTTGCAATCCTAGTCTCTGATAAAACAGATTTTAAACCATCAAAGATCAAAAGAGACAAAGAAGGCCATTACATAATGGTAAAGGGATCAATTCATCAGGAAGAGCTAACTATCCTAAATATATATGCACCCAATACAGGAGCACCCAGATTCATAAAGCAAGTCCGTAGAGATTTACAAAGAGTCTGAGACACCCATACAGTAATAATGGGAGACTTTAACACCCCACTGTCAACATTAGACAGATCAATAAGACAGAAAGTTAATAAAGATATCCAGGAATTGAACTCAACTCTGCACCAAGCGGACCTAATAGACAGAATGCTCCACCCCAAATCAACAGAATATTCATTCTTCTCAGCACCACATTGCCCTTATTCCAAAATTGATCACATAGTTGGAAGTAAAACACTCCTCAGTAAATGTAATGGAACAGAAATTATAACAAACTGTCTCTCAGACCACAGTGCAATCAAACTAGAACTCAGGACTAAGAAACTCAATCAAAACCACTCAACTACATGGAAACTGAATAACCTGCTCCTGAATGACTACTGGGTACATAACGAAATGAAGGCAGAAATAAAGATGTTCTTTGAAACCAATGAGAACAAAGATACAACATACCAGAACCTCAGGGACACATTTAAAACAGTGTGTAGAGGGAAATTTATAGCACTAAATGCACACAAGAGAAAGCTGGAAAGATCAAAAATTGACACCCTAACATCACAATTAAAAGAACTAGAGAAGCAAGAGCAAACATATTCAAAAGCTAGCAGAAGGCAAGAAATAACTAAGATCAGAGCAGAACTGAAGGAGATAGAGACACAAAAAAACCCTTCAAAAAATCAATGAATCCAGGAGTTGGTTTTTTTAAAAAGATCAACAAAATTGATAGACTGTTAGTAAGAATAATAAAGAAGAAAAGAGAGAAGAATTAAATAGATGCAATTAAAAATGATAAAGGGGATATTATCACCGACCCCACAGAAATACAAACTACCATCAGAGAATAGTGTAAACACCTCTATGCAAATAAACTAGAAAACCTAGAAGAAATGGATAATTTCCTGGACACTTACACTCTCCCAAGACTAAACCAGGAAGAAGTTGAATCCCTGAACAGACCAACAGCAGGCTCTGAAATTGAGACAATAATTAATAGCCTACCAACCAAAAAAAGTCCAGAACCAGAAAAAACAGTCGAATTCTACCAGAGGTACAAGGAGGAACTGGTACCATTCCTTCTGAAACTATTCCAATCAATAGAAAAAGAGGGAATCCTCCCTAACTCATTTTATGAGGTGAACATCATCCTGATACCAAAGCCTGACAGAGAGACAACAACAAAAAAGAGAATTTTAGACCAATAACCCTGAGGAACAATGAAACATATCTCAAAATAATAAGAGCTACTCATGACAAACCCACAGCCAATATCATACTGAATGGGCAAAAAGTGGAAGCATTCCCTTTGAAAACTGACACAAGACAGGGATGCCCTCTTTCACCACTCCTATTAACATATGGTTGGAAGTTCTGGCTAGGGTAATCAGGCAAGAGAAAGAAATAAAGGGTAATCAGTTAAGAAAACAGGAAGTCAAATTGTCCCTGTGTGCAGATGACATGATTGTATATTTAGAAAACCCCATTGTCTCAGCCCCAAATCTCCTTAAGCTGATAAGCAACTTCAGCAAAGTCTCAGGATACAAAATTAATGTGCAAAAATCACAAGCGTTCTTATACACCAGTAACAGACAGAGAGCCAAATCATAATGAACTCCCATTCACAATAGCTTCAAAGAGAATAAAATACCTAGGAATCCAGCTTACAAGGGATGTAAAGGACCTCTTCAAGGAGAACTACAAACCACTGCTCAGTGAAATAAAAGAGGACACAAACAAATGGAAGAACATACCAGGCTTATGGATAGGAAGAATCAATATCGTGAAAATGGCCATACTGCCCAAGGTAGTTTATAGATTCAATGCCATCACCATTAAGCTACCAATGACTTTCTTCATAGAATTGGAAAAAACTGCTTTAAAGTTCATATGGAACCAAAAAAGACCCTGCATTGCCAAGACAATCCTAAGCCAAAAGAACAAAGCTGGAGGCATCACCCTACCTGAGTTCTAACTATACTACAAGGCTACAGTAACCAAAACAGCATGGTACTGGTACCAAAACAGAGATATAGACCAATGGAACAGAACAGAGTCCTCAGAAATAATATCACACATCTACAGCCATCTGATCTTTGATAAACCTGAGAGAAACAAGAAATGGGGAAAGGATTCCCTATTTAATAAATGGTGCTGGGAAAATTGGATAGCCATAAGCAGAAAGCTGAAACTGGATCCTTTCCTTACTCCTTATACGAAAATTAATCCAAGATGTGTTAGAGACTTAAATGTTAGACCTAAAACCATAAAAACCCTAGAAGAAAACCTAGGGAATATCATTCAGGACATAGGCATGGGCAAGGACTTCATGTCTAAAACACCAAAAGCAATGGCAACAAAAGCCAAAATTGAAAACTGGGATCTAATGAAACTAAAGAGCTTCTGCACATCAAAAGAAACTACCATCAGAGTGAACAGGCAACCTACAGAATGGGAGAAAATTTTTGCAATCTACTCATCTGACAAAAGGGCTAATATCCAGAACCTGTGAAGAACTCAACCAAATTTACAAGAAAAAAACAAACAACCCCATCAAAAAGTGGGCAAAGGATATGAACAGACACTTCTCAAAAGAAGACATTTATGCAGCCAACAGATACACGAAAAAATTCTCATCATCACTGGCCATCAGAGAAATGCAAATCGAAACCACAATGAGATACCATCTCACACCAGTTAGAATGGCAATCATTAAAAAAAAATCAGGAAACAACAGGTGCTGGAGAGGATGTGGAGAAGTAGGAACACTTTTACACTGTTGGTGGGACTGTAAACTAGTTCAACTATTGTGGAAAACAGTGTGGCAATTCCTCAAGGATCTAGAACTAGAAATACCATTTGACCCAGCCATCCCATTACTCAGTATATACCGAAAGGAGTATAAATCATGCTGCTATAAAGACACATGCACAAGTATGTTTATTGTGGCAGTATTCACAATAGCAAAGTCTTGGAATCAACCAAAATGTCCATCAGTGACAGACTGGATTAAGAAAATGTGGCACATATACACCATGGAATACTATGTAGCCATAAAAAGGATGAGTTTGTGTCCTTTGTAGGGACATGGATGCAGCTGGAAACCATCATTCTCAGCAAACTATCGCAAGAACAGAAAACCATACACATGTTCTGACTCATAGGTGGGAATTGAACAATGAGATCACTTGGACACAGGAAGGGGAGCATCACACACTGGGTCCTATTGTGGGGCGGGGTAGGGGGTTGGGAGAGCATTAGGAGATATACGTAATGTAAATGACGAGTTAATGGGTGCAGCACACCAATATGGCACATGTATACATATGTAACAAACCTGCATGTTGTGCACATGTACCCTAGAACTTAAAGTATAATTAAAAAAAAAAAAAAGAAAGGAAAAAGAAATTAGACATCCTTTAGATCACTTGCCCAGGAAAAATAATTCATACAAGAGTTATGTGTTTTAGCTAAGGTAAAAGAGAAGAAAATGGTTTTATGAAGAAAGTCACTTTTACTTGCATTACTGATGAAAAGACAGAAATTAGCAAAAGAAACAAGCTAGCTTTCAGCTGGCTAGATAATTAATTTGGCAAAAGTAGAAGCTGCTGACTCACTAATAAGAAAAGATTTATTTGAAAAAGTTCTGTGTTGCCTCTGTGGAACTTATGTAACTTCGTGCTATATATGTTTTTTCTAAAAAGGATCTGTTGAATTTAAAATACCTCCACATGATTGAAAGCTCTTTAAAAGATGGAGTGTTATGCAAAGAAAAATATATGATGATATTTTTTTTTTTCTGTAAGAGATCTACTAACATGAGATGGTTCATTTCAAGATCTTTGTAAGTGTAAAAAATGGCATGCATAATATTTCAAATTGGTTTTTACCCATGCCAATATATAAAATGTGGCGTAAATAAATAATTTTCTAAAGAATATTTCTGATTCTTCTATTTATGTAAGGGGAGTCCTTTCTCCATTTTTATGGTTTTACGGTTATTGAATTTCAAGGTACTATAATTTTACGAAACAATGCATAAAATCATTTGTACCTAGCCTAGAATTTAGATATTTACTTTACCTCCTTTCTTTATGATTTTAAAAGTGTATCCTGAGATTAACTACCCATATCAGCAGACTTCAGTGGATAAATGGTTGATCCATATTTTTAAAAAGATCACGTTTCTGCTTTGAGGAAGAATATCATGTCCTCATTACTAATTTTTCCCTAACTGAGATGTCCCAGTAAAATGGTTCCTCCTCCATTGTTATCCTAGGCACATTTTAATTTTCTTTCCTTTGTAGCATTTAGTTAGCATTTCAAAAATACTTTACCTATTATTTTATAATAAAAAAAGAAGCCAACAATAAAAAATGAATTCTCATACCATGAATCATGAACTATCGATTATATTATCTTAAAAAATACAAATTTTTCTTTATCTGAGATATTAAAGGAGACTAAAAGCATTGTACATTTCAACATAAGAAAAAATAGTAAAATACAGTTACAAATGTATTGTGCTGACAAAATAAATCATTTGTTCAGCATTCCTACTACTTATTTTATATAAACAATGGTAAATATTAATTTCCTTTGGCTAATATCCTTTGTGATTTATTGACATTTTAAACCAAATTAGAGTGTGTGAAATGAGTTTTAAAATGTAAGCCAGAGTATAAGTCATAATGGCAAGAGCCTAACATAAATATTAAATATATAATTGCAAAATATTGTATTAGTACTGTTCAAAAATGTGTCCCTCAGATAAAGAATCATCTAAGATAAAGTTGTTATTTGGATATTTTAACTAACAACCTCAATTTAGAATGATATAAATAACAGTTTCTTAAATTAGATAATTGATCACCAATTAAATAAGTTTTTCTACTATATCACTGTTGGGGTTAGATAAATCAACAGGACCCACTGTAATTAAAACATCACACAGAATTAGTAGTACTGGTATGGCTTCATTATGCCTTTTGGATATATTCCCAGTCTCCAAATAAAGTTCTATAGTTCTTAGGCTTCAAAGCATTGCCTCCTATCTCTATCACAGCTCTTAATTTGAATGTCTTATTTATGCTTTGTATTAACTAGTAATCATAAAGTTATTTAAAGAAATGTCACATGGCTTTGATTGAGTAATGCTCAAAAAAAATCTCTAAAAATCTCTAAAAATCATAAAGAATTTGCTATGAGATTTCATGGTTGCCATCAGGTCCTAATTGGTGGGCATTTTTGCATTCATTTGAATTGTTTCATCTAACTACATTAGAATAAATATTCTAAGAATTTATCATACCAACCATGGCACATTACACAGTTTTTATAAAAATAATGACTTAAACCCGAGAGATAGTTAAAAAGTAACCCTTCAGAACTATTGTATAAATATACATAGGCTATCAGGGCTATAAATGTCATCTGTTGCATTACTAATAACATGAAGGAAGAGAAATATTTAGCCTTTTATTCTTCACAATTGCTATATTTTATGCCAAGATCTATGAATTATTATAAAATGATATAGCTATTGATACACAATTATATTAAATTAGATATAATTCATCTAATTTTTAATCAACTCTATTGGGGAAAAATTTATTGTCTCCATATAAAAATAAATGGCTCCTTTAATATTTAAAATCAAATATACTTTAATATTCTTTAATATTTATTACTGTAATTATTGTTCTATGATTACAACTTTTCAAGCTACAAGGAATATCTATTTTATCTATTGGATTTGATCTTATGAACAAGTTCACTCCCTGCCTTCTATCCTCATGACACTGCAGATTCCAATAATATTCTTTGCCTTTACATTTCAAAATTGATAAGTGGTAATCCTTATAGCATCCTCATAATGCAACCTTCTTGATTACAAATTACTTTGATTATTTTAATTATCCTTACCCATTATTTCTCAAACTCTTAATATTACCTTTGTGGAATGTTATGTGGAAGGTGAATATGTGGAAGGATTATATGATGATTACCTTTTTCCTTCCCCACAATTCACCTTCTTTTGTGGACCTATGTTGTTGTTGTTTAACATGGAAGCACAAACCAGCAACAGCTTCAGGAAATAGTCTAAAATAGTTTTTCTTTGATTATTAGCTGCATAGATTCCATCATCCTCCAGTTTTTTTGGATTATTTTTCCCTAAGTATTAATTTTCACTTACACATATTGAAGCCCTTCTACTGTCTTTCTGCTATGAATAAAACCATTTATTTGATTTCAGAAGACGCAACCTGCCCATCAACAAAAATACAACTGGATATGTTAATTTACTGGTGCTTCCATTGCAAAACACTGCAGTCTGGGTGGCTTGAAAAACAGAAATTAATTTTCTCACAGTTCTGCAAGCTGCAAGTCTAAGATCAAGGTCCTGGCAGGATTGATTTCTACTGATGCCCCTGTCCTTGGTGCAGAGACAGCCACCTTCTCGCTGCGTCCTTACATGGCCTTTTCTCTGTATGGGCCCCTCCCTAGTGATTCTTTCTTTATTCATAAGAACACCAGTCATATAAGATGAGGGTCCCAACTTTATGTGCTCATTCAACCTTAATTGCCTCCTTAAGGGCCCTATCTTCAAACACATCCACACTAGGGGTTAGGGCTTCAACATATAAATTTGAAAGGGACATAAGTCATTCTATAACACTAGGTTTTACCTTCTTTTTCGAGGAAAAAAAAGACTCATAAGACCACAGTAAGAGAAATTGTCGCACCAGCAATATCATTGAGGGAGATTGCCTGATGCTGTATGTCACTCTGTATCCAAACAACTTCTTTCTGTTAAGTCTTTTCGAGGATAGTTTCCTCATTGTCAATACTCCAGAGCTTACCGGAGGGGAAAAAAAGGGGGGTATACTTGCTTCTATCCTTCTAATTTGAAACAACTTTATTTCTTTACAATTGAATACTTTACTAGAGTGAGACTACAGGAGAAAAGGGATATCTGTACATTTATCCAGGATATCCATTATACAATTTCTTTACCAAGTCTCCTGAGGTGATAGATACCAAAAAAAAAAGCAACATTATCTCCACAAGCCGAAGGTTGCTGTTGCTACTCACATACCTTACATGTGTCTGCCTTCCATGCACTGAAGAGCTACTCTGTATATAAGAAATAGACCAATGGAACAGAACAGAGGCCTCAGAAATAGCACTACATATGTAAAACCATCTGATCTTTGACAAACCTGTCAAAAACAAGCAATAGGGAAAGGATTCCCTATTTAATAAATGGTGTTGGGAAAACTGGATAGCCATATGCAGAAAACTGAAACTGGACCCCTTCCTTACATCTTATACAAAAATTAACTCAAGACAGATTAAAGACTTAAATGTAAGAGCTAAAACCATGAAAACCCTAGAAGAAAACCCAGGGAATACCATTCAGAGCATAGGCATTGGCAAAAACTTAATGAACAAAACACCAAAAGCCATTGCAACAAAAGCTAAAATTGACAAATGGGATCTAATTAAACTAAAGAGCTTCTTGCACAGCCAAAGAAACTACCATCAGAGTGAATAGGCAACCTACAGAATGGGAGAAAAATTTTGCAATCTATCCATCTGACAAAGGTCTAATATCCAGAATCTACAAGGAATTTAAACAAGTTTACAAGAAAAACAAACAACCCCATCAAAAGTGGGCAAAGGATATGAACAGACACTTCTCAAAAGAAGACATTTATGCAGCCAACAGACATATGAAAAAATGCTCATCATCACTGGTCATCAGAGAAATGTAAATCAAAACCACATTGAGATACCATCTCATGCCAGTTAGAATGGTGATTATTGATAAGTCAGGAAACAACAAATGCTGGAGAAGATGCGGAAAAATAGGAATGTTTTTACACTGTTGGCGGGAATGTAAATTAGTTCAACCATTGTGGAAAACAGTGTGGCGAATCCTCAAGGATCTGGAAACAGAAATACCTTTTGATCCAGCAATCCAATTACTGGATACATACCCAAAGGGTTTTAAATTCTTCTAGTATAAAGACACATGCACATGTATGTTTATTGCAGCACTATTTACAATAGCAAAGACTTGGAACCAACCAAAATGCCCATCAATGATAGAGTGCATAAAGAAAATGAAGCACATATACACCATGGAATACTGTGCAGCCATAAAAAAGAATGAATTCATGTCCTTTGCAGGGACATAGATGAAGCTGGAAACCATCATTCTCAGCAAACTAACACAGAAGAGAAAACCAAACACTGCATGTTCTCACTCATAAGTGGGAGCCGAACATTGAGAACATTGGGCACAGGGAGAGGAACATCACACACTGGGGCCTGTAGCAGGGTGGGGAACAAGGAGAGGGACAGCCTTAGGAGAAATACCTAATGTAGATGATGGGTTGATAGGTGCAGCACATCACCAGGGCACGTGTATACCTATGTAACAAACCTGCACATTCTGCACATGCACCCCAGAACTTAAAGTATAACAAACACTAAAATAAATAAATAAATAAAATAAAAAAAGAAACAAACACATATTAAAACTCAATTCAATAATATTGACTATCCAGAAGAAAGGCCCTAGAATCTCAATTTAAAACACATTTTTAAAATTATTTAGATGTGGTTTTGGTGTAGTGAGACTTTGTCCTCTGGAATAGAGCAAAGCAGATGTATCCAAAGTCTTAGCATGTTTTACTTGGGGTTCAGTTCCTTTCATAGTATTTCAGATTTTATGTACAATATAATATAGTCTGCAAAACTGAACATAGAAATGTCGGTATATGCAGACGTGTGTTACCCCAGGTTACACTATAGATTATCAGGGGTAAAGAGAACAGGAAACCTTTTCTTCAGTGTTTGACTTGTATTGGTTTCACATTGTCTTAGTGAATAAATTATTTGAGGAGGGAATTAATGAGGCTCCTCTTTTAATATAAATTAATTCTTCCAATAATTTATTGTTTCAGATAAGGCAAATATTTCTTAGTGTCTACCAAATTAATTGTTACCTCCATCCCCCTCTTCCTCCTTTTACTCTTTTTTCACCTTGTTCGTTTTTATGTGTGTATATATTAGACAATTATCAATGTAACTAAAAATGTTCAGTTGGAGGAAAAACACAGTGAATGGAATTTTCAATATAAAAAAGTTATTGGGTCAGTAAAGTATAAGGGACATACCTGACCTATAAATGGAATTAGATAAGAGTGAACAGTTCATCTTCAAATTGGAAAAGAGAGTAAAAAACATGAACTTCCAAATGATTTTCATAACAAAATGTATTCAAACCAAGACATATAATTTTATAATTTTAAAAGTCTTCTTATTAATAAAAGTGTTCAAAGTGTTCTCTTTTTATTAAAATAATCAAATAATCAATACCTTCTGTGCAGTGTCAAATAATACAGCTGAGTCAGTGATCAAAAAATTTATGTTTAAAATATATTTCAAGCAGATCAACAAGAGAAAGCTCAGATTCCTTTCAGAAATACCTTTAATAAAAAAAGTATAAAGATGATGATGAAAACAAGGTAGAAAAATGTGAAACAGGACTTTGTTGCTTCCTTTTAATTGTGATAAATTATTTTTTCCTTGGGAGAATGAGAATGGTCTTTCTGTTAAGTCATTGGTAGAAAACAAAGCAAGAAGTCATGCACCCTTAGGAAAACTGAGACATGCCATTGCAAATCTAACATAATTCATATTCCACTTACCATAGATTCCTAACAGGTATTAACAGATTAATTAATGCTGTGGAAGGTAGGTAGCTAGGAGGAATTTGGGAGCTCACTTTGAAAAAGACAAGAAGCTTATTCTTGGTTGTCACAAGATTTTCTGAAGCTTACAGGGTATCTTGAGAATATTAATGTAAGTTAAGGGAGATGCATTCCAACCAGTATTAACCAAATATCACTCAGTATTTGATGCTGAGTTGACTTTTAGGTTATGCTTATTAAGACATATCTGTACTTTTTCTCATAAAGTAAAATTAATCCATGCTACTCTACATTTTGTTAATTGTTTAAATTCTCCATTCAGATTTTTAAGTGCTTATTAAATATCTGACCACAACCTGGGAGAAACACTTTGCTTTCATTATTCATCTGCTCAAAAATATTCAGTATGTTAACAGTATTTACAGTATGAAGTCATCCTCCATAACAAGGTATTCCAGTGTTCCTATCATATGTCTTTAGTTCTTAAACACTTTCTTCTAGGATTACATTCTTGGTCTCCAAGAGTTTGGGCTGACTTATTCTCATCCCCTCAAATTCATATGTTGAAAGCCTAACACCCAATACCACATAATGTGGCTGTATTTGGAATTGGAATCTATAATGAGGTAATTACGTTAAAATGGGGTCATTAGAGGAGACCCTTATCCCGTATGTCCTTATAAGAAGAGGAGATAAGGACAGAGAGACATCTCTGTGAGGACGTACCAAGGAGGCAGCATTTCTACACCAAAGAGAGGCCTCAAAGGAAATGAGGCTTGCCAATACCTTGATCTTGAATTTCTAGCCTCCGGAACTAATAGAAAATACATTTCTGTTGCTTAAACCTCTCAGTCTGTGGTATTATATTGTGAGATTTCTAGTAAACGAATGCAGCCAGCTTTAAAGATAATTAAAATTTTTCCAAAAACATTTGTCACTGATGGAATATTTATTGAACATTTACTAATGCCAAATATATTTTACTTTACACACATACAAAAAAAATGAAAGGAGATTATTATTATCCTCATTTTAATGATATTAGCACTTTGCCCTAAATTATATGGTTTGTTAACACTGGTTACACCGTTTGAATTTTGCTTATATCTTACAGTATTCTACCTTCCTGATAGTGAATGTTTACACTCCTACCTACTTCAGCTTATTTTATTTTCAACAGCCCTGGTTTTTAGTCTCCTGTTTCAGGGTTTTGCTCACTATACAAAATTTTCTATATCTGACATCTTCAATGTCAAAATTAGAGTAAATTTAAGCACAAAATCAGTACAATGGAAAGAGAACAGACCCGGATATAAATCTTCAATGTACCAATCAATAGTTGTGTGACGTGAATCCACTTAACCTCTCTGGGCCTTGTACTTTCATTTGAGGAATGGAGTTACACCTAATCGGAGGGCTCTTTTGGGGTTTGATGTAAAGTCTGTGCACAGTACGTGATTTGTAACAGGCTCTTAAATATATCAATTGGATGATAAATAGCCTTTAACATAAAATCTGTGGCTGTATCACAAGACTTTCTATTTTTGTATGATTCCATATGAATAGAATTTTAAGGTTCTTTTTCAAAAATCTAATATTGCCAAGTCCCGACAATTAAAAATTTATTGTTTGCATGGTAATATCAACTCTAGCAAAGCAAACGATTCTTTGGATCAGTATTCTCAGCTAAGAATTGTTTTCTTCATTAGGTGCTGCTGAACAGATAATCAATCATGAAATTATTGAGAGCAAGAATTGTTGCTAACCCAAGCTGACAGACAACATAAGCCAAAGTAAAGAATTATTAAGAAAAAAATCTACTCTTCATTATTACTTCATTTGTTGATTCATTCACTCAATCAGTAGTAAATGAATGACTAATGTGTGCAAAGTACTGAGATGATGCAGATGTTACAAAGATTCATCAAGGACAACATTAATAAAAAATATCAAAATGATTAATACAAGATAAAAAATGAAATTTTCTATTCTAAAATGACACAAAAAGTCCTGAGTCTTGAGATTGCCCCCAGTGAAGAAATTATTTTTTTTACTGACTTTACTAGGGCAGACAATATAGAGGATACATAATTTAAACTGAATTATAAAAGATGAACAATGTTTAGACCTTAAGAAAACAGAAGCGTGGGAGAAATAAAGCATGTTTTTAATGAAGATGGGGAAGCACTGGGCATATACACAATAACTCAGTAAGTCTGTAGTTCTTTTTAGCAATAATGTAGCTTTCCTGACAATAAATATTTGAAAATACACTTGGAAATCATGAGTGTCTTGCATAGCAAATTAAGAAGCCTTGGTACATTTGAAAATATGGAGATTAATTATAGTGTGTGTGTTTTTTTTTTTTTTTTTTTTTTTTTTTTTTAGCAAGGAGGCATTACTCAATCAAAGCTGTGTGACATTTCTTTAAATAACTCATTATCCAATCCACTTCAGCAAGGGGCAAGGCTTGCCTGACATATGAGCTACAAATCGATATTTCTCTGGCTCTGCACCCAATTTTGGTAAATGCAGACCCTTTAAAATTCCCCTAGACTGAATGCTTTAATCTTTTACCTATCGGTAGTATTTAGGAGTTCCATGAACTAGGCATAGACCGGAAAAAAATATAGGCCTTATGCACACAGAGGCAAACCCATGCATGCACACACTCACACACAGGCACACACACCCTTCTTTCATTACCTTTCTGTCATATTGTAAACTGTTTTTGTTTATAGAGAAAATGTTATATTAATTATATTTTATAATTACCTTAAAACTAACATAAAATGCTTTATTAATGTTATATTACATTAATGCTATTACATCTTTGCTATAAATGGCATAGAATACTACTGAACATACATGTATGTGAGTATAACAATATTTCATGTAGGAAAGTTTCTGCTTGATATAAATAAAACACATGTCTTTGCTATTTTTTATATCAGACATCATTTAAGTTGGGAGCTGTCAATTAAAATACAGTAAAATGAAGCTGAAATTACTTTACATTTTAATTTCATTTAAAAAAATCTGATTGGACATCAAACGACAATATTTATAATATGACAAACTTTGCATGTCAATGGTAATCTAAAGCCCCGGAGGCTGAAAAAGCTCCTCAGGTGTGTTCAACCTGAGAATATGTCACACTCATTGATATGTCTCAAGAGAAGATGTCTTGATTTAAAGGGGCTGGAAACTAAGGCTACCCTGAATCAAAACCTTCCTTGAAAGCATCCTACACAGGGTTAGGTATTGCATTTCCAATTATGAAACAAAGCTGTTCACAGTTGTGGAGACTTTGATACCATCACGAAATAGAAATGGATAAGTTTTTTTGTAGTATTTTTGCCCAGAAAGAAAAGATGCAGTGTCTGTGACAAACGATACCAGCCATTTGTTTTCTAATATATAAGAGATCACTAAAGAATCAGTGATTCAGCATCAACAGAGAATCTGATAGTATATTAATGAAGGTCACTGAATGATTAGCAAAGAATCAGCATGCAGCAACATGAAACTACTGAAATCTCTGTGCAGCCAACACATAGATTTCACCTCTTAAAATGGGATGACATCACTGGGAATTTCTGTTTGGAGAGCTCATTTAAAATCGTCAACATCTCCTTAAAATCCTTTGCTACTAAAATGTGTTAATTGAAAAGATATGTTTGATCCTCTTTTCAGAAACAAAGCACCTGCAATGCTTACTAACACTGTTTTGCTGTTTGGGCAAAGAAGAACATGTAAATGAGTCCTGTTTCATAGAACAGTTGTCAAATCTCAGCCAAAGATTCTGCAAAAAAGCTTGGACTTTTGCTCTGAGACTTTAATTTCAATGGAGTTGCTGATCTCTTCTCTCTAAAGTGATCCGGGCGAGAATTAAAAGCAGAGGCAGGGCACGGTGGCTCACGCCTGTAATCCCAGCACTTTGGGAGGCTGAGGCGGGCTGATCACGAAGTCAGGACACTGAGACCATCCTGGCTAACTGGTGAAACCCCCTCTCTGCAGAAAATATTCAGCGGACACAGGAGAGACATCACACACGGGCCTGTGTGTGGAGGGGAGAGGGAGGGATAGCATTGGGAGATATGCAATGTAAATGTGAGTTAATGGGTGCAGCACACCAACATAGGCATCTATACATATGTACTTGAACCTGCCTTGTGCTGTATCCACCTAGAACCTGGAAGTATAATTAAAAATAGCCAAGTGGTGGCGGGCGCCTGTAGTCCCAACTACTCGGGGCCAGCTGAGGCAGGAAGAATAAGTGAACCTGGGAGGCCGGAGCTTGCAGAGTGAGAACCCGAGGTCAGCATCACTGCACTGCACTCCAGCCTGGGAGAGAAGACTCTCATCTCAAAAAAAAAAAAAAAGAAAAAAAAGAAAAAAAAAAAGCAGAAGATCAGGTTGCTTACCTGTGACAAAGAATGTTTTTTCACCTCTCAGTAAATAATTACTAAAGTCTTTGAATGAACCTCAGCTAGGTGTTTGACTATATTTTTGAATAAATAGGACATCTACCTCAAAATAATTTGATAAGAAGCAATTCATCCTAGGCTTCCTCTATTCAATGAAAATGGTCATAAAATGAAGTTTATCTTGTCTGCTTGATCTCTCTGAAAGGAGTATGTTAAAATGACCAATTACAATTTTTCATTAATCCATTGATCTCATGGTTCTGCAGAGTTGCTTAATACATTTTAAGTAAGTTTATACAAATTTATGATAAATACAATGTTTCATCCATTTTTCCTTTACAAAATACAATTTCTTCTTTGACCCTATTTTTTCTTATGCCATAAATTCTATTGTGATAATCATTAAGATTGTTACCTCTACTTTTATAATGATTTCTATTTAAGTGTTATGTTTCAAACGTTTTCTTAGGTATATTTTTATTTAAGAGAGAATCTTTGAAAATTATATTATTTTAAAAATTAAAAGTATATTTCTTTTTTATTATTATACTGTAAGTTCTAGGGTACATGTGCACAACGTGCAGGTTTGTTACATATGTATACATGTGCCATGTTGGTGTGCTGCACCCACTAACTCGTCATTTACATTACGTATATCTCCTAATGCTATCCTTCTTCCCTACACACACACACAATAGGACCCGGTGTGTGATGTTCCCCTTCCTGTGTCCAAGTGATCTCGTTGTGAAATTCCCACCTATGAGTGAGAACATGGGGTATTTGGTTTTCTGTTCTTGCAATAGCTTGCTGAGAATGATGGTTTCCAGCTGCATCCATGTCCCTACAAAGGACATGAGCTCATCCTTCTTTATGGCTGCATAGCATTCCATGTTGTATATGTGTCACATTTTCTTAATCCAGTCTGTCACTGATGGACATTTGGGTTGATTCCAAGTCTTTGCTATTGTGAATAGTGCCACAATAAATGTATGTGTGCATGTGTCTTTATAGCAGCATGACTTATAATCCTTTGGGTATATCCCGAGTAATGGGATGGCTGGGTCAAATGGTACTTCTAGTTCTAGATGCTTGAGGAATTGCCACACTGTTTTCCACAATGGTTGAACTAGTTTACAGTCCCCCCAAGAGTGTAAAAGTGTTCCTGTTTCTCCACGTCCTCTCCAGCATCTTTTGTTTCCTGATTTTTTAATGATTGCCATTCTAACTGGTGTGAGATGGTGTCTCATTATGGTTTTGATTTGCTTTTCTCTGATGGTAAGAGATGACGAGCATTTTTTCATGTGTCTGTTGGTTACATGAATGTCTTCTTTTGAGAAATGTCTGTTCATATCCTTTGCCCACTTTTTGATGGGGTTGTTTGTTTTTTCTTGTAAATTTGATTGAGTTCTTTATAGGTTCTTGATATTAGCCCCTTGTCAGATGAGTAGATTGCAAAAATTTTCTCCCATTCTGTAGGTTGCCTGTTCACTCTGATGGTAGTTTCTTTTGCTGTGCAGCTCTTTAGTTTAATTAGATCCCATTTGTCAATTTTGGCTTTTGTTGCCGTTGCTTTTGGTGTTTTAGACATGAAGTCCTTGCCCATGCCTATGTCCTGAATGATATTCTCTAGGTTTTCTTCTAGGGTTTTTATGGTTTTAGGTCTAACATTTAAGGTCTAATATTGTTATGTGTGAACTTGATTCTGTACATTATGAGTATTAGCTAAGGTTCCATTTTCAGCTCACTAGTTGATGGCTAGTCAATTCTTCCTAGCATCGATGGACTTTACATTTTGACATGTTTTTGCAATGGCTGGTACCTGTTGTTCTTTTCCATGTTTAGTGCTTCCTTCAAGATCTCCTGTAGGGCAGTCCTGGTGGTGACAAAATCTCTAAGCATTAGCTTGTCTGTAAAGAATTTTATTTCTCCTTTACTTATGAAGCTTGGTTTGGCTGGATATGAAATTCTGGATTGAAAATTCTTTTCTTTAAGAATGTTGAATATTGGCCCCCACTCTCTTTTGGCTTGGAGAGTTTCTGCTGAGATATCTGCTATTAGTCTGATGGGCTTCCCTTTTAGTGTAACCCGACCTTTCTCTCTGGTTGCCCTTAACATTTTTTTCTTCATTTCAACATTGGTGAATCGGACAATTACATGACTTGGAGTTGCTCTTCTCGAGGAGTATCTTTGTGGCAGTCTCTGTATTTCCTGAATTTGAATGTTGGCTTGCCTTACCAGGTTGGGGAAGTTCTCCTGGATGATATCCTGAAGAGTGTTTTCCATCTCTTCTCGCTTCACTTCATTCATTTGATCTTCAATTGCTGATACTCTTTCTTCCAGTTGATCGAGTTGGTTACTGAAGCTTGTGCATTTGTCATGTAGTTCTTGTGTTATGGTTTTCATCTCTATCAGTTCTTTAAAGTCTCCTCTGCATTGATTATTCTAGTTTTCCATTCATCCATTCTTTTTTCAAGGTTTTTAATTTCTTTGCACAGGTTAAGTAGTTCCTCCTTTAGCTCTGAGAAGTTTGATTAGCTGAAGCCTTCTTCTCTCAACTTGTCAAAGTCATTCTCCATCCAGCTTTATTCCATTGCTGGCAATGAGCTGCGTTCCTTTGGAGGGGGAGATGCGCTCCAATTTTTTGAATTTCCAACTTTTCTGCAC